>NW_026596091.1:8471153-8473135 GCF_907164565.1 Psammomys obesus | reverse complement strand
GATAGATAGATAGATAGATAGATAGATAGATAGATAGATAGATAGATGGTAGATAGATAGATAGATAGATAGATAGATAGATAGATAGATAAGCAAGCTAGACATGAAGTACATGCCTGCAGAGAAATCTTAACTTTGATCTCAAACTGGTATATAAAGGAATGTATAAAGAGGAAAAGAGAAAGAGATTCCTCTTTTATTATTTAATATTTTTTATATCTTTGTGTTTGTTTTTGTTTTGAGATAGGTTTCTCTTATAGCTTAGACTGGACTCAAATTCATGTATTAAAGGATGACCTTTAAACCTCTGATCCTCCTGTGTCTACCTCCCTTGTGATTAAAGGCATGCATGAGAAGGCATTTGATTCAGTTCTGCATATTAAGCCTAGGACTTTGTGAATATTAGTCAACTGCTCTGTGAAACATGTTACATCTAGGCCTCTATTTTTGAAAAGAAAAAAAATGCTATGTGAAATCACAAAGACATCTCCACAAGCATGAAGTCATTATTTAAATTTGTAGAATTTAATTTGAAACTTTAGAAGTGTTGGTTAATTTACCCACCGTGCTGTAAAGAGCTGTTGAAGGAAAATGCTACCTGAAGGTCTCCTCTTTGTTCTTAGTTAGACAGCCTCATTTTAGAGTAGCTAGAGTCTTCCATTATTCTGAGATTTGGCTGTGAGATTACATCCACTTTCTGGTCATGAATGTTCTTAGCAGTGACGTATATGATGTCTCAGTGTACAAAAACTGTCAGAAATGCAGTTTGTGTGCAACTTATAGCAAAGCAACATAGCTGGTCAGACTTCTGGTTCCAGACATTATAGAACAACTGGTCCCAGACTTGCCAGCTGCTAAAGTCAACACTAAAATTGGACAAAGTAGAAATAGCAAATGTTTAAGACATGAAATGGCAGCCAGCACAGAGCTTTATTCTTTGAAAGGAAGCGGAGGCCTCATGCCCCTACAATACCTAAAAGGTTGCTGGAGCGTGCACTTCAAGTGTAGCTGAGTTCTTCATCTCAGTTCGAGAGAGCTTCTAACTGGAGCAGCACGAGCAGAACTCGGGATGATTTTTAAGGTCAAGATTGTCAACTTTGGGCGTGGAGCTGACTCAAGTGCAAATATGCTGGCAACACAAGTTCAACAAGCTGGGTTCGGTCCTCAGAACGTATGTGTACAGCCACGTGGACACAGGGAGTTCCACTCCAGCAATGGCTGCAGTTCCAAGTAGCCAAAGTGACTGGAGCAGGGAATTGCACCTCAGATAGATGAGGTTCAGAAGCAGATGGGATTAATTGTGGGCTCCAAGACAAGATATAGATTATCCAAATTCATTAGATCAAAGAAACATTGTCCACTCACGGTCCAAATTGTTTTGTTTTGTGTGTCACAGTGTATATATATATATATACTGTGTGTGTGTAGATAGATAGATATAGTATATATAGATATATTGTGTATAAATAGATATATGTATATTATTTGCCTGAATGTTTTATGCACACCACTTGTGTGCTGTACCTGTAGAGGCCAGAAGTGGGCACTGGATCGCTAGGACTGTAGTCAATCAAGATTGTGAGCAATGCTGTGGGGTTTGGGTACCAAACCCAGGTCATCTGCAAAAGCAGAATGTGCTCTTAACTGCTGAACCATCTCTCCAGACCCCTGAGCTATTGTTTTTATGAAGGTAGTTTGATGGGGATTTTTATAGAGCTTTGTGGAAGAGAGAGCATAGACATGCCAGGCTGGTACAGGCAGAATTAAATATATTTTTAGCTCCTTGGGCCCTCAGTTCAAACCCTAGTAAAGTCACACACTGGGGATAAGCATCAAACTACAAGATGAACCAAGACCTTAGGACTGAGGTCAAAGCTGCAAGGTTTACTCTAAAAGAAAGAAAGAAGGGAAGAAAGAGAGAAAGAAAGAAAGAAAGAAAGAAAGAAAGAAAGAAAGAAAGAAAGAAAGAAAGAAAGAAAGAA
>NW_026596091.1:8432158-8471143 GCF_907164565.1 Psammomys obesus | reverse complement strand
GAAAGAAAGAAAGAAAGAAAGAAAGAAAGAAAGAAAGAAAGAAAGAAGCTAATCCTGGTAGGTAAGCTACCTTCCAGTCAAAACAGAATTCCACACACACTAACTGGTACTGCAACCAAGACTCCCTGAAAAGAATGATCATCATGGATCTAAAATTAAACATATGATCAAGCAGGGAAATATTGTCTGTAAATAAAGAAAAACAATCATCTAATAGAAAGAGAAGCCAAGGTGTTCCACCCAGATGGTGCAGCCAAGAACTTTAAAGCAAACACCATGAATATGTTCTGGAATTTCAAGGAAAGTGTGGTTTAACAAAAAGGTGAAAATTGACAGTGAAATGTAAACTAAAATAAGAATTCAGAAATTATGGAAGTGAAGTGTATGAAATATCAAAATGAAATCTTTACTATATCATTTAAATAGTCTTGAGGGGGAAATGGAGCTGATAGAAGAAAAGACTGATGAAGAAACACTTGGCAGTCAGCTAATGTGAAAGACAGGAATGGGGAAGGGGATAAAAGAGACTTGGTTAGCTGTTTGGGATATTTGCAGTCTCTCATATGTGTAAATCAACACCCAGAACAAGAAAAAAATGTGAACAATGCAAAGGAAGAAAAACACTTAAAAAATAGTGAGCCAGAGTTTTTTAAGAGGATTAACAAATTCTAATAGTTGAATGCACTTTGACAGTCTTTGTGTGTCCAATTTCGTTGACTTTTTAACATTGTTCTTATTGTCCTAGTACCTGTTATCTTTTTTAGATTGAATGCATGTGTATACGTGGGTGTGTTTTGTGTGTGTGTGTACACATGCGTGCACATGCCGTGGCACACATGTAGAAGTCATAGGACATGTTGCAGCAGTTGTTTCTCTCCCCTCTGTCCGGGTCCCAGAAATTAAGCCCTGTCCTCAAGTTTGGTTGTCAGGAGCATTTACCCAGTGAGCGTCTCATCTGCCCATGTTGTCTTTTTATCTGTTACTGCTGACAGTTACACACATTCGCATAATGAATTTTAGTCCCCTCTACTGCCTGTCCCCGCTGTCATCCCTCCCCTCTCTCCTGCTACAGCCCTACTTCCCAACAAGCCTTTCTCTCACTCACTTCATGTATGACCAACTAAGTTTAATTAGAGTTTCTCACCTGACCATTTATGGGAGGCTGTTTCTTTGCAGCATCTTAGGAAATGTTTTCATTAACCACACCTCATTGCAGTGATGAAGGGGAAAGCATTAATCTACGGGTATAAACACTGAATATTTAGAGGGCAGTCTGTCATTACGTTACTTTATTTTAAACTATAGGTGTTTATTATAGAATAATTTTAGGATATTAAAAACATTTCCTGCTGGGAGTGTCGGTGCCTCTGACGTGGGAGGCAGAGGCAGGTTGCTCTCTGTGAGTTTGAGGCAGCCTGGTCTACAAAGAGAGTCCAGGACAGCCAGGGCTCTGCTAACAGAGAAGCCTTGTCTCAAAAAACAAACAAACAAATAAAAACTTTCCTAAGGTGTCATTTGTCAATATCTAGAAAACACTCTCCCTGTAAAATAAAAAAATATACATGATCAGCCTCTCTGTGACATCCAGTCCAACATTGGTGTGTGGATAACATACTGTAACAGTAAAGTGTGTGTGTGTGTGTGTGTGTGTATATGAACATATGAGTGGGTACAGATATATATGTGCAGGTTTGTGCACATGTGTTTCTTCATGCACTTGAAGGCCAGAAATCAACCCTGGGTGTCTTCCTCGATGACCCAGCACTTTCCTTTTTAGGACAGGTTTCTTCTGAACCTGGAGTTCCCTGATTGGCTGGGCTGTCCATCAGTACAGGCATGACAGATGCACGCCCACTGTCATGTGACTGCTGGGGATCCTCAGGCTTCTGTAGCTAGTCCTTTGCTAAATGAACTGTCTCCGTGTCCTCTACCCCTGCAGTTACTGAAAGTGAAAGTGCTCTTTCAGGAAGGCATCCAGACCTCTTACTGTGGAGTGTGTCCTATGACAAATTCACTTTCAATTTCTTCTCCTCCCACAAAGTAAAAACAGAGCAACATTTTTGTTACTCCCTACCTCTCCCAAAGTAAAAACTTGTCTACAAGTGCCTGTGTTCTATGCAAAATTTAAGATAAAGTCTAGTGTGTCTAGAACGATGATAATATTATTCAGTTTTGCAAAGACCTTGAGAAGGTCTCTAACTCATTTACTAGTCAAGACAAAGAAGACTGTGTGGCCTGAAAGCCTGGCTCTGCCCTCCATACTCACCACCTGCCTTTACAGAAACGTAGATAGAGTGTATTCTTTCATTCCATCAGAACACCTACTTCACCATTAATTCTTTATGCGTTAAGCTAAATTTTTAATTTTTTTTCCTAATCTGTTTCACTTGAGTATCATGGTACCATCAACCCTAATTGAATATTCTGAAATTTTTAAGCAATATAAAAGTCCACAAAGCCCTTATGACCTGAAACTATTATTCTGGGCAGAATTTAAAAAAAAAAATCTACTGTGGAAATAAAAGGCAAGAAAGCACCTCACAGATTTTAGGTACAGGGATCTCCACCTAGCCCAGCTTACAGAGGAGCCATGCATACCCCAGCATCTTCAACCCCACCATTATTGTCTTCATGGTGCTCTCTTCCTCCCATACATCTGTTCAAATTTGTTATAGCATACCTCATCAGATTATGATAAATTCTGTGCTTGGTTTTGCTCTCACCACTGTACTCCCAACACGAGGTACAGTACCTGGAATGTGGGAGACAATGAGGAAATAATTGAGCAATGAACATTCTCATCCAAGATCTCCCTTCACTAAACATACCCTTTAAGTTCTTAGGCCTCCACTGTAAACAACCCAGTGACTGACGAAGGGAAATGGGCTAGGGCAGGCTTTCAGCACTTCTCATCTTATATATTCAGTATTATCATAAGCCCCATGCCTCTGTTTGATTTATAGGTATTCCCTCACAGATTAACAAACACCTAGTGAAAGGAATAGGAAGGAACTGGCTTGTGCCCTCTGTCCTTTCGTACTACCACGTAAGACACATCACCATAGAAACAGAGAATAAGGTCCTCACCAGGTTCTATACCTGCTGCATCCTGGACTTCTCAGCTCCAGAACAATACGACATAGATTTTTTATTCACTCCTTATAGGTCACCCAGCATCAAGAATTTTGTGATAGCAGTATATGTGGACTAAGACGCCCATTGGGAGATGAGGGGTGGGGCAGAGAGATTTAAAAATCTTTTAGCACAATCATAATTAGAACTCCAAGATAATATATTGTTATTCTGATTTCTGGCTTCAATACTATCTTCATGACCCCATAGCCTTGGTTTGAAGCAAAACAGTGAGATTATTGACCAGGGCTGACAGAAAAGGAAGTCTCTCTCATGATAAAGTGCCTAAACCAAGCCATGAGTAGCTGGTTTTGCCTACGTGATTTATGCAGTGAAAGAGAATAGACTTTTGATGTTTTAGAAACACAAATTGACTCTGTATCTAGGACCAAAGGGTCTCTTGTCTTTCAAAAATCTATTCAAACTTTTTAAACTTGGATTTTAAAAGAATTCTATTGTTTTTGTGTTTTTTGACTATTCGTAAATTTAACTTTTTTCAGTAGTCTTTCTCTTGAAGGTGAGAATTACCCTAAGCAGAGGAAAGTACACAAGTCTTTGTGCTGTCTAACTGGATGTTAAGGTTTGGGGTAGATTTGCTTGGCTCTGTCCTACCAGGAATCCCAAATATGCTTGTATGATCGTGCAAATTATTGATTGGGAAAGAGTCATATTCCCCTCAGTATCTCATTGATGAGTCCAGAGTTGATTTCACTGAAGGCTAAACAAGGACCTCCAGGAATTAAAGAAGCACGGCGATCGAAAAATTCACAATCTCTTTATTTTGACTGACCTTGTGTGGTAACTTGGCAGATGTTTCTGGATGCAACTTCCAATGCACCAATACCGAGATGAAAAACTTCTCCTTATTTTCAAAAAGAATTTTAAGTTCAATAACAAAAGTTTATTGAAAGCACCTTAGATTTTTCTATCCCTGCCCTTTTATATGGGTTTGGCTGTTTTGTGAAATTAAGTTTGAGGTTCCCTCACTTTGTTATAGTACCACACTAATAAGGCCAAAATGTCAGGCTCCATCTCCGTAGTGACAAACTGTGCCTTTAACCTCAGGCAGCTTCCCAGGTTGATGAAAGCAGGGAGGATAACTGAACTCATAAAGCTCTATCCCATAATACTAGATAAAGAATCTCAGGGCCTGAGTAGCTGAGATATGCATCCTCTTCCCTTATACAAAATTTCACATTTCCCTCCACTATTTAAAAAGCAAAACTCAAACCCTAAGTGGTACATTCTGAGACACCCTCTAAGGCTCGGGCAACAATGTGAAAGATAAAAAGAACAGCTGTGAAACACCATACTCTGAGCACGACACAGCCATTACAAAGACAATCTCATGGCTCCAGCAGCTGCTTGCTATGGGCCTGTAAAGACTGGGTCTATCATGAATAAAGCTGCTACAAACATGGTTGAGTGAATGTCCTTGTTGTGTACTTGAGCATCTTTTGGATATATGCCTAGGAGTGGTATAGCTGGATCTTGAGGAAGCACTATTCCTAATTGTCTGAAAAAGCGCCAGATAGATTTCCAAAGTGGTTGTACCAGTTTACATTCCCACCAGCAATGGAGGAGGGTTCCCCTTTCTCCACATCCTCTCCAGCATGTGTTGTTACTTGAGTTTTTGATCTTAGCCATTCTGATGGGTGTAATGTGAAATCTCAGGGTCATTTTGATTTGCATTTCCCTGATGACCAAGGAGGTTGAACATTTCTTTAAGTCTTTCTCTGCCATTCGATATTCCTCTATTGAGAATTCTCTGTACCCCATTTTTAATTGGATTATTTAATTTGTTGCTTTTTAACTTAGCAATAGCCAGAATCTGGAAACAACCCAGATGTCCCTCAATGGAGAAATGGATACAGAAATTGTGGTACATTTACACAATGGAATGCTACTCAGTAATTTAAAACAAGGAAATCATGAAATTTGCAGGCAAATGGTAGAAACTAGAAAAGATCATCCTGAGTGAGGTATCCCAGAAGCAGAAGACACACATGGTATATACTCACTTATAAGTGGATATTAGAAATATAATATAGGATAAACCTACTAAAATCTGTACACCTAAAAAAGCTAAGCAAAAAGGAAGACCCTTGGTAAGATAATCAATCCTCACTCAAAAAGGCAAATGGGATGAACATAGGAAAAAGGAGAAAACAGGGAACAGGACAGGAACCTACCAAGGAGGGCCTCTGAAAGACTTTACCCAGCAAGGTATCAAAGCAGAGGCTGAGACTCATAGCCAAACTTTGGGTAAGAGTGCAGGGAAAGTTATGAAAGAAGGGGAAGATAGAAAGACCTGGAAGGGACAGAAGCTCCACAAGGAAAGCAATAGAACCAAGAAATCTGGGCCTAGGGTTCTTTTCTGAGACTGATACTCTAACCAAGGACTATTCGTGGATATAACCTAGAACCCCTGCTCAGATGTAGCCCATCGCAGCTCAGTATCTAAGTGAGTTCCCTAGTAAAGGGAACAGGGACTGTCTCTGACATGAACTCAGTGGCTGGCTCTTTGATCACCTCCCCCTGAGGTGGGAGCAGCCTTACCAGGCCACAGAGTAGGACAGTGCAGCCACTCCTGATGAGACCTGATAAGCTAGGGTCAGATGGAAAGGTAAGAGAACATCCCCTATCAGTGGACTTGGAGAGAGGCCTGGGAGGAGATGGGGGAGGAGGAGTAGGATTAGGAGGGGATGAAGGAAGGGGCTATAGCTGGGATACAAAGTGAATAAACTGTAATCAATAAAAAAAATAAATTAATTTTTTAAAAAATGCAAAAAAAAAAAATAGACCAGGCCTATCAATAGCCAATCATAGATTGGGAAAAGGCCTGCATGGTCATAATCCTCTTTCTGAAAGTCAGGCTACTGATGCATTCTGGAGGAGGAGGAACCATTCTCTTCAGCTGTGTACCCACTGGTACAAACCACAGGCATAGGAACCACCTTGGTTAAATGCAGTGTGTCACAAATCTAAGACATGAAAGTAGGAAGGGTACTGATAGGGAGGAAATGGGTGAAAAAAAACAGGAGACAGTGAGGGTGACATTAAATTTTTATTTGACAAATACGTATATTCATATATATAATTGTCAAATAAAAATTTAATTGATTTTTAAGAAGCAAACTCTAAAGTAAATTATTGATGTTACAGAAGACATGAGATTACAAAAAAATCAGAAGGCCCAAAAATAATTAACAGGGAACCATATGACAGTACGGAAAATGAAAACTTTCAGCTGTTTGAATGGAGGTGCCCCAGTGATTATTGCATAGATGTGCTAAAGAGCCCAGGTTGCTCGTGGAGTAATTAAAATCTGATTAGTTCTTGTAGAAGTAGCATGGGGTCCTGTATTTCATTCCACTCCCCAACAAAATGACAATGCACCTGAACATTCAATTTAATTTGTTATTTTTGCTCATTTCACTGGTTCTATTGTAGTAGTGCTCAAAGCACACTTGCTTCCCTGTGCTCTCTGAAGTCAGCCCTCCCTTGTCCATGCACATCAGATAAATGCCAAAAAGTACACAGCACAAAGTACTTTTAAAGTTCGTTCACTTAAGGGGCCAAAGAGATTATTGTTCGGTGGTTAAGAGCTCTTGCTGCCTTCTTGCCCATTGATGACTGCAGATTCATAACTGAGAATGAGAGATATTGGAGGCTTCTGTAACAACCTCTCCCCACCGCCCCCCACACACAAAAAAAAGAAAAGAAAAAAGAAACAGTCTATACAAGAAGCCTTTGGTGAGAGTCCTTAAAATTTGTGATAAAGACGCTGAAGTGCAGCCCTTCACAGTTAATGGCTTCTGGCAGGAGGACGGGAGGGGACTCGGTTGTCTTTGAGAGGCTGGCCACTGGGAGTCTGGACACTTTCCAATGAGTGTGTGGGCAGCACAAATTGTACTTGGTATGTACTGGGGGCTGGGCCACAATGGTGGCAAGGTGGACATGGGAGGACTGGGAAGCAGGCTTGATCAGGGTGCATTGTAGGAGATTCCCAAATAATCGATAAATATTACATTGGGGGTAAGGAAAGCATTTGCTGCTCTTACACAGGACCAGAGTTCAATTCCCAGGAGGCATGTTGAGAAGCTCACAACCACCTGCAACACCCTTTTCTGGCTTCCATGGATGCCTGCACATATGTGCTCGTATATGCTCAGACACACATTCGCAACAATGTAAATAGTAGATTAAATCTAAACTCTCACTTAAGGATATCAAAATGAAATCAGTGTGGTTCAATCCATCAATGCTGATTCTTGGCAGTTTCTACTATCAGAAAATAATAAAATCTGAATGAACAAATTACTGTTTAAACAGCAATACTTTTGATAATTAGCAGATACATTAGAAGGGATGTGGGAGGAAATCTGAAAAGGGTAAAAAGGGATTAAAATTTAAATAGGATTTCTTTTCATGTTTTCTCCCATTGTGCAAAAGTCCATCTTTAATTCATATTACAGTGAGTGATTTGTAATGCTGTGTCAAAATAGATATGCAAAAAGGATTTGCATTTGAATTTTAAATTTGATCCCCAAGTTTGAATTTAATATAATGCCCTGACTCAGTCCTGCTTATGGAATAGGAATTTTGAGTCTGTTTTGAATGTCATAAGGATCGGCAATCATGCGTAGTGTTATCATTGTTCATTATCTATCATGACTTGTGAAAGGAACATGAAATGACATTAATCATTATTTTCTACTACTAATAACATACTTTCAATGCAAATTTGCCATTTTCTAAATATCTAGCAGAAGAAAATTCTTCTCCTTCATCACCCCCACAAACCACCCCCCTTCTCTTTTATTCTTGATTTGTAGTTGGCAGCCTCGGTGTCTACTTGTATGTGAAAAAATGTATTGCTCAAAAAGAAGATTTAGACATTCAGATATTGAAGAAAAATTGAACTCCTGACCTCATGCCCAAATACCTAGAACCAAAAAAATCACTGGGACCCAAGAGACCTTGGAGAGCCAATTAATCTGGCCCCTCATTTGTCAGATAAGGAAATATATGTTCATTTGGTAAATTGACCTATTCGTAATCAGCCAGCTGGTTAAGGGCAGATAGGAAAATGGAAAGCAAAACTCCTGGCTTAGGACAGAGGGTTATATCCAATGTATACAATAAGCAGGATGCCATCACCTTGTGGAGTGAGAACTTTGGTATTAATCAGATCTGAGCTGGGATCCTGATTCTGCCAATATTTGCTTTTATTTCTTCATTGAAAGATGTGTAAGTCAGACACTTGAGCGATGGCCCAGTAGTTAAGAGCCCTTGCTGCTCTCAAAAGGACCAGGGTTCCATTCTCAGAATCCACAGGTTGGCTCACAACCATCCACATCTCCAGTTCCAGGGCTAAGGGCCTCTTCTGGCCTTCACAAACACCAGGCATCATATGGTACACATACACATATGTACGTATATATGTGTATACACATGAGCATAGATGTATATACTCACATATACAAGCACACATGAAATGAACAAATCCTTTAACATTTTCAAACAAAAAAGAAAAAAGTGTATAAATTCATGGGACACATTTTAGAATGTGATTGTGTGGATTACATAATTACATAGTATCACATGCTTAAACACAGCAAATGTACATAATCAATAAGTATTTGCCATGGAGATCACTAACCAATGCCAGCTAATCAAGAATATCTTCCATATAAGTAAATTATGTTTCATATGTCCGTTCTAAGGGTTAAGTTTGTCTCTCTCTATCTCTGTCTCTGTCTCTCTCTCCCCTCCCTGTGGTGTGTCTACATGTACATGTGCGTGTCTGTGCATATGTCTGACTACATGTAAGTCTGTCTGTGTGTCTGTGTGTCTATGTCTTTGTATAAGCACATGACTGTGAAGCCTATTTGTGAAATAAGGTTTCTCTATTCTCATGGGCTAATAGAAAAGACAGACAGACAGACAGACAGACTTGGGAAATAACTGTTTAATTGAAATAGTCTAGATTCTTTTTACCAGGACAAGAAAAAATCCTGAATACTGTTCTATTCTGGTCATAGCTCTACTGCAGGGAATCATATGACAGATGTGGGTTCAAAATGGATCCCAAGGCATCACCATTTTCAGAGCGAGGAGGAGACCTATGTGATTAAAACACCCCAGAAGGACAACACAGTGCAGCCTGTGATGAATGGTCTGAGATGCTCCTGGTCATGAGACTGCACACAGCCATTGTTCTAGTGTTGCTGGGTGATTCTGAGCTTTTGGTTTAGATAGCATGCTTGTACAATCTATCAAACACTTCTAAGAGTGAAAAGGATGCTATTAATTGTTAACTCTGCGATAAGGGGTGTCAACAAGGATTACTGAAATAAACAAGTTAATAAAACCAAGAAAGCTCAAGCAAGAGGATCACTGTTAGTGCCAATGTCTGAAAAGTCTGTTTGTTAAGTAAGCTTTAAGGTATCAGGATCCAGCAACTTCTCTAAGACACACTGTCTCTCTCTGTCTCTCCTACGGTGCTTCTCTCTGAGGCAGGCCCAGCCCCTAAGGCAGCCCCGCCACCCACAGGCTCATGTGTCACATCCTAATGATTTCCACTTTTTCTTCTCACTACACTGCCAAGGCTCCAAGAAAGCTCAGACCATACACCCATCCTCTGTTGACATCAGGCAGTGGTCTGACTGAGCAAACTCAGATCTCAAGGTTTAGGGAGAAAACAGAATGAGCCATCTACTAAATCAGGGGAATTGATCTTGGAAAGGAAACGTTCCTCAGATGAAGACAAAGGCATGGATGTGGAAGGGGAACTATGACAGGGAAGTAAAACTAACAAAATCCACTAGGGCCATCCCATTTGTCTGACATAGTAATAGATAACACTGTTGGATGAATCTCTGTGTGCCAGGAAGTACCTTAATAACTCTGAAAGGTCATCCACTTAAACTTCAAAAGAGTCTTTTCAATTATATACTGTCATAAGTGTATTGTAGATGCCACGACTGAGATCTCAGTGAAGGGTGGCAGAATATGACACCCCAAAATATGTCAGTTTGCTATCAGGACTCTTTGAACTAGAGACATTTGAAAACCAGAGATATAAAAATAACAATCTGCCTCCATGAACCAGAAAACAAACAAAAAAATAAAAAATAAAAACATTTTTTTTTGTCACTGTGTATGGTAGGTAGAACCTGAAAAATGTCTTAGCTTGTGACAATATCTCAGCATCCTTCCTGTGTGTCTTAGCTCATTCTCCACAATCAGAGCTCTTTGTTGAAGTTACAATACCAGGCATCACTTTTTTGGGTCTTCATTTTCCAAGAAAGGCTCCTAAGCACAGGGAAAATCAGGTGTCTTGTCAATACATCCTTTATCAAGATAATTCTCAGGCCCAGCCCGAGGCTCTGAGAGTAGGGAAGAAAAGTTGGGTCACCCTTTCCTGGAGATAAACTGGCCTAAGCTGACAAGCCAGTATATGAAAAGCCCAAGAATGGAAGCCAGGCAGTTGAATCTGTCCCTAAATCCATTCATAGTACCATGCCATAAAGACAACACATGCCTGAGGCCAGCGTTATAGCCCTCAAAGCAATAATAAGACTCAGAGCTGCCACCAATGGTCATTTGCCAACAGTGGTCATCTGTTTCCAGTGTCCCCAGGACTTGTAACAGGACCATTATAAAGCTGTACCTCACAAACTCCCCTGCCCAGAGCATCAACTGCAAACCTCCCTGGACCCTTGAGAGTCTTGGTCCAACTCTGGGAAGTTAAAAGAGAGGACCCATGACCAGTTAAGAGATGCGTCCTCCGCGTTGATTTATGGTTCCAAGTACTGACACGAATTACCTAAGCACTTGACAGAATCCCCAAGCCCTGTACTTGCCAACTTCCTGGGACCATGAAAGCCCGAAGTATATCTGCCTGTCTCCACCAGTATCTCCAAAATCCAAGCAAGGAGGTCACTCTGCACCAGGGAGAGAGTATTCTCCAATCAGAATTCAAGAAATCTTCCATTAACAAAGAACAACAAAAATTTAACCTCAGAGAAGGAAGAAAAATAAATAAATAAATACAAAGGGTTCTTGTAGATTATGTTTGTACGGCAAAGAATTTCTAATTACAGTTCTTCAAAAGGCACCTTCAAGATTACAAAAATAATCCAGTTGTATTCATGCAAAGCACTCTTTGGCTGCTTCCGATGCTGGTGTATTTAAATATATTTGGCTGTGTTTACTTGCGCATCCTTAAATTAGACCTGAGTAACTGGCTGATAGATACATAGTACAAAACAGCTTGTTTGTAACAGGAAAATTGTTCAATCTATCTTCCTTTATAACCGAGCCTCAACAGCCTTGATTTATTGGTGTGGTACGGGAAATTTGTCCCGCACAGAGTTATAGGGAATCACTTCCATTTGTATGCTAACTGCTTTTGATTTTTTTAACATCATCAGTAGCCTCGGTGATTGATTTCAGTCTAGCTAAACCAGTTCGTGTAATACATATCCCCCAGTAGAAAAGAGATTAGTTTAGCGGACAGTACACTGCATGGCACAAAGAAAGCTCCGGTGTTCCACCAGCCTTCAGGACTTTCCAACAAATTTGCCGGACGGGCTGGACTTTACAAGGAAAGACTGCAATGACAGAAGAAGGCTCGTGGCTCGTTTTGTACATGTGTGTGACACATGCATGTGTGCATGCACACAGGTAAATCGCGCGCGCGCGCGCGCGCGTGTGTGTGTGTGTGTGTGTGTGTGTGTGTGTGTGGCAGTCGAAGGTTGACATCATGTATTCTCCTCTGTTGCTTTCCACCTCCCCAGACAGGCTCTACCGAGGGATCTGGAGCTTGCCCTTTCACCTAGTCTGGTGGCCACACTGCGCTTTCACAGGGGTGCTGGGAATCTGAAGTCCGGTCCTCGCGCTCGCACACTTTACCAGCTGGACCATCACCTCAGCCCTGGGATGACAATTCTTTAGTAAAATGACACACGTAGTCATAATAAAGGAACATTTACGAGCTATTAATGAACCAAAAAAACTTAGGTCCTGGTGTCAAGACCTCAAGTCTGATGCCACACACCATCTACCAGTTATGTAACCCTAGTTAGGTTACAAAACCTGTCTAAAATTCTGTTTCCACACTCAAAACTCAGAGCCACTAACAACATTGAGCTGTGTGAGAATTAAGCAAGGCCACATATGTAGAACACAGACAGGAAATCTCCAATAAATACTAATTATTGCTATTACAGTTGTAATAGAAATAAATACAAAATACAAATGTCTCCAACTACCAAATGCCTAATAATTTTTTAAAAAAATGAAAAATGGAAATCGCCCACATATGGACAACAATTTTCATTTAGCTCATCATTCCTTCCCTATATGTGGGCGAAAGTCTGCTCTTTTGATTATGTTCGACCTACATTTTTCACAACGTCCCCGTCAGGTGTGAGGCTGGAATCATTAGTCTATGCTGCTTTCAATTAGTACAACAGTGAACTTTAATCTTCCTCCTGACCCACATAAAGGCCAGCTTTGTCCCACACAGTCTCTTCCCGGATCCTTTGCCACCCACGCCACCAACAATTCTCCCCGAAAGACTCGGAGCGTCACTGGTTATAAATTGGAAAAATCTGAAGGGGAGCTTCAAATCTCACTTGAGGCAAGGAATAGAATGGTCTGTTTCCCACCCTTGCCCCATGGCACCTCAGTGAGATGCGGATGAGGCAGAGTGCAAGGTCTTTCATGATTTAGGATAGGAGTAGACACCAGCCCACCAGCCCACCAGCCCACCAGCCCTGATCTTTTCTTTGAGAAACAGATTTTCTTTGGAGAAATTCCTTTACCCCACAGCATTCAGTTACAATGAGGCTGTCAATTAAGGTGTCCTACTTCTCTTGAGTAAAGAATAAACATAAATGCTATATTGATTTCCTAGGGGCGCTGGAACAAATGACTACAAATGCAATAGCTTAAAACAACTAGAACAGTCTCTCAAAGTTCAGGGCAAATGCACACATCCAACTGGCATCAGGTTTGATTCTTTCTGGAAGCTCTGAGAGAGACACCAATGCATGCTAGTTGATGGTGATTGCTGGAAATCCTGGTGTTCCTCAGCCCAAAGACGCCTCACTCCAAAAACTGTCTCCACTTCACATTGTCTTTTCTGTGATTACGTGTCTGTTCCTTTACAGTGTTTAAAAGCTGTTGGGTGGGATTAACATAGTAAAAATGGCCATCGTACCAAAAGCAATCTACAGATTCAATGCAATTCCCATCAAATTACCAACACAATTCTTTACAGACCTGGAAAGAAAAATTCTCAACTTCGTATGGAAAACAAGAAACCCAGAATTGCTAAAACAATCCTCTACAATAAAAGATCTTCTGGAGGTATCTCCATCCATGATCTTAAGTTGTACTATAGAGCAACAGTTTTAAAAACTGCATGGTACTGGCATAGAAACAGAATGGTGGATCAATGGAACCGAACAGAGGACCCAGAAATAAACCCACACACTTATGGACACCTGATCTTTGACAAAGATGCCAAAACCATACAATGGAAAAAAGATAGCATCTTCAACAAATGCTGCTGGTCCAACTGTATGTCTACATGTAGAAAAATAAAAATAAATCCATACTTATCACTCTGCACAAAACTGAAGTCCAAGTGGATCAAAGACCTCAACATAAAACCAGACACATTAAATCAGCTAGAAAAGTGGGGAATACCCTAGAACTCATTGGTACAGGAGAAAACTTCCTGAACAGAGCACCAACAGCACAGGCTCTAAGAGCAACAATCAATAAATGGGACCTCATGAAACTGAAAAGCTTCTGTAAAGCAAAGGACACCATCATCAAAACAAAGCGACTGCCTATAGATTGGGAAAGAATCTTCATAAACCCTTTATCTGACAGAGGACTCACATCCAGTATATATAAAGAACTAAAGAAGCTGAAAAGCAGCAAACCAAGTAATCCACTTAAAAAATGGGGAACAGAGCTAAACAGAGAATTCTCTGTAGAGGAATATCGAATGGCAGAGAAGCACTTAAAGAAATGCTCAACCTCATTAGCCATTAGGGAAATGCAAATCAAAACAACCCTGAGATTTCACCTTACACCCATGAGAATGGCCAACATCAAAAACTCAAGTGACAACACATGCTGGAGAGGTTGTGGAGAAAGAGGAACCCTTCTCCACTGCTGGTGGGAATGTAAACTTGTACAACCACTCTGGAAATCAATCTGGTGCTTTCTCAGACAACTAGGAATAGCACTTCCCCAAGATCCAGCCATACCACTCCTAGGCATATATCCAAAAGAGGCTCAAAAACATAAAAAGGACATTTGCTCAACCATGTTTGTAGCAGCTTTATTTGTAATAGCCAGAAGCTGGAAACAACCCAGATGCCCCTCAACTGAAGAATGAATGCAGAAATTGTGGTACATCTATACAATGGAATATTACTCAGCAATGAAAAGTAAGGAAATCATGAAATTTGCAGGTAAATGGTGGGACCTGGAAAGGATCATAATGAGTGAGTTGTCCCAGAAGCAAAAAGACACACATGATATATACTCACTCATATAGACATACAACATAGGACAAACCCACTAAAATCTGTGCATCTAAAGAAACTAAGCAAGAGAGAGGACCCTAACTAAAATGGTCAATCCCCATTCTGAAAGGCAAAGAGGATGGACATCAGAAGAAGAAGAAAACAGGAAACAACCTAGGAACCTTCTACAGAGGGCTTCTGAAAGCCAGAAGAAGAAAACAGGAAACAAACAAGGAACCTACCACAGAGGGCCTCTGAAAGCCTCTGCCCTGCAGACTATCAAAGCAGATGCTGAGCCTGATGGCCAACTGTTGGGCAGAGTGAATGGAATTTTATGTAAGAAGTGGGAAATAGTAAGGGCTGGAGAGGACAGGGTCTCCACAAGGAGAGCAACAGAACAAGAAAATTTGAACACAGGGAACTTCCCAGAGACTCATACTCCAACCAAGGACTATTCATGGAGATAACCTAGAACCCCTGCACAGATGTAGCCCATGGCAGTTCAGTGTCCAAGTGGGTTACATAGTAATGGGAAGAGGGACTGCCTCTGACATAATCTGATTGGCCTTTGATCACCTCCCCCTGAGGGGGGAGCAGTCTTACCAGGCCACAGTAGAGGACAATGCAGCCACTTTTGATGAAAACTGATAGACTAAGATCAGAAAGGAGAGGAGAGCCTCCCCTATCAGTGGACTTGGGGAGTGGCATGTATGCAGAAAGGGGAGGGAGGGTGGGATCGGGAGGGGAGGAGGGAGGGGCTTATAGGGATATACAAAATGAATAAAGTGTAATTAATAAAAAATTAAAAAAAAACTGTTGGGTCCAATTAGCCCAGCCTGCTTTTACCTAAATGCTCAGCTGTATTATCTGCAAAAACCCTCATTCTAAATAAGATTGTGTTCTGGGGTTCCCACTAGATGGGAACACTTCAACACATTCTATAAGCCAAGATGGGACAACTCTCCCTGGATGACTAAAAGAACCTATTCATTCTACATTCCATCCTCAGAATCCCAAAGAGATCACCCTCCACTTCCCATGGTCTTCTTTGGACCGCTATTTTACAGAGCCAAATAAGAAAGCATCTCCTTTAATTCTGTGTTGCACTGAATGTACTGATAATACATTACCATACACTAACCATCTGGAAGAAGATGCTGCCACTCAGAAGCAAGAAGAAGCCTAAAGCAGAGACAGCATCTATTTGAACCTCCCAAGGCCTGCACATACAAAGATGAACAAGGCCAGGTTTTTGCCCAATTTCCACTAACCACACATTCTTTTGTTCATAACTCCTCCACCCATCTAACTCAGGTTTTTTATTTCATGAACTGTACTTATTGCACGTAGTAATTTTCCTGGAATGCTGAAAAGTTTATGCAAATGTGTAGGTGATAGTTCCTGGCATCTTTCCAAATCCTGAAAATGCTGACAGACAGACTAAACTAAGCAGTTATCTTACAGTCCTTGGGCAGACTAATTAAATCCTACACATTGACATTTTTGGCTAAAAAAAAAAAAATGATATCTATACTAATTAGCGTGTTGGAAAATGTTCACATCTCATTGTGCCAAATGAGAGGGAATTCCTTATAATTGTTCCTACAGGACTGCAAGCCACTACCGTGGGCATGATTTAATTGCTGGAAACGTCATTTCCTTCCAGTTCCCATTGCCCACTTAACTACCACAGAGGTTTCCATCTGGACAGGGAGGAGGTGTCAGAACTGGTCCGGATTTCCAAAATCCTGGCTCATTACCAATATTCTCCAAAGGTTTTAGGAACATAATGAGTTTTTGAAAGTGAAATGAATGTGGCCTCTGACTTTGCTTTGGATCCCACCTTGTCTCCAGGCACAGGGAAGCCTACATGCTAACAGCACAAAGATGGAACAGTTAGAGCGCTGCAGACTCAAGGGCGAGCGACGCAACTCCGTGCTTAAGAGCACGTGTTGCTCCCTCAGAGAACCCAGGTGCCGTTCTTAGCACCGTGTCTGGGGCTCACGACCACCTGAAACTTCAGGGGATCTAATGCCCTCTTCTGGACGCTGTAGGCACTGTACACAGACATACATTCACAAAAATAAAAAATGAATAAACCTTCTTGAAAGTTGCAAATTTTAAAGTCATCTTCGCTACACCTAACACACTTGGAGCATTCTGAAATCTTTATTTAGAGAAAAATTCTTTAGAGTTACCTAAATACGAAGTTTAAATGCCAGCATATGGCAGAGAGGTCAAATTAAATTAATGTAGAGGCAAATGATTTGACTGGATACAATTTAACAAGTTTTTGTGTACCTACCCCAATGTCAGGCAGTACACACTCTTGCAGAGGACACACACACAAAAATGAAAAACAACATGCTCCCCCCTCCAAAGAGTTTACAATCCAGTCAACACAGTGAGAAAAGGAAAGCAAATTCCAGAAATACAGCGGTGGGGAAGGGTAACAGTGAGTATTTCAAGAATTCAAGCACAAAGCTCTGGAATAAACTCCAGTCGAGATCCACAGCAAAAGGAATCAGCGAAGGCAAGAGAGTAAGGAAAGGGGTAATGCTCCTGTCCTGGAAGCATGAAAGGTAAACCTTTGGAGCATCACTCTGAAAAAAAACAAGAGATGGGGAAACCCCTTGGCATATTTAAAAAGCACAGGTTTTGTTAAATTTTTAAAGATACAGAATTCAGTATGGAAGGAGACGGGGCTAGAAGAGCAGGCTGGAATTACCCCAGAGCATAAAGGGTAATTACGAGGTATTTGTTACTCCTCGAAGGCTTATTAAGAGGTTTTCCAAGGCAGTGGTCTATTCAAAACCAGCTTTAGAATAATTCATCTAACCTACGCTGGTTGTGAGAGCACTCCTCTGTTACACCATACTTGAAACGTGGAGCCAGGAAGATCAAAAGTTCGAGATCGTCTTCAGCTTTATGGAAATCTCGTAATCAGCATGGGCTGCATGTGACTGTGTCTAAAAGAAATGAAGTCTTAATTGATAACATGAATAATAATCAAGAGCCAACAAGATAACCAGCTGGGAATCTGGCTAAATTTTAAGCAAACGTTTTTTGGGAGAAAGAGGAAGGGGGGCAGGAGGACACACATGCTAGAGATAGGAGAATGTACAAACCTATAGTAGAGGCTTTCAATGTTAACTATGGGTTTGAATCCCGGGAGGCAGAGACAGGTGGATCCCAAGGATTCACTGGCCAGTCAGAGTGAGCAAGTTCCAGGTTCAGGGAGAGACTGTGTCTCAAAAACTAAGATGGAGAGCAATGGAGGATATCTGACATAGACCTCCTTGCCTCCCCACGCACATTCGCATTTGAGCAAACACACACAAGTGAACACATACATATGCATACATGTGCACGTACACAGACACACATGAATTTTAAATTCCAACTCAGGCATATTATAGCAGAATTTCAATGGTGAGACCCAGACCAGCCTTGTTTGAGAAGTTCCTCAGGTGGTTCCATTCTCAGATGGTTCTGTGACTCTTGCTGTCTTCACAGTATGGGTCAAAGGACCAGCAGGCTGCTCATCCCTGGGGGCATGGAAAAATGTTTCCTCTCAGAGCACTCTGCTCAAAATCTGCATATTACCTAGAGTTCAGATGATATCCACCATGGGTGGATGAGCTAAAGCAAGAGGAGGGTGCTTCTGGGACTCATGCTGAGATGCATAGCTATAACCCACGCCCAGGTGAGGTTATAGCTGCTTAGGGTGAGGTGAAGCAAATACAGGTCCACAGACCATTTCAAAATGTACAAGAAATGGAATTGTAGAATACTACCAAGACCTACTGAAACAGAGACTTTGGGACAGAGATCAACAATATATGTGTAAACAAATTTCCTAGATTTAATATAAATTTAAGTTTGAGCATCGCTGACCTAAATTATTCTAAAGATGCATTAGTTATGTTTTCCATTGTTGTAAAAAAGAAAAGAAAAGAAAAATACCCAAACAAAAGGAATGTAAAGGAAAGAATGGGTTTTGGTTTTGAGTTTTTTGTTTGTTTGTTTGTTTGTTTTTTGGTCTGTTTGTTTTTGTCTCACAGTTTAAGAGTGCACAGTTTGAAATGACTAACCACTCTATGTCTGCAATCAGAAGACAGAGATGAATGCCCGTGTTCAGTTCTCTTTCTCCTTGTTATTCAGTCCAGGAACCCAGGCCGAGGAACAATGCAGTCCACGCTTAGGTGGGTCTTCCCACCTCAACCAAAACAGTCTAGAGACATCCTTACAGACATCCCAGAGCATCGTCTCCCAGTTAATTCTAGATCTTGTCAGGTCCACCGCATTAACCACCACACAAGGTGCTGTTGAAAGGGCTAGTCAGGAAACCACAGGAAAAAAGGTAACCTTAATTGACACTAGTTGCCACCCCCCTCTTACACTCTGTGGCTGGGAGATAAAAGCCCAGCTCAGCTAGCTGTGCTCTGAGACTAGACACTGATACACAAGAGGTTTCCTTGTCTGGGATGGTGAAAAGAGACAGTAATGAAGATTGCTATTTCAGCTACCTTGGGCATTTGGAAATAGACCTAGAGTGACTACCACACAGACAACCCAAGTGTTGAACTACCACAGCCCTCTGCTCCAACAACCTGAGTCTCTCCCTCAGAGTTCTTAAATGGGAGAGTGCCTAGAAACGGCACCCCTTCTCTTGAGATAGAAGGCAAGATCCAACCTTAACCTTAACGAAGCTGCTCTTCTCCCTCTGTAGCTCCAGCAGACATATTTTGGAACTAAAGCCTGTCTCCATACAGCTTTAGTTTGTGCCATGCTCTGCTCTTTGTCCCGTTGCCGAGTACCTGATGCACATACATGCAGCACTCTAATATATCCCCCTGCGTCTGGCCGGGATACTCAACCGCTCGTTCAGTTCTGTCCTTCAGGTCCCGCTCCTTCTCTCCGCCTCACCGCTTAGCATCAGTCCTCATCTCTGCATGCCTGGCCCTGCTTCACAGGTCTCATGGGTATCTCCAGGACAATAACCCAGCTATTCCTTAGAAAGTAAAACATATAATTCTGATGTGACTGGGTAATTCTGCTCCTGAGCGTACATACAAAAGGAGGAAAAACATGCTTGTTCCCCAGTGTTCACTTCAGTGTTACCAACAACAGCCAGAAGATAGAAACAATCCTCCGCTCCACGGGTTAGCAGATAAGACAAACATTCCCTTCTTCTCCCCAGGAACTGTCATATCAGTCAGCCACCATATAGTAATCACTTCACCCCCTAAATAATCCCGGATTAGCCTGAGCACTTCACCCTGATGATATACAAACACTCAGAATCCTAGCTTTGTGGCATGTTCAAAATGGCCTACATGCAGCAAGCCAACATAGCTAAGGACAGCAGCAAAACAAACAAAAACCTGAACTGGATGTAAACAAAAGTCTCCCTTTCACACTTTGTGTGAAGCCAAGGGAGTCCAAACTGCAATGTTTGGTAACAGCAAATTGTTTGGGGCATATTTTCAAAAGTAATCCAAGATTCTCAAGTCCCCATCTGTGAATTAGCTACTGTGGTGACTTAATTTCATGTTTTTTGTCTTAAAGAGGATTTGGATAAATGTTCTAATGCGGTAATTAGCAGCTACATTAATAGCATTGATTTCCCATTATGTGCCCCATTATTTTAATTATATTTCGCTTTAAACAATTTTTCAGACTGTAATCTTCTACTATGATGAGCCTGATACCCTGAGTAACTTCTCTCAGCTGGACACCCTACATTTGGCAATGAGTCCTGTGCTGTTTAACCTCACATCACACATCTTTTAAAGCCGCTGCAAAGAGCCCTGGGTACATGTCCTCTCTTGAGCAGTTACCTCCAGGACCCAGAGTTGACAATGAAGTGATCAAAGAAAGCGTCATTGAGCAGAGCTCTCGACACAAACAGCTCCTTGACATCCCATTAAGATGCTTGAAATCCTGTCTTTAAAGAACCCTTTGGGGGATCTTTTGGTCTTTTCTCTCTTAAAAAAAAAAATTGGGAAAATATCACTTACCCAGAGCCTGTAATATGCACCAGATTCCTGGGATTGTGTTCCTCTTACTCTATATTTTAGGCACTGGTATAAATGTCTGGCACATATTGACTCATTTAAATTCTCCCACAAGAAAAAAATCTCTAGAAAACAGACATTGTTATCACTTTCATTTCATGGATGAGAAAACTAAAGGTCATTGAGGCTCATCTTGTCTAGCAAATGAGGGACACAACCCTGACTCCAGCCCAGAGAATCTGGTTCCAGAATCTGGAACCCTCTTGCCCTCTTCTACATTGCTCTCTGATATAATCTTATCAAATAGTCTCATACAGCAAGTGTTTTAGCAGATGACAATACTGTGACAGGAGGAGGTTTAATAACACAATGCATACAACTAGTCAATGGCCCAGGTATGACCTAAACCCAGGAATCTGACTCCCAAGACTTGATTCTGCTCTTGTGTCCAAATATGTTGATGATTATGTGAGAGCAAGTCCTAAGCATCCGGAAAATAAGAAATAATACAACAGGCCGTGTGGCCTAACAACAGAAGGGAAGGAATGGCAGAAAGGGAGCTAGCTCATGAACAAACCCGTTTCCTTTCCTTCTAAGCCCACAAACTGAAATTCCCACTGGTTCATGGACAATAATTAGGGGCAGTGGGATGTTTGCATTTTAGAGGAGTGTGAACACCAAATGCTGTAACACAAAACTCCATTTTCTCTCTTCCATTCTGTGGCTGAGTAGAGACATTTGAGAAATTTAGGTGAGGGCAGACCCTCAGAGAAGAAAGCCTGGATTTCTGACAGACTCAAGCCAACAGTAGACGGCTGAGCTGGGGCAGGTTCAGAGGACTGTGGTGGCAGGAAGTTTTAAGACAAGGGTGTTTTAAGTTTTCTCTTGGAATGACTAGACTGCAGTAACCAACACCAACCGTGAAAACTACCGTGTATAATGTAAAATATATGAAACTGATGTGTTGTGGAGTGATAGGTAGAGGATAAATAGAAACTCAGGCTGGACAACTGGAGGATATATGATCTGTGGCCATAAGCTACCTGGCAGTGCTGTCCAGGCAGTAAGTTGGAAGTGTGCTTTTATTGTGAATGACCTGAGCTACTCCTGGAGGTTGTAAAGGGCAGAGTGGCATGATGTGACCTTGTTAGAAGGATCAGTGTGACCTGAGTGCTGAAACAGGGCAACAGGAGGCTGTTGCCACTGACATCACAGGGGGAGTTCTTGAGTTTCAGTCTCTCCTTCTGCCGTCCAGGAGAGCTAACTTTCCAGAGGAAAGTTTCAAATCCCCTGAGCCAGGCAAAATTATTAACAATGATTTCTGATCAATGACTGACTTGAAAAATGCATTCACTATGGAGAAATAATATACATCTAGCATTTAATTTTCCTTACATTATATTTGCAATAAAATGAAATTCTAAGATTGTTCAATTAATTGAAAAGACCCCCAAAATTAAATTATTTTATTATCTATACAATCATAACCTCTCAAAATTTCGGACATGGGAAACGATCATCCTTTGGTGGCTATGAGCTGTATCAGAGACTGAAGAAGTTCCACTTTCACTTCCCTGAGACACATACACACTTACCTCCCTCACTATTGAAACTCCTCATGGCACGTGTATAAGTCCCATGAAGAAAGGTTGTAAAATCAACTCACCCTGATGTTTCTCTGTCTCATCTCTCCATCCTATGCCTCTTTCCCAAGAAATGCTGGACATGATATTACTCTCTGGACACACTATGTCTTTATTTGCCTGCTGCAAATGGCTGCATTAAGTTTATTGCATCTCTGTCTGCCATTGTTATAACATAGCAGTAAAATCCAGAGTGATTCGTAAGGCTCAGGGTATTTGGGGAAATACCAGTAAGTAGGAATTCTGGCGATATTTATCCTTCAAAGGATAAATTCCCATCTACTCAGGGGTTAGACAGCACACTTCTGTAAGCACTTAGCTATTCTTGAGGGGTAGGCATCTCTTCCACAACTTGCTTACATCTCTGTCACTGCTGACACTGACATCGTAGAGGTGCAAGCTTTTATGGTAAGGGACATTTGAAATATGTTTAAGAGCCCCAGAGGTTATCCAGGAAGCTACAGTTTTTCTCAGATTGAGGGGAAAGGGCTCTTGTCTAAGTCACTATTCAGATGCTACACATGGCTGTCAATGCGAAAATGATGCCCTTAAGGTGCTGAGAAGGAAGAAGAAAATCAGGACACCCACTGTTTTCCTGTTTACTGAGCATCATTCAGAGGTAGAGTTAGCTGTTATCAAAATAACTTTAACTGTGGAGAAAATACCAAAATAAGCCTATTACCCTAGAACCAGCCATTATAGCCAAGGAAATAATACAATAAATCCTTTGAAATGAAAAAATATGGCAAGAGGCACTTAAAAACTGAGTGGTGTTTTGTCAATAAATTGCAGCATTAATAGTTCTTTGATGCTTCTTGCTAAATTCTATATTTCTGACAGTCAAAAGGAATATTAGAAAAACCATACTTATTTTATACAGCTCATTAGTAGAAAGGAAGAAAATAAGAGGGAATTTTGGAACTGTAAGTCTTTTTTAGAACGCACTGTTAAGCTGATTATGCTGGAAGAGAGAAGTGGATCAGAAGGGAATGGATGGTTTTAAACTGTGTTTTGAATCTTGGGGATATATGAGCCGTTAGCCCATCAGTAACGTGTAAGTCCTATTTGGAAGACTAAATACCATGCCGAATGCTGGTGACGGCCCTCTTTGATAATGAGAGTAAACCAGGCTGCGTAGAAGTCATTTCTTTTTCATTATCAGCAGGACTGCAGTGTCATCAGTAGGTCTCTTCACTCTTAACTGATCTCTCTTCCCTACAGATACACCCATTTATCCCAACTAATGAAACACCACTCAAATTTGCTCTATTTGATAACAACAAACTCAATGGGTCTGAAGGAAATTGGACGTTCACAGGCACTCAGCTCTGCAGAAGAGGGCTCCCCATCCCCACCCCCACAGTCATTTTCAGACCTGCCTCTGCTTGCCTAGTAGTCCAAATATCTTTATCCAGTTGCATGTTAATCGGCTGAAGGCAGCTAACTTCATGACTCAGCTACAGTGTGGCAGCATCTGAGTGTCTAACCAAGATGCAAATCTAGCAGAACATCTCTAATGAGATGGAGCGAGCTCATCTTTCTTTGAATCATTTCTCATGCAGTCCCGTCAGTTCAGCGCAGTGTGCATGCCACGTGTGCTCGTGTTTAAACTTTATTTTTATTACTCCTAAGCTGCTCCTACATTATTACTCAATGTGAAGGCCTAATTCTGAAATCAGCCAGCTTAGAGACATGTGTAAACACTGTGGACCATGTTTTCTACAAAGCCATTGCACAGAAAGCAGGGGGGTGGCCATGACGCCCTGTAACTCCCTTTGCACAGGAACAACCCAAGTTTCTGCATTCCAGTGTCTGTAGGCAAACGCATTCTTTCCTGGATTTTCACTCTGAACACCATTGTTACTGTCATCAGCCAGGAGAAAGAATGTTTTCACGAGTTAAGTAGTAGTCTTCCTTTGGGTTCTCCAAATGTAGAGCTAAAGACAAAATCTTCCATAAAAGTAATATTTAGAGAGTGAGCTTGGGACAGACCAAGAGCAAAAATAGAGAACTGGGTAGAAAAGCAGGCAAGGGTGGGTTTCTGGGGATTCTCCTCTGAGTAGCTTCGGACTCTGTCAACCAGGGACCCTCTGAGAGTATTTATATTAACACCTCAGAATTGCAGAGGAGAAAGGAGAAGGACACCAGTCTTCGTTTCTAAGTGGTTAAGGTTTGGTCCTGGAGGCACTGATTCTTAGCACGTCTGACCTGCCTGGGGCTCTAACAGAAAACACAAACAGTCAGAGAATATAATAGGGCAGTGAGATTTAAAAACAAAAATAGTAACCAGTAGATAAGTTATTTTCTGTACAAGACTAGGAAAACCAAAGGAATGTGGGGTGGAGACTGCTTCCAAATTCATTGTGAGTCTGGCCGATGCCAATCTTACGTCTGAATTCTGGCTTCCTCCTTACTCACTATGTGACATAAACTACTCCATATCTCTAAACACTGTTTCTCTGTTTTGAGATGAGATTTGTAATTCTGATAAAGATAAGGATTACATGTCAACATGCAATGTAAACTCTTAGCATGAAACTCAGCACCCAGCAAGTGTTCAAAAAACATTTGTTACTTCTATTCTGGTTCTTAAAATCTTATATTAACTTACTGTGCAATAAATGTTCTCCACACTGCCCTTTATCCTTTCAGACATGTTCTACCATACCTTATGATGGGATAAGAAGCAGCAGGACTCATCCATTCTACTGTATCACTTCTTAGATCAATTCTTGAACATGGTACATGTCACCACTGAGAGCTGGACACAAGCCAACAATTCTCAAAGAAATTCCAGCTGCAAAGTAAGGTATGTGCATGAGGAGAAATACATTCATTTTCTCATTCTGTATGTATCCACCCTTCTAGATGTATCTCTCTTTCTCCTCATTCCCTCACTTTTTATTCCCCTCCTTCTCCCTTGACTCAAACCTCTTGATAAAGTTTAAAAAAAAAAAAGTCGTGTGATAAAGTCTATTGAGTCATGGCTACTGTTGTAATATCTAAAGGAGATGCTGCCTCTGATTACCAACAGCCTAAAAGCAAAAGATTCTCTCACCTGTACTCCTCCAACAAAGCTCCAATCCTCTTCAGCTAAGGATGCTACAAGCCCTAACTATGCTAATGACCTTGGTCCCAATCTCCATACTATCGTTTATATGCGACGAAAAGACATAACACCTGTCATTAAACAGTCTTACTGGTTAAATAAAAATAAAAGGAATACTGCCTTGAAGTTCCGGTAAATGACTGTTACTTTTTAATAATGCTTGGCTTTTTCATACACTAATCTCATTTTGTTTATCCTCTCTGTCAAAAATAACAAATAAAATCAAATAAAATGTAGTAGAATAGTAGACAAATAGATAATATCAAACAAATTGAAATTTTTAAATCAAATAGTTACCTGCACAAGATTGAGTTGGCACAGCCCCATCCCGCCCTGAGAGATCAGCAGAGAATGGGTTCTGGTGGAAAGGATGTTATAAAATCTGAAAAGAAAATAGTAGAAAAGAAAAATAGTAAACCCATGCTCCCAGGGTTACTTGCTGGTACGTGCATATGTGCACGCATGCATTTATGTATGCATGCAAAGGTCTGTCACTGGCCTAAAACTTGGTACACAGGCTTGGCTACTGGTCATCGAGCCATGGTATCTGCTGGTCTCCACCTCCTCAGTGCTATGAATACAAGCCACTACGTAGACTTGTACGGGGGTAGGTCTGTGCAGGGATTACGTGGGGAATGGACATGGAAACTCCTGTCCTGGAGCTTGCAAGGCTGGTAGTACGGGCTAACCTATTCCTCTCCTGGTTGCTCTTTAGCCAAACAATGGCTCCCTGTGTCTCTTCTGTTTGAAAATGCAAAATGTCAAGAAATCTCCCTAGCTTCCATAGGCCACCAAGAAATATGGTTCCAACTCCTCTTCATACAGATAGCTAAACAACCTCAAACTCCTCCTAACTCTGTACTTCCAGATAAATGTTTCAGAGAGCAGCCATGCAGAAGTGGAGCATGCTGCCCCCTCCCCAAGCCTCCTAGAAACTGTACTCCTGACACGTCGCAGGGATCTTGGTTGGAGTAAGGAGGGGGAAGAGGATCTAGGAGGAGGCTCAGATGACCCGAGTTTATTGTACATTTGGAGTCCATCATCTTTCCATTATATCAGGTATCCACACAGCACACTCTTGCACAGTTATTATCTTACCTAGGGGGACCGAGGTGAAACAATTATTTGTAAGGCCGTCAACTTTACAAAAGGAAATGAATAGTTAACAAAAATCTACACGCTTGGTGAATTTCCCTATCTGGTCCTGATACGCTGCACGTCTGAATGGCAGGCTGAGTTATAAATAGTTGATGCTCTGCTCTGATGCTGCAGCGCCTAATGAATTGTTGCTTCCATAAACTTTTTATGTGTTGCAGTGCAGAAGGGAACCAATTAAAAAGTTTTGCCAATTTGAGCCCTCTGCATAAAGTATCTTCTGCAAAGAGATAAATGTCTTTGATGTCTTTGAATGCTTGGTGAGCTAAAACTTTATTCAAATTGGCTTTGTAATATCTTTAAATATACATTCCTGGGATGTTGTGAGCTCTCATTTATCCTCAGTGTGTGGATATCGTTAAACGGAAATGATTGACTGAACTTCTCTGCCCCACCACACCCTCACTTTCTAAACTAAAGTTCTAAGACTAACTTTTTAATTTCAGTTGAGTCTCCCTTTTATTACATTTGTTTGTATCTCTTAACTGTTTCATTCTGACCTCCCTGGCATCATTGTGAAGAAATAGTTTGAGGAGAGAAAAAAAAAGCTGATAGTTACGTTTCATGGAAGCCAAAGTTCTTCTTGCAAATTAAAATTACATTCCACTTTGCTGAACACTAAGAAAATCGGCTTTGGAAAATTACCTCAGCCCTGAACCTGCTGCTGCCACTTAGCCGCAAGCCTCGCTCCTCTAACGCACATCTGTGAAGACACACACTTGGCTCTGACTCGTGCTGGACCAAACAAAATCTCATTAATAGACTTGGCCTAAAGAAGCACTTGAAAAGACAGCTAATCATGTTCTACATGACGGGAAATGTCACACAAAAGCAGAAGAGAACTGAACTTCTGAGTAAGCCCTTCCATCATAGGATGGCACCTTCTTCAAAAAAAAAAAAAAAAAAAAAAAGTTCAAATTATGTCAAAGCTGGTACTCCAACTCTTCCCAGTGTTTGACTCTGGTATTTAACAAGCCATTTTTAAGACAAAGATGAAAATAAAGGGGAGAAGGTAGCAGCATACACATAAAAAGAGAAGCACTGTAACAATAGTCCCAGTACTGCCCAGGGAATTGTGGATATGGGTGGAAAAACCTACCATTAGGCCACAGGTACTCCTTTTTTCTTAATTATTATTCTATCATATACATTATACTCCGACTACAGTTTTCCCCTCCCTCCACTCCTTCCAGTCCCCCTCCTCCTTTTTCTCTCTCCCAGATTCACTCTTCCTTCCTTCGTTTCCCTTGAGAAAACAAATCAGGCCTCCCAGGAATATCAATAGAACACAGCATAACAGTTACAATAAGAGTAGGCACAAACTCTTAAAATCGAAGCTGGATAAGGCAGCCCAGTAGAAGAAAAAGAGTCCCAAGAGCAGACAAAGGAGTCAAGGATATCCCTACTCCCATTGTTAGAAGTACCACAAAAACCCCAAGCTAAACAACCACAAATATGTATGCCAGGCCACAATGTATATGCAGAGGACCTAGCTCAGGCCCATGCAGGCTCCATGATTGTCACTTCCGTCTCTGTGACCCCCTTTGAGCCCTGCTTAGTTGATTCCGTGGGGTGGGCTGTGCTCTTGTGCTATCATCAGCCCCCTCTGGTTCCTAGAATCCTTCCTCCTCCCATCTCTGGTCTCTGTGTCTGCTCCCATCAGTTACTAGATAATGCCCTTCTGCTGACGATGGGCCAGGCATTGGTCTATGAGTATAGCAGAATATCATTACGAATCATTTCATGGACTTTTTGTTGTCAGCCATGTTTGGTTCTATCCTGGGTCTCTGAGCTATCCACAGCCTTTGGTTCCTGGCCATCCAGGTAGTGTTGGGCATGGGCTCCCTCCTGTGGTATGGGCCTCAAGTTGGACCAATCATTGGTTGGTCACTCCAATAAGTTCTGTGACACCATTACCTCAGTACATCTTGCACACAGGACAAATTGTAGGTGAAAGGTTTGCCTCATGTACTCTTTGGAGGTGGAGACATATCAACAGGATGAACCTACATTTTTAAAGCAGTTGTAACCCAGTAAAAGTGTTGCACTTGGAAGTAAGCAAGGAAGGAAGATATAAATCAGCTTTGCGAGTGGAACTCTCATGGGGGCTAAGCATTCAAGATGAAGCTTCCAGAAGGAGCAATTCAAGAAGGCAAATGTCAAGGAAGGATCTTGCAGGCTGAGGGAACAGTAGGAGTATATTGAATAAACAAGAGCAGAATTAAAGGCTGCTAGAGGCGAAGGCATGTGCTCTGGAGACACCTCAGAAGGACCTGAAATCCCTTGAACAAAAATGTGGATTTGGTTCCCTAATTAACCTAGAACTAGTTAAGTCTATTGTGGAGGGAAATTGCAAGCTTATAGACCTCCTTACAGTCATAGAGCATAGCGCCTGTGAAGTCCATAGGAGGGAGTTACAGTCCCTGGAGCTGGAGTTTCTGGTGGTTGTGATCTGCCCATTGTGGTACTGGGAACCAAAACTGATTCTTCTGCAAGAGCAGGATGTGCTCATAACAGTTGAGCTACCTTTTACTTCATTTCTTTCTAGATAAAAAACAAAAACAAAAAAAACCACTGTGTTGCAAAGAGAAGTCTCTGAATCTAGAGTGATACTTTTGTCTCTGCCTTACAAGTAGCTGAGGCTATAAGTACATACCAGGGCACCTGGCCAAAAACAACATGATTATATGACTGTTTTATATATGTATCTTTAGAGTGTATTCCTACCAATTTAAAAAAAATCAAACACTTCCTCTAAAAGTCTGTTGCATTATACTGGCAATGGTCTTGAACATCTTACTGCATCATTGTCTCTCCTGCTAGATTTCATCCAATCTTTTGTTAACCATGAATCCAAGAGCATACACTATCACAGGGCTCAGGAATATATTAAGTTATCTGATCTAGATTTGCGTACACATGTTCTATAGTATTTATACAATGTTGCACTCAGCTAACCTGGCCTGCCTCAAAGTATCCTTATCATTAAATGTCACTGGACTATGTTCGGAAAATCTTTAGGAAGAATAGGAATAGGAAGAAGAGATGTAAGAGCAGGAATGTGGAGAGTGCATGCTGGGAAATGTTTCCTACCTCAAATATAACCATGAATTTCTCAGAGTAGTGTTTTTTGTTTTTTGTTTTTTGTTTTTAAACTTTCTTCAGCAGAAGCTGTTAGCAAGGCACTTAACCTATATTACTAAAAACAAACCCAATGAGGGGCCAATTGCTCTAAGTTAAGGCTGCTCTGACAATGCAGTGTGGATCTGAAAAGATTAGATGCAGGCTCTAAAGACTTATGCCTTAATTCAAGCTTTTGGAAAGTTTTAGACAGTTGTGAGCCAAAGGTTATGATCCCTGACACCGTGCCAGCACACAGACTTCTATAGCTAATTAAGAGCACACACATGCCCATCTTCAGTCACAGTCTCAAGGAAAGCTGCCCTTCCCGGTGCTTTTGTCCATAACTCGGTACTCTTCAGTGTGTTTAGTAGTATGAATTCTGTGGACTTCCTCCCTTAAATAAATATGATAACCAAGGTGCTGTCTTGCCTCTAACCAAACTCACCTTTCCAGCAACCCAATCAGTCCAGTCTGCTTTGCTTTGCCTTAACACCTTTGGCAAGAAGAACATGAGGAGGTACAGCTCAAAATTTTCCTGCCATATGTATCTATGCTGACATATTACAGGAGGAAAAAAGCAGAAATCTGCATACATATGGCATGAATGTTATTGGGAGTCATCATTTTGTTTCATCTCAGTGCTGAAGATCAACCCGTAAGCATTGCATACGCTAGGCATGCGTTGCACCTCTGCTGGGGGCCCAGCCACTCCCTATTACTGTCTCTAGCAAAATGTCTACAACACTGGGTAGTTTCCATACATGGCTATGCAGAAACAGAAGCAGGTCATGAGCTGCAGGGTTGAAATTCTAGCTCAGGGCTTCCTGACACAGTAGCCTGAGGCATTCTACCAAGCTGCTCTGCCATGTTAGAAGAAACGTTTGTTCCTAATGTAGCCTAGCCTTTCATTCAGGAATAATACTGAAATTCATCAAAAATATAGCATGGTTTTTCTCTGCTATATTTAATCTGCTCTAAGGAAATGGACCCTCTGAAATCATGAGCCAAAAATTTCTCTGTCCTGATCTGTTTCTGCTGAGTACTTGGTTACAGCAAAGATAAAGTAACCACCACTCATATATACAGATTCTTTATCTGCCTATTTCCTTCGTTATCTTCTGTCCTTGTGAGATGGGTATCTCAAACAGGCATGTCTCCATTACGGTGGAGCACTTCCTCCTCCCTTTAGAAGAAACCAGTCTTAGTCCCTTCTGTCCTTCTTTCCTCCATTCCCCTTATTCCACTTCCCTGGATAGACAGTTGGAGAAACTCCAGTGGGCATTACATGCCACTCAGCAGCTTCACCTTAAATCACATGTAAATTATGAAACCCTCATTCTGTGAAAAACACAAAGACAAGTTTCCCTTCACATGTGAAAAAAGAAAGAATGGGTTCGAATACGTCTGTACTGCCCAAGTTCTCAAACTTTGGCAAGACACAAAGCCTCTCAGTGTTCATATTTTGGTGACTTTTCCTGAGAATTCTTTGGGGTTTGGGGGAGGTTTTGAGGCTTTGTTATTTTTGTTGTTGTTGTTGTTGTTGGTTGGTTGTTGTTGTTTAGTCAATTTTATATTACTTTCTTACTCAGAGAACTGGCTTTGTGTGTTATACCAGTTAAATATTACATCTCCTTATGACTAAATATAAAAGCCAAAAATAAATAAATAATAAACCCAAAGGTATGAATTTTCACAATTTCTAGTGAGAACGCACCTGCCTTTGTTCTCATCAATTTATATGTGGTTATTTCTTATCATAAATAGGTTTTGAGCTGTCAGGATGATCCTTTTCTTCACACATTTCCCAGACAAAAACTTTGCACCCAGCTATCTATACCCCCAAGAAGCATGAAAAATACAGGTTTCCTGACAAGGAAGAAAACATGATAATTGATGACTGAGATGGGCTGCCCTTCTCTGGAGGTTTTTAATTACCACCTTTCATTTACATAACACTTGAAGCTCTTCCAAAAGCTTTCAGGTACATTATCACATCTGTTGTGCAGCACAACCCTGCGAAGAGAGGGAGCAAGTATTACAATCATCCCTTTCCAGAAGAAGCCACCAGGACCAAGAGAGGGGAAGTGATTTGACAAGCCGGAGCTGAGGCTAGTGTAGGATGCCTCACTTCTGACCGTATACTCTTTCTACTGCACTCCCAAGGAGGCAGCAAACAATCTGGACTTCCCTCAGGCTTTTAAGGTGTACGAACTGGTGGCCAAATTAGTATTATAATTCCTTCTGCATATTCGCCAAGATATACATATGTGTGCATAGGCATATTTAAAAGGAACTATAGTTTGCAGTTACAGATTTGGCTCAGCAAGTAAACACTTGCCGTGCAAGCATGAACATCTGGGTGCAAATCCTCAGTACCCATGCAGAGCCAGTCGCCGTAACACATATTTATAATTCCAGTGCCTCAGAAAGAGATGGAAGGTGTAAATCTGAGAATTCCCAGAAGCTTGAGGGCCAGCTAGCCCAATGTATGCAGTGGGGAACAAAAAGAAACTCTTTTTCAAACAAGGTGTAGGGTAAGGACTGACACCTGAGTGTCTGTCCTCCGCACACATGCTGTGGTAAGTACACACCTGAAATCAGTGCACACACACACACATACACACACACAGAGGGAGGGGAGAAAACATGATTTTTGTTGGAAAGGTGGGCTTTGGGACCTCCATTCCAGAAAAGGCTATTGGTTTTGGAGTTAGACTAGAATCCCACTCAGTTACTTCCTCTCTAAAAGACCTGGGGTTTCATTTACCTTAGCCATTAACAATGATGCTACTGTAGCCTGCCTCCTGGAGTGATGCCCGTAGAACACTCAGCACCATGCCTCTCACAAAGTAAGTGCTTCATAAACTATTGCTGCCATGGGTAGGGTTGTAGTCGTGGTCATCATCGTTAGTTTAGAACATGGCGGGCGTAATTCTGAACTCGGTGGGAAATGGGCTCCACATATTGCCGACATGTCATTTGGGGGGTCTGTCGCCCTATACTTTTCTGGCCCTGACTCAAATAATGAGGTTTGCAATTTCATTGACTGGGTGTGCTAATTAGAAGCTTTCTAAAGATTTCTCTCATCCATTGAGGCCACTAAATAATCTCCACGTGGGTCAAGCTGTGCAGTCACTCCTTCGCTTCATTGATTGTACAAGTCAGCAGCTGGAACCACGATGGAAGGTCTATAGAGAACAGGGTGAACAGAGTCCAAAGACCCAAAATCAAGCTTGTCTACTTGCTTGATTCTTTCATTATGCCCGAAATCCAACTTCCATCTACATCACAATTAAATAATAGGATATTTTCTTAACCAGCATCCTGCCCATTTTTAAATACATCTTTTATTAGATGGTAGGGCTTATAAAATATTCATCAACACAAGCTACTGTGTTTTTTTTTTTTTTTCTGCTGACCTAACCTCAGAGCTGCTCAAGTGGAAATTAGATTTTTTTTTTTTTTTTGGTTAACTGAAACTGTCTGCATTTGCTAGATTTCCTAAGGACTAGGGGAAAAGTAATTCCACAGGATTAATAAGGGCAATGTACATTCTTATTCCAAAAAGACACACAAAAGGGAGGCAGAAATGCCATTCAGTGAGGAAAATTGATACTGTAGAGCCGCGTTCTGCCTAAGCTCATTGTGTTTTGAACAAGTGCACTGGTTCTTTGAATCCCTATCAAGAAATGCCCTGTATGTCTCTCGTGTCTTAGCTTGAATTAAGGAAGACTTTTAGGGACTTTGTGAAATGTAAGACGCTTGAGATGCTAATCAGGGAAAACAGACATCTGATTGTACTTTCAAAAAGAATAAGAAAGAAAAGATATTGTGGTTTCATAGATTTTATTTCTAACTTGAAGCTCAGCTTTTCCATGTATTTTCTATCCTTACCATCCTTTATTCCTTCTCTCTCTCTCTCTCTCTCTCTCTCTCTCTCTCTCTCTTTTCTTTCTTTTAGTTAAAAAGGTCAAGGATTCAGAAGATTATTAGTCTGTCATGGAAGGTCTTATGCTCCTATTGTGGATCTATAAGTGCCAGAACATTGATGAATGCTTCATGATCCAATGTTTCACCTAAAATATCCTAGATTTGAGGTAAGCCACAGTAAACCCTTGGAGACTATTTATCAAAACAGGAAGAGTGCCCTAGAACACTCACTGCCATTAAGCAATCTCCTGGCTCCCTCAAGCAGCCAGAGCTCCACCACACATGCCCAGAGTTTCAACATAGCATGGGTCCATGTTTAATTTCCCTGTCTCTGTCTTCATAAGGTCAAGAAAGCAAAACAGCATTTATGTCACTGAAATGCAGACACTTTGAACTAGACAGAACTCCAACATATGAATCACCTCTATTATGTTACTAAGTTTTTGCAACATTTCTTTTGCAAAGAAATCTGTTCCCTGCCCACTCAAACACTAATTTTGTGATAATTGAAATTAATGCTATTGATTATTAAGAAAATTGAGCCATGTGGAATGAAAACATAATACGGCATTATCCTAATGGCTAAGTTTTCTGTTGATAGTTTTCGGTCCTTGGGGGCACATAACAATAATTTGCTTTAAATGTTTCTTTCTAAAGTTACCTTGGCAACAAGACGGTATCAACGTGTGGTATTTCTGCTGACATACTTTCCGTTTGACTGGAATGTTTAACTTTAGCTCAAAAGAAAACAGAACTTGTGGTAACAGATGCTCCCCCTTGGGGTAGTTTGACTTTGCCATGTTAGTCCCCCCAACTAATATTCCTTTGTTTCCCTCTCCCTTTTAGAGTCCTCAGAAATGGAGAGTCTAGAAGCTGCAAGCTTTAAGAGAGCCTTAGGCATATTATAGTGGACTGAGCAGCTTAGCCATATTCTAGTGGACTGGGCAGCTAGCTTCTCTCCATGCAACCCTGGTTCTGTCATCACAGGGAGCCTTGAGTGACTGAGCCTACACTGATTAGCTCCTCCAGTTTCCTGAGCAGTGCCAATAAGACAACCCCACTAAATAAAGAGAGGAGCACAGCCTTCTCTGTAAGAACTCTGAACTTGACACATATATGAGGTTCGTGATACCCGAAGGTCTGACCCCAAATCCTCAGCTGTTGACTTCATTGATAAGAGGGAAACCTGTCATCTACCCCAGAGGAATGTTTCAATAGAAACAGAAATGCGACTTTAGAGGATGCTTTGATGCCATCTGCTTCTTTCCATCTTGTTTCTATTCAATAGAAGCTCTTCTCAACACCTCGACTTTGAACTTAGTTCTACTCTTCATCATCACAGTACACCCGAGACACTCTATTTACTATACTCACTGTGGGGTTTCCCATTCCTTTCACATTTTGACATTTCTGAATTCTTGAAGTACCTAAGAACTAAAGCACACATTAACTGTTGAGTTCCTTGTCTAAAATACAGTTGTTCATTTGAAGAATGCCTTATATGCTGTGGCAACTTAAAGACACTGAAATCAGATCTCTAGCTAATTTTAGAATCATCTGAATCAACACCCAAAAAACTTGTCTCTGGGATTCTTATGGCTTCCCCAGCTCAACTAAGGAAGCCATTCAAGCACACACACTGGACATTCAACCTCACTTTTGAACTCTGTGGCCAACCCAAGCTTATCAGCTTCTAAGAACTGTGCAAACACAGGCCCTGCTCACATACCAACCACAAGAAATGAGCACTCTTCTTGTCATTTATTTTGACACCGTGGTGGTTTAAGTGAGAATCACACCACAGACTCATATGATTAATACATGGCCCCCAGTTATTGACCCTTTTGGGAAGGATTGGGTGTAGCCTTTTGGAGGATGTATCACCAGAGGGGTGGGTTTTGAGGTTTCAAAACCCTGGCTCTACTCCACGGTACTCTCTCTCAGCCCTCTTGCTTTTGAATCGAAATGTGAGCTTTCAGTTGTTGCTGCCACACCTATGCTTTGCCATCAGAAACTCTAACCTTTTCAAACCCTAAACCCAATTTAATGCTTTATTTTATAAGTTGCCTCGGTCATGGTGTCTTGTCACAGCAATGGAAAAGTAATTATGATAGAAACTGTGGGCTATTGTAACAGACCTGACCAAGTGAAAACAATATTTTTTGAAGGAATGTAAAAGACTTTGTGACTTTGGAATAGGAAAGCGGTTGAACACTGCAAGCAGTGCTTAACAGCCTATCTTAGTCAGTGTTCTATTACTGTGAGGCGATGCCATGACCACAGCAATTTTTATAAAGGAAAGCATTTACTTAGGGTTGGCTTAGAGCTTCAGACACATAGTCCATTGCCATCATGGTGGGAAGCACAGCAGCATGAAGGCAGACATGGTGCTGGAGAAGTAGCTAAGAATTCTACATCCAGATCTACAGGCAGCCAGAAGAAAATGATGCTGAGCCTGGTTTCCTCCAACAAAACCACTCCTTCTAGTCCTTTCAAATAGTGCCACTCTCTGGTGACCAGGCATTTAAATCTATGAGCCGATGGGGCCATTCTTCACACAGGCTATCCTAGGTCATTAGAAGACGGTAATGCTGAGAGCAATGTGGACTGTGGAGGTCCAGCTCAGAAGGTGTCAAAAGAGGAGCAAGGGCTTCACCAGTAACTAGGCGAGAGACCATTCTTGTGATAGTTTGGCAAAGAATGTGGCTACCTCCTGAATTTGTCCTAAGAACTTGCCTGAGGCTAAATTAAAAGTAATGGAGTAATTTCTTTGATAGAAAAGACTCCAAGATAGACTAATATTGACTCTGCTGTGTCATTGTTAGTGATTGCCCTTATGCAGGTTTACAGTAGCAAAAAATAAAGAGCAAGAGGGGCAAAATATCAAAATGCACAGTTTGAATAGAAAAGACTACCAAGAAACTTAATGTTGAAGCCAAGGTCTGTGCTGAAAGAGATAAGGAGACTAAGGAGAGAGATCCAAAGTGGAATAAAGGGGATGTTGCCCTCAGGGAAAGGCTCCACCCAGATTAGCTTCCAATTATGAAAAAAAAAAAGGCCTAAGGAATTTTATGCTCCTGCAAAACAACAAATGAAAGTGATGTGAAAGGGATTCAAGAGTCCAGGCTTCATCCCAAGCAGGCAGCCAGACTTGTCAGCTTTATCTGAAAGATTGAGACTTTAGATTCATGAAGGATACACCAGTAAAGGAGCTGTGGAATTTTCCTCAGTTGTTAAATAAAGCTGCTGTGGCCAGGCAATGGGTAGCAGGACAATCCCTGCATGAAAGACCTGAGAGGGCAAGGCACCACCCTGAAGCTATGAAAGTAAAGCCTGGATTGTGTTGAAGACTCCAAGATGTCAGAAGTACCAGAACTGTAGAATATGTACCAACAAGGTTGCACATGAGGAGTGGAGCCAACCCAAAAGAGAGAAATGTGCCGCAGGCAGCAAAGATGGATAGGAACAACCATCTCAGCTCTTTGACACTGGACACGAAACTACAATATTTAGAGTTTGTCCTGCTGGTTTTTGGGTTTGCTTTGGTTCATTATAGCCTCACTATACACTGATTCCTCTCTTATAGAACAGTAATGTGTATTCTGTGCCATTGTATGTGTGCGTGACATGCCAAGGTCACACCATGGCATCATGCTTGGTGTGGTAGTTTGAATGAAAATGGCCCTATAGGCTCACAGAGACTGGCACTATTGGGAGATGTGGACTTTTTGGAGTGAGTGTGGCTTTTTCAGAAGCTCAAAATGCACCTAATGGCTCACAGTCTCTTCCTGCTCCATACAGACCCAGATGGAGAGCTCTCAGTCACTCTCCAGCACCTTGTCTTCCTGTGTGCTGCCGTGCTTCCTGCCATGACAATAATGACTGAACCTCTGAACTGTAAGCCAACCCCAGTTGAATATTTTCCTTTATAAGAGTTGCTGTGGTCATGGTGTCTCTTACCAGCAATGGAACCCCTAAGAACCCCTAAGGTTCTGCTCTTTAGCAAGGAGGTAAATGGGTGAGCTAAAACAGACAAGGCCCCTCTTCTGGTAGCATTTATATTTTACCAATGATGAAGGCATTCATCACATAATTGCATCAACAAATATCAAGGAGCAAGTCAGTCAGGGAGGTGGCAATGGCTAAGCATCCATCTGGTTGGACTGAAAGACACTTGCAAGGTTTGAAAGGTATGCCTCTGGTGTGTCTGTGAAGGTATTTCCATAAACAATCAGACCTCAACAGATCCAACCTAACTCACAGTTTCAGACACTGAATAGACTCAAATTTGAATGGCCTATGTGGGGTTGGTAGAATTATGGAAGGCACAGTGTCTTGTGAGGAAGTGGGTCAATAGGAGCATCTTTAAAGGTGTCCCTTTACCCCAGTCCCTTGTGTTCCCTTTCTTGGCTTCCAACCTGCCATGAAATGAGTTTCGAGGCCCCAGGACATTTTCCCACAACCATATTCTCCCTCATATTAGACACAAACTAATGAATCCAGTTGACCATAAACAGAAAACTCTGAAACTCAAAGAAAGGTCTCCTTGCTTAAACTATCTCAGAATTTGATAGAAAGTTTGGCTAATAGGCAAAGGAGCCTACAAGGGGAAAATCTGACCTGGTGAGGGAGCCTTCAGGAAAGGGCCAATAGAAAGAGAAGAAGCCTTACTGAGGAAGAAAGAGAAGGCCTATCTTCAGGTTGATAGGACAACAAATGTCAAGTTCCTGTGATATGGCACTGTGACAAACAGAGGACGGGGAAAGGGAACTGCTGTAAACAGTGGGAATGCGCTGCGCAAAGCGGGTAAGCAAGAACTAAGGAATTTTTACTTTTTCTCATAAAGAACAGAGGCCAAAGAGATTTGCAGCAAGAGGATCAAATGAATAATAGCTGCCTCCCAGCTTTCAGCAAACTCTCCAGAACCTTGGATCCCTTCTCTCTTCAGTGAGCTGCATCCCCCTGATGAGGTAAGACTCCAAGATTGGAGCCTGGTTCCCTTACATCTCTTTTATTCATTGCCTCGCAAATGAGTCGCAAGAACTTGCCCTAGAGACAATGGGATGCAAATGCAAATGGCATGGAAATATAATAACATAAACATTATGAAATAATGCAAACCAGTTGGGCCCCCTGTGGAGAAAGACTCCCCAAACTCCTTTCTGAATTGTCTTTATGGAAATTTCATAAAATCTGCCATTATTAAAACTGAGTAGCAATTATTTCTTTCTTTGGTTCGTCAGTTGTGGAAGGGAAAAAAATTAATTGTGTGTGTGTGTGTGTGTGTGTGTGTGTGTGTGTGTGTGTGTGTGTGT
>NW_026596091.1:8356730-8432148 GCF_907164565.1 Psammomys obesus | reverse complement strand
TGTGTGTGTGTGTGTGTGTGTGTGTGTGTGTGTGTGTGTGTGTGTGTTTAGTTCATCAGACAGCAATGAGGCAAGCAGGACTGACATGATGGGGCTTCTGTGGATGGAAGACAGACAGGAGAACCTGTGGGGGCGTTGTCACAGATGTGGTGTGAAAAGCAGGGACAGTTGAGACAGCTCTAGTGGCAGATGTGGCCACAGATAACAAGTGTGCTCAGGAAGCTCAAGTCATTATGGGATGTTGACATAACATTTGCCAGCTTCACAGGGGCCATCGTTGTAAATTAGATTTAATATTGATCAGGCTGCTCACAATCAGGGCCAGGAGAAAATTGGACACGGAGTTCTTAGTCAAAATTGGCTCTTAAGATTCTACTTTCTAATTAACATAGAAAAACAGAAAGCCAGGGCCTATCAGGCTGACCCAGCAGGGCATAACTACTTTCCTGGTCCTTGAGGGTGGCAAGGAGGTGATAAGGGTTCCCACTGTCTTCCTATTTTCTCTCTCAGGTTGGTTCTTCTGTGCCCAGCAGAGGACAGAGAAAAGGTGAGAGGTGGGTTGTGGTGAGGGGAATGGGCAACTGAGTGCATCTGGTTTTACCTCTCTCACCCCAGTATCACTTCTGAAAGCTGAGAAACTTCCTAAGGAGGGTTGCTTCTGAAAACAAGCAATTGTCTTTAGAGTTTTGTCCAGGTTAAGCCTTCAAACATATTAGTAGGAAAACTCTCAGTACTGCTGATGTGGAGTGGTCCTTGGTATAGAGGATGAATATGGGTTCAAATCATGACTTGGTGCTGTCTATCCCTTAGACTTAGCATTTCCAGACTTTGATATTCGCGTCTCTAAAAAGGACAAGACAGCTTTACCTACAACAAAGTGATGCAATTGTAACTAAGTAAGAAGATAATATAGCTATTACATGTTCAGCAAATTGCAGTTATATTTATTAGTGTTTTCATTCCTTTTTAAGATTTCATGGGATGGGTACCAGGTGAGAAAATGGAAATCTGAGGTGGAGAGCATCTCTAGAACTTGCCAGAGACCTGGGATAGGAGAAGCCCCAGGAAGTCTATGGGGGTCACCCTAGCTGAGTCTCCTAGCAACGGGGGATATGGAGCCTGAAGTGAAGACCTCCTGTAGCCAGGCAAGACTTCCAGTGGAGGGATAAGGACACTAGCCTACCCTCAAAACCTTAAACACAAAATTTGTCCTACCTAAAAGATGTGCAGGGACAAAGATGAGGCAAAAATTGAGGGACTGGCCAACCAAAGACTGGCTGGCCCTACTTGAGAGAGAACCAGTCCCTGACACTATCAATATTTCTCTGCTATGCTTGTAGACAGGAGCCTAGAATAACTCCTGTGAGAGGCTTCACCCAGCAGCTGATGGAAACAGATGCAGAGACCCACACCCAAATATTGGACAGAGCTGAAGGGATCACATGGAAGAGTTGGGGGAATGATTGAGGAAGGCAGAGGGGTCAAGGACTCTGCAAGAAGACCTGCAGATTCAATGAACCTGGGCCTATGGGAACTCTCAGAGTCTGAACCACCAACCAAAGATCATACATGGACTGGTCCTAGGTTCCCTGCATATAAGAATAAGAGCAAGATGCAGAAGCACCTCTTGATCTTCATGTGGATCCTCCAACAACTGGAGAGGTGCCCTCTCTTACTCTGATGCCTCCCTTTGGATCCATTTCCCCTAACTGAGGCTTGTCCGGCCTCAGTAGGAGAGGATGCGCCTAGTCCTGCAGTCACGTAAAGTGCCAGGGTGGGTTGGTACCATGGGGGACCTCGCTCTTCTCTGAAGAGAAGGAAAGGGGAGAATGGAAGGAGGGTGTGCAAAGGGCCTCCTGGGAGGAGAGGAGGGGATGCAATCAGGATGTAAAGTGAATAAATGAGTAAATTTTTAAAAAAGAAGATTCACATGGTATCCTAGGCTAGCTTGTGACTTCCTGTATAGCTCAAACTATCCCGAAACTCATGGCAATCCTCCTGCCTGGGAATGAACCACCACATCTGTCTATCAGTGTTGTCATTCTTAAAATGTGGCTTCTCCTACTAGAAAAAATATTAAGACCTCCTAAGAATAAGAGCAAGATACCTAATTTTATGTCACTTATTTAATTATTCGTTTATTCATTGACACTAAGCATTGAACCTGGGGCTTTGTGCTGGAGGAGCAGGCTCTCTAGCAGTGAGCAATACTAACAGACCTAATATTTCTAATTAAAAAGAATAATTGTCAAAAAAAAAGAATAATTGTCCCATAGGATTCCAAGACAAATATCAGGAAGTGACTCACAAGACATTTTCTATATCCAAACTTTACTCTGTTGGCTTTCCTCACAGTCTGACAGTCTGGGGTCCTTGAACTCTAAGGTCAGAAAGAGTGTAGGCATCTATTTTACTAATCATTCAATGACTAAATTTTGCCACTTAAAAAAATCTAAGCAACATCCCCAAGCTTCTGTCACATACAAAGAATTCTTCCTCTAAACTTCATGGAGTGACTGGTCCTCAGAATTAATTATAAAACTTAACTCTGGTCAGAAGCATCTTATGCCCTTAAAATAAAGGGCTAGCTAGGGGTTGGGAAGGAGAGAAAGGAAAGCCGGGAAACCACAAGTTCCAAGTCTGTGTTTGTTAATTTATTAATTCATTGGTTTGTAAACCCTATCTTTTCCTGCTCCCTGTAATGATTTCCAGGAAGAGACCCATGTTCAACCATACACATTCCTATGAGATTCTACTCTGTCTCCAAGGACTGTTTCCTGCACAACAGGCAGCTGTAATCAAGAAAAAAAAATAATTCCTTTTGACCATAACTCTTCATTTATTACCAGCCTTTTCTTTCAAGTCCGTTGGCCTAAAATTTCTAAAACCATAGATGAATTAACTCATCTCCCACTCAATTTCTTTGTAAGATATTTTGCCATAGTGATTGATGCACAGTCTAATGAGGATTTCAACTGTTTATTGTACATTAAACATACGATACTTTATTTTGCTTTATCCTGCTACTAATTAGCTCTCTAAGATGGGCTGTGTAAACTGGGTTATGGTTTGTTCTCAACTGTCATCTACAGGTTCATGTTTTAAGCTCTTGTTCTCCTGTGGTGGTGCTGTGTTGGAAGGCCCTGGAACTTTTAGAAGGTAGGGCCTTGCTACTTAAAGTAGCTCGCCATGGATGAAGCTTTAGGGTTATAGTCAGGGCCCTGGTTCCTACCCCACTTCCACCCTCAGCATCGTGAACAGTCCCTCTCATTTACCCCAGTGATAAACTGAACTTTCCCAGTGCCTTCCACACACAGAACATCTGAAAATTGCTGAAACTTGGGCCAAAATAAATCTTCCCTGCATTGTTGCTTCTGTCAGATACTTAGGCAAAGTTATGTAGCGGTAGGTAATACAAATCACACGGCATAGACTCACTTATAATTGGATACTAGACCTAAAAGAGGACAAATATACTAAAATCTGTACACCTAAAGAAGCTAAACAAGAAGGAGGACCCAGGGTAAGATCAATCCTCACTTAGAGACAAATGGGATGGACATTGGAAGTAGGAGAGAACAAATAACAGGACAGGAGCCTACCACAGAGGGCCTCTGAAAGACTCTGCCTAGCAGTGTATCAAAGCAGATGCTGAGACTCATAACCAAACGTTAGGCAGAGTGCAGGGAATCATATGAAAGAAGGGGGGGTTAGTATGACCTGGAAAGGACAGGAGCTCCACAAGGACCAAATATAGCTGGGCACAAGTGTCTTTTCTGAGACTGATTCTCCAAACATTAATGGATATAACCTAGAACCCCTGCTCAGAGGTAGCCCATGGCACCTTAGCATCCAAGTGGGTTTTTTAGTAAGGGGAACAGGGACTATCTCTGACATGAACTCAGTGGTGGGCTCTTTGACCTCCTCCCCCAGAGGGAGGAGCAGCGCTGTTATCCTTGAGAGGCCACAGAGGAGGACAATGCAGCCAGTCCTTATGAGACCTGATAAACTAGGGTCAGATAGAAGGAGGAGGACCTCCCCACCAGTGGACTTAGAGAGGGACAGGGAGGTAATGAGAGAGGGAGGGTGGGCTTGGGAGGGAAGGAAGAAGGGGGCTACAGCTGGGATACAAAGTAAATAAACTGTAGTTAATATAAAAAATAAAAATTTAATAAAAAAAAGAATAACAAAAAAATCAGATACATTCTACATCTCATTGTCTTCTTTACACTGGAAAACACAGGTCACAATACCACTGTGTTTACTTTTGCTTGGAGAAGCCCAGTCATGACTTAGTTACACACTGGAGTGAGTATCGGTTCACTTGAAGAATTCTGAGCCCTTTCACTCATTTCTACATCTAACACACCAATTTTCATGTGCCCTGGATATGGTAATGAGGGCTCCTAGGTCAGGTTGATCAGAACACTACATAACTTCCTACACCCTATGATTATCCAAGGGCCGGCATCCGGAGGCCAGAATGAAGATTTGTAATGCCAGTCCATCAGCTGGAATTACAGGTAAACAAATTCTTGTTCTAATCAGAGTGGCTAGGATTTGGGAGGTGGCTAAGCAACCCTTTTGCCCTTCATGCGTGACAACCTTAACTGCAAGAAGCTGGGCAGGGGTCGTGAGAAAAAGAATGTTAAACACCTTGGGTGCAGACCGTTTTTACTTAAGATACTGTGTAGTATGTGAGACACTCGTCTACCGTAAACACCAAAGGTATGATTGAACTCTAGGGAAGTGTAAAGCCTGCTAGCCTAAACCAGTCCCTCTCACAGTCCCACAGTGCTCATCCAGGCCTAAACTGTGCTATCAGTCCCAACTGAATGCTACTGAGATTGCTGCATATGTCTTCGTGAGCTAGACCTAAGCATGTGCACAGAACCTAGAGTAGATTCTGGCCCTTTTCACAAAAAGAAATTTTATTATGAAAAACATCAGTTTTGTGATGATTCCTCCTGCTATAGAAACCAAGTTTTTCAGCCTCCGGTTAAATTCTTCAGTGGCAAGAGTGGGGACTGCAGTTGCTGGGGGTGTTTTATTTTGAGCCACAGAATGCCTAGGATTAGGTGAGACACACCTTCATGGCCAGAGGCTACAGGGCTAATGAAAGCAGAAATGAGCCAGGCGCTGGCATGCTGGGCAAGGGGAAATGGATGGACTTGGGAGAGTGGCTGCTGCAGGGAGCCTCTCCCAGGCAGCCATCACTAATTGTATGAGCAATAATGCTGACCCGGTCGGGGGTCTGGATGCTTGGCAGAAGTCGCGTTGCCTGAATGAGACCGCACTGACTTTTTAAACTTCTCGCTTGGTCAATAAGACCTAGCTGGTACAAGGACGGGACAATGCTGAAAGGGATTTACATAAATCATAGAGCAAATTCTATTAGAAAGTTCCAGACGCCTGTAACTGCTAAGGACATGATGAGACACACTTAAAGGCCCAGCAGACGACCTACCTCAGCCTTCTATGATGTATTTCCCAGATTTCTAGAATGATTTAACTTTTCCTCTAAATGTATACTAGTTCCTTTCTGAGAACTGAGGCCTCTCTTGCTGAACCATGTTAGCTAGAAGTAATAGATATGGAGTAACACATTTTTAATGATGTGAAACAAAGCTTTAATCACCACAGTTATTTACAAAATAATGTCTTCCTCGCATTTAGTTTAATAGCACTTTGTCCACAGCCTTCATCAAAACAACCACCCATCTGACTTACTGGGGGATTATATCAAATGTCAGAAGCTCTCCCCAGACTCATAAACGGCTTCCTCACCAATCAGAATTTTAATTTTGAATGAGGAAATAATAAATACAATAATTATTGAATACTGTGACATTCACTGATAAGAAAACCTGCTTCCCTTGAATTATCAATTTCACATAGGCATAAAAAATAGATTAGTGACAATTTAATCCCGCATCTGGTGACCTTTAAGTAATGCTGTTAACACTTTGCAGCTTTGTCACTAGAATGCCATCAGCCCTTCTAGGAGAAACAACACCTCACTACTTCATTTCAGTGCTGTCTCCAAAGTTTGCTAATGGTTAGAAAGGCCAGATGCACCAGGAAACTTTGCCAGCAGCATTTTTTAAAGTAATTCTATCATGATCTGTCATGCAAGAAAAGGTACTAGGTACAGGCAGAAGCTCAGATACCTGAGCGGGAGAAATGGTCTTCCCCGGGAAGGGTACACCAATTACTTATTCGATACCAAATGGTCAACCCTGAAAACATACATATAAGTAAAATTATACAGGCTGATGAGCTTATATTCATGTATTTAAGAATATATGCACATAGATACACATATGTATGTAACAACATTGAAAAAAAAGAGCTCATGAATTTGAAAGAGAGCAAGGTGAGAGATATTGGTAGGTTTTGGAAGGAAGAAAATGGGTAAAAGATATACTATAATCTCACAAATAAAAAGATTAATTTTTAAAAATCTCATAGAACCATCACATCATCATGTCCACTGAAGATGTATGCTCCTTGGCACGCCTCTCAGTGAGCAGCTATGGTGCCAACAATGGGGATCCCATAACTTTCTTTCTACTCAGCTTTACTGTATCTAGACTCCCATGTAGAGAAGTAATTACACAGACATAAATAAGTCTGCTCTAGGCTCCTATGTATAGAAATATTTATACAGATATAAATAAATCTACTCTACATTCCTATGTATAGAAATATTTCTACATAAGTGCAAAAGAGTGCTCATTGTAGCATTGTTTGTAATGTCAAACATATCAAAATACAGTGTGGCTAACCTTAATTTTCCTCAAAAGAAGAATCATTAAATAAATACATCGATGCATCCTGTAGTCACTGAAAAGGAAACTGCTTAATATGCTGACATGTTGACGGATGCTAGACTTTACAAGAAGTAAGCATGTCACAAACCACACTTCAATTGTAATGTTTCAGCGGAGATAGTCGGAGTACCACAAACCTCCTAGGGGGATTGGAAGGTTGCATCAGTCACAGTTCTCTAGAGTAACAGAACTTACAGAACTTATATTACACATTACAGGTATTATAATATATTATGTTATATGGCATATTATAGAATAGGTGTGTGTAAAATTTATTAGAATGGCTTAGGCTAATTCAACAATGGCTGTCTGTGAACAGAAGTCCAAGAATCCAGCAGTTGCTCAGTCCACAAGGCTGAGCCTGGATGTCTTGGCTGCTCTTCAGTAGACACTGGAATCCTGAAGAATTAAGCGCAAGTGCCAGTGAAGGAATGGACTTGCTAGAAAGGGGGGAGGGGGGAAGCAAGCAAAGAGCAAAAGCTTCCTTCCTCCATGTCCATAAATAGGCTTCCAACTGAAGGCGTGGCCTGGATTAAAGGTGTGTCTTCTTGCCTCAAAATCCAGATCAAAGGCAAGGGTCTTCCTATCTCAAAGATCCAGATGAGGGGGAGACCTACCTACTTTAAATTAAGCTAAACTCTCTCACAGGTGAACCCCCCATTTGCGGGGGGTGGGGGAGATTTTAGTTAATTCCAGATGTAGTCAAGTTGTCAAGTTGACAACCAAGAATAGCCATCACAAGGGTGGAATGGGTTCATAGAGCATTCAGAAACAGGTCTGCTGTGGCATGCCTCTCATCATCTGAGTTTATGCTCCCACTGGGCTGTTCCTATTATATGGGAAGGGTGCTCTTTTTTGAGAGAAGAAATCTCACCTTTCCCACCACCCTCACCCATTTTCCCCCTTCCCTCACCCCGAAATAAGTGTGTGTGTGTGTGTGTGTGTGTGTGTGTGTGTGTGTGTGTGTGTGTGTGTGTCTATGTGCCTGTGTGTGAGAGAGATGAGTGGGGTGGGGAGAATGTATGTTTGTGTGTAGGTAGGCGCACATATGCGGTAGGTGCCATGTTCAAGCCTGAGAACAACCTTAAGCTATTGCTCCTTGGCTCCGACAACTTCTTATTTTTGAAACAGGAGCCCTCAGTGGCCAGATGCTCACCAACTCATCTAGGCTGCTTTGCCAGTGAGCCTCAGGGAACCACCTGACTCTGCCTCCCCAGTGCTGGGGTTGCAGCCTCACCACACCTAGATTTTTTTAATATAACATTTTATTTACACTTTGAAATTTTTATATATGCATAAAATCAAATCTGTTTCAGTCATATTCATCCTCGCATACCCCATCCCAAATCCTCCTGGGTGCCATCCCTCCAATCTCTCCCTTCCAACTTCATGTTTTTTATTTTTTTACATAGCTCACCGATTCCAATTAGTGACGGTATATATTGTTTTTTTCACATGTTCCTGGGGACTAAACTCAAGTCCTCATGTTTGTAAACCAAGAACTTTACCAACTAAGCTATTTCTCTATCCCTCATTTTTTTTTCTCCTCTTGAAAGTAAAACTCTGTGAGCCTTTTGTCTGGGCTCACTGACTTTGGTTCCTCCCCAAGGCCCATGCCAATCAGATTTCAGCTCATACTTTGCTCTGCTCGGCACTTTTCTTGACCAGAAGGTCACATCCCTACCCTCATGCCACTAAGCCTGTAACCACAGATTTCTGCTCTATGTGCACTCTTCTCCATACTCCAGGATTCTACCACCGACTCTCTACTTGCTTTCTTGCTCTTCTTTCTTTGTCACGTCCTCTTTATTCTTTTGGGGTGATGGATGCCCTGGATCTCAGTCCTCAGCCTTCCATCTTACTTCATTCACCCCTTCAGTGAGTCCGGCCCTAGTGAATCTTGAAATAGCCTCTGTGAACCCACTACTTTCAAACATACACCTCCATCCCAGGCTCTCTGAGGAGCTCCTGATAAATTCTCAGCTTTGCCTAGTTGTCTAGCAGACATCTCTATGTGAATGTGTCCATTGTCACTCAAATTCTGCTTGTCTACTTCAGCTCATCTTTCCTCACTTGGTGGCAGTTCCAGATGTCAGATCGCCAAGACAGAACATTAGCTTATAATTGTCCAAGAAGCTCCCCATCTGCCTTGGAGGAATTTCACAGGCTCCTTTTGAAATGTGATCAGAATCCAACCACTTCCCAGGGCTTATCATGGAACAACCTTCACCTACGCTCTTGTTCCATGAGTCAAGCCAGGTCATTCAGCATCTCTTAACCTAGTGACTCTAAGCATCTTCTTACTGATCTCCCCAGAGTCCATTGTTAATAGAGCAACTGAAGAGATCTTCTCAAACGTTCTATGGGTCAGGTTTCTTCTTGGCATCAAAACCTTGAAGGGACTTCTCATTTTGTCAACAAAGAGCCATAGTCCTCATGGAGGACACTGGAGCCAACAAGACCAAATCATTTTTCTCAGCCCAACAGTTACCTTTCTAACTCCCTGTTCCTCTGCCTGCCTGCCAACGTTTGCTCACCCATTAAGCCCATCTGGCTTTCTTACTATTGTTCCTGTATCAGGCAGGCTCATTAGGCCCTATGCCCTGACCTCCCTCTATGGATCCCACCGCCCATGTCTTCATTACTAAGGACACCTTTTTGCCTTAAGTCAAACCACAGGTATTACCCTCCTCATCCCATTTTGCCTCAGCCCATTTTCCTTCTTCTGCAACATGTATTGGTTCTAATCAGTATTGCAACTTACGTGTCTGCTGTAGCAAATGCTTGTTTTCCACTGCACCTCTCCCACTAGACTATAAGCACCTTAAGGGTATGAATTTTTGCCTGTCTTGCTGAGTGATGAATCCCAAGAACACCGACCAGTTCCTAGCCATGGTAGATGCTCAATAAACATTTGCTGAACAAATGAATGACTGGATGTGATTTATTAGGCACTAATAATAAGTACTAAACATTTTTCATATCTTATTCAATTAAATTCTTACATCAGGAAAAGTCAGAAGGGCGAGTGCCAGGGATGCAGGATGAGATGTTATAATTCCCTTTGTATTGCCAAAGAGTAACTCTCCAAGCCCACCAACCACCCTGCAGCAAAATGAATAAGAAGAGGGGAAGGACGGTAAAAGCTAGTCTGTCTACCTGCCCAAGGTGAAATCTTAGCTGTTCCTCTTAATGAATCACACCAGTCAAAACTCACAAATGCACTCATACCATTTCCCGGACCCCCACAGTACCAAGTGCCTAGATGAAGGTCACTAAACTGAGCAGTTTAACTTTATATACATGAAAATTAAATGTGCTTCTGGAAAAGACAACAGTGCAGCCATAAGTCTTTAGGGTTTTCTTCAAGCTTGGTGACTTTATTACTAAGTTTCAAATAACCTTTTGCTTCGGGAGTGGTGTTTTGCTTGTTTGCTTTTGCTGTAAGGGACTGTATCTCTCCCTTTGGCCCAACTTATTAACTTTAGTCATAAACAGCAATCAGTGAAACATGGTTTATGAGATAGTTAATTCTGGTTCAACCTCTCTGGCATGCTAGAACTTTTTTTCCTGTCAGCACATTCATTTTGAGATCTATGAACACAATTTTGTTCCAATGGCTCCTACTTTATGTGTGAGATTAATATCCATTGGGTCATTGCTAAAAAGAATATGCTATCTTAAATTTAGCATAATAGTAATAATAATAATATTTTATTATTATTATTATTATATAATAATAATTTTTCCTCTGTGAACTAAACAAGCTCTGAATTGTGTAACTAGTAGAGTATCTGGGGTCTCAGAAATAAGATTAAGCATGACATAAGCTTTAAAAAAAAAAAAAAGCCCTCACAAACATTTTAAGGCCCTTTTCTAGAATCCAGTGACTCTCAGGCCAAGCCCTCGACTAGCAATCCTGAGAGCTCATTGAAGTCCCCTCCTCACAGTAGATTCCCTGGGTGCTCCATCCTCATCCTGAGCCACACTACTACCTCAACATTACTTGAACTTTTTGTTTTGTTTTGATTTAGATTTTTTGAGATGGGGTTTCTCTGTGTAGCCTTGGCTGTCCCAGAACTCACTCTGTATGTAGACCAGGTTGGCCTCAAATTCAGAGATCTGGCTGCCTCTGCCTCCCAAATGCTGGGATTAGAGGCATGCGCCACCACCACTGGGCAACCATTTAAACTTCTAATGGCCGTTATCTACATCTTTTGACAGAAAAGTTTCTTTCGGCCTCCTGAGCTTCTCCGTGCCAAAAATACAAGCCAGATATCTCAAAACTGTACCCACCCCAAGGAGCCCTCAAGGAAGGAATGGTGGGAACTGGCACATTCATAACCCAGCTCCCTCCCCTGGTCAGATAGCTCGATGCATGGCTCCCAGCAGTGTTTAAGGAAGCTCCAGCATCTCTCCTTGGGAACCAGCCTAACCACATGCCCTTTGGTAACTGCCTTCCATGCCCAGATTCATTCTCTATCCCTAGACAGTGTTTCCTGGGTTTACGCAAGTGATCTTCTGAGAGAGCTGTATATAGCACCCCAAAACACACATCGCTTGAAATATTATTGAAGACAGTTCAACTGAAACAGGTATGGAGAAAACCCTGCACTCCCTTGAAGAGCCCTGCATACCCTCAGCCTAGAGATGGCCCTGGGCAAATGTACAGTAAGATTTACTCACTAGCTTTTTGCATCAGTTATTTTCCTTCCCTGAAACTACCACCCATAGGGACACATTTTAATTTTTCCCTTTGTCTATGTCCCCTCTAAAAATGCAAAGTTCTTTGTTAAAGATGTCACATGAACTAGATACTGAAGCCACCTTTTAAGAACCTGTTCCCTAGGCACCTCATAGGCACACTCAATAAGCTTGAGTTTGTTTCCCATTGTCAATCTGTCTTTTGTTCTAGGCGTCTGACCCAATGAGGAACCTACAAGCACTGAAAAATAAAGAACTATTTTTCTTTCCTCTATACTTTGAATGCTTCTATCAAGATCTGCTTCTGCAGGAACCCAACTAGGACAGTTGCCTCCATTCCAGCTGCAGCTACAGGTCAACCAAGACAGTTATTTTCCATCTCTGTTTCAGAAAATTGATATTAAGTTAATTAGGTTACAGATATTGAAACTGTCATTACAAACACAGTAGTGACCAAATTAAATTCTCTGTCTTTGTAGATTTTACATTCTTGTAGGGGGAGATGACAAAATACGTAAAACTACATTGTGAGGTAGGTTCTGGTAAGCAGAGGGAAATAGAGCTCAGTGACAGGACAGAGCATGCCAGGGCCTGAGGCTTACAATTGCCAACGAGTGTGTGTTCAGTGATGCTGGAGCAAGACAGTAAAAAAGTAAACAAAAACCTGAGAGATGCCATCAAACCAGCTGAGAGTGGTAGGCCAAGCAGGAGGAACAAGTGCAGGAGAGACGTACTGGGAAGCATTTCAGAAACATTAAGATCACTGGGATTAACTACAGTAAAGTGAGGGAAGGAAAACGACAGACAATGAATCATTTCTGGGTTTTATCATCATTATTATGTGATATATTGGCAGCATTACTACTTAATTATTTCTTTTGTTTCAACATTTTATTGTGAAACTTACAGAAAAGCCAAATGACTTGCAATGAGCAAATGTATACTTGCCACCTGGATTCTATGCTTTTGCTATAATTGTATTTTCTTTTTTTAAATTAATTTATTTATTTGTTCACTTTGCATCCTGATCATAGGCTGCTTCCTCTTCTCCTCCCGCTCCTACATTCCCTCCCTCTTCCCCATACCTCTTCCCCTACTTCTCAGAAAAGAAGAGCCACCACCACCACCAACCCACCCCCGCACATCAAGCCACATGAAGACTGGGTGCATCATCTTCCCCTGTAGCTTGGCAAGGTGACCCTGAAAGTAGGAAGTGATGAAAAAGCAGGCAACAGAGTCCATGTCAGAGAGATCCCTTAGTCCCCTTACTAGGGAATCCACATGAAGAAGACTGAGCTGCCCATTAGCTACATCTGTATAGGGGGCCTAGGTGAGTCCTTGCATGGTTCTTGATTGGTGCTTCAGTCTCTACAAGCCCCTCTGGGCCTTAGTGAATTGGTTCTGTGGGTCTTCTTATGGAGCTCCTGTCACCTCCAGGTCCTTCTATCCTTTCCCCCTCTTTTCCATAAGGCTCCTTATGCTTCACCCTATGTTTGGCTGTGAGTCTCAGCATCTGTTTCAAACCATTGCTGTGAGGAGCCTCTTACAGGATAGCTATGCTAGGCTCCTAGCTGCAAGCATAGCAGAGTATCATTAATTATGTCAAGGGTTAGCTCTCTCCCATGGAGTGGGTCTCAGATTGGGCCAGGCATTGGTTGGACATTCCCTCAGTCTCTGCTCTATCTTTATCTCTGCACATCTTGAAGGCAGGGTAAATTTGGAGTCAAAAGTTTTTGTGGGTGGGTTGGTGTTCCCCTCCCTCCACTAGGAGTCCTGTCTAGTTAGAGGGTGTCCTCTTCAGTCTCCATGACACCTGCTACTAGGAGTCTCAGAATCACCAACATATCCTCCCAGAAGCCAACCCTGTCTTAGGTTTCCAGCTGATCGCAGAGATGCCCCTGCTCATGATTCCCCTTCTCTCTGCAGGCCCTCTGTCCTCCCACCCCAACTTTCCCCAGGTCTGATCTCCACCCTCATTTCTCTTCATATAGTTGTATTTTCATATGCCTATCTTTATATCCATCCCAGTCAGTATTCATCTATCAAGTCATGTTTTTATTTGCTTCAAAATAGATTGCAAACTTCTCAGACATGCGGGTATTACAAAGGTATCGTTGTTAAACCTGACAGTGTTTTGAGGTAGATGCTGTATTCCCATGGGAGAGCTGAAGAAACCAATTGAGAGAAGTCAGTTAACTCAGTTAAGACAGGAATATAAGCCTATGACGTAGTAGTGATTCTAACCTAGGTTTGTCCCGTGACAGCATTCCTATCTTTTCTCTTCTTCTTTGTCTTAGTTTTTATTATTGTCTTCATCTTCATCTTCTTTTCAGATAGGGTCTCTACCTGCAGCTGAAGTATTACAGGTGTGTACACAATTTCCCCCACCATGTTTATACTATCTTCTCTACTAATACAACCGACGCCTTTACCAGCACGTTCATATGGAATTGCAGACAAAGAAGTGACAAGCAGATCTGTTGTTCTCTGAAGGGAGTGGGTTCTCTCTACCAGGATTCTGCATCATCTGAGAGAAGAGGATCCAGTGATGTAAATGTTCACTGACTGGGTCTTTGGATGGCAATGCAGAGGGAGGAAGCCCCTGGTTTGCAACACTTGCCAGTTTCTAGATGTATAAATGCAATCACTGGGGCTGATTTCAATCTCCTAGCCTGAAATCAAATTGTCAGCCTTTGTGAGCCATGTGCAGAAGGCTCTTCAGGACGTCCTTGTTATACTGTGGATAACAGCCATCATCTTATCCCACCAGCTTTAGAATTGAAATCACCCAGTGCTCCCACCCAGTGATTACTTAGTGATGACACATGGCAGCCATAGCAAAGACAAAGAACTGTTCCTGCCTATAATGCGCATCATCAAGCATCTGAATGTGGCTGTGCACACTCATGCTTTCTCAACAGGTGGATATGGTAGACTATAACACTTTGGTGCTTGGCAAATGTCTCTACAGATGCTAAACAATCTCTCCCTGTGTAATTTTCAGGTCTTGGTCCATTGTTCTTGATTTTCCTCTTCCTCCTCTCACCCCTCTTCCACCTCTCTCCACTGTCACTCTGAATTTCTTTGGCAAGACATAGTGTGCTCTAATTGCAGAAGACGCCATGTTTTGCAAGGATTGAAGTTATAAATCACATAAAAGATGGATGCCCTATCTGAAAAGCATGTCTTTTCTCTTCCTTCTCTTGAACTGTCTTAACTGGCACGTCCTCCTGCCTTCGTGCATCTCCCACATGACTTCTGGCGAAGTACTACCTTACACCTTTCCTCCATGGCATCTGAGGACTTCCCAACAGCACTATTCTGTTCTCCCCTATGCTGTGATCTGCCTTGTTCAATCAAATTCCCTCTGTGTCCTTTCCCTGGAGATTCCTTCTATGCCTATCTCCGGCGTTCATCTAAGATGACACTTCTGATCCCATCGTATAAATTTCTATTGCTTCCCACAGTCATCTCAGGCCATCATTTTGACTTTGGTAGGTGACTCCAGGTCTGGACACATTCCCAATGGTAAAAAGGACAAATAGCAACTATCTCTTTCAGAATCAGCACAGATGAAGTCTGACATTTATGACTTTAAAGAATTTTTTATTATAATATAGCAAAGCCCATTACCATGCAACAAAGAATAGCTAATTGTTAAGAATTAATAATGAGAAGTAAATGTAGATAATGGTTTAGCTGACACTGTCATATTTTAGTACAATATGTTCTGAAATATTTGCTCCTTTGGGTTGTGAATGTGCTATTTTTGTCACTAATGGCTCAATAGAAGCAGAGTAGAAATGAGAAGTTTTCTCAAGGAAAAGTTAGGCATTCTGAGATTTCTCTGATAAGGGGAAAGGGTCAATGTGCCTGTAGTTTCTAGGCTTCATTAAAATTCTGCTTCCGTACTGCATAATGTGAGTAATATTAATTTTCTAAACATTCATGTACAGCAGCTGCTAACTAATTTCCATAACAGTGTTCTTATTCTACAGGCATTTTTAAAAGGGGAAAGGAGAAGCCTGCTGACTGTCTGCCAAAAAGAATGACTCGTCCTAACCCAGTTCTGAATCACTACCGACCATAGGACCAAAGGATGGGACACAGGATTCTGACACCCTGGGCAAGGTATGTCTAGAGTTCAATGAGCTGCCTTCGACCCCAGAACTGCTGTTCCTAGAATGAGCTCTGGGCTCATTCACTGGGTAACAACCTTCCTCTAATGCTTTCATAATGGCTCAGTGCATGGGTCCTATGCTAGCTAATGATCATGGCATTTATGCATCCCTAGTAACACAATACAGCTGCTTCCTCTCCTTTCCTGGCCCATGCCACTGAAGTTCCAACCAAACAGGTGCTTCTAAGTCTGCCCAGGGTATGGAAGGGAGGGCAGTATACCTGGGAAACTGTCACTCCTTGTGTTTCAGGGACAAGAGAACAGTGAAATGTCCAGGCCCAGTGTCAGAAGGCAATTTGTTCCTTCTCAGGCTGGACTTCTCCTTGTGTCCTCTGCAAAACTTAAAAAGCAGCTAGTGTCACGAACTTGAATGCTATTAAATCACCTTTTAACTCTCTTCAGCTACCCTATCCTTTGGTTTCACCCTCAGTCACCTTTCCAGTCTCCTCTTACTTTGTCTGAACTTATCTCAGCAACCTTAACAGTTCTCCTTCCCATCTCACCATCCCTGTCTGCTAACCCCATCCCCCATGTATACCAGCTCTACTCAATCCTCCAGGCCTTGGCTGAAATAGACATTTCTAGTATAAATAATCTACTCTTGAATGCTATACAATTTTGTTCTCCATGCTACTCTAATCTCATGAACATAATTAAAATTAATTATGTTATTAATTAATTATGCTATGAGCCATTGTCCATATGCATCATTTTGATATTTGTCTTACTATTAGCTTGTCAGTTGTTGAGCTAGTTTTACATAGATCTGTTTTTCTTGCTTATCTGTTATGATTAAAATGTGCAGGCTTGTACTTATAACTTATAAGTACAGTGTGCACTGTACTTATAATTTTATTCCCATCCAATAAATGCTTATCAGAAGGAATTGTTTCTCAAAATGACACCTCCACAGGAATATGTAAATATTAGGGATCATAAATTTATCAATGCAAATGCACTCAGAATTAGAGTCAGTTCAAGTAAAACTAAGTTACTTATGCCTATGTTCTTTAAATTTACCTCCAAACAACAGCTAATCTACAATGACCGCTTAGCATTTACACAGATTATCAAGTATATTGGTCAGGATTCTCCAGAATAATAGAATCAACCAGATATATGTAATATTTAAACCTAGAAACAGACTTATTGTAATGAGTTCAATGGCATACTTATTGTGTTTAGGAAGGCCTACAAAATGCCCTTTGTATCCTAGAGACCCATAAAAGACAGTAGTATCTGAAGCCAGTAACGTCTTTCAGTCTAAGTGTAAATGTTTCAGAATGAGAAAAACTCATTGTCTTAGGGTTTTCATTGCTATGAAGAGACACCATGACCACTGCATCTCTTACAATGGAAAACATTTAATAGGGGCTGGCTTACATTTCAGAGGTTTAGTCTATAATCATCATGGCCAGAAGCACGTCAGCATGCAGGCAGACATGGTGCTGAGAGGAGCTGAGAGTTCGTCTGGATCTACAGGCAGCAGAAAGAAAACACTACGCTAGGTGTGGCTTGAGCATCTGAGACCTCAGAGCCCACCCACAATGACACATTTCCTCCAACAAGGCCAAACCTACTCCAATTGTGCCACTCTCTATGGACCTAAGGGGACCATTTACATTCAAACCACCACACTAATCATGTAAATTCCAGTTTGAGCCCAAGTGTTTGAGAACCAGAAACATCAATGGTTGACACTTCTTGTCCAAGAGCAGGGGCCTGACGCCCTGACTCTCCCACAGAAGCACATGAAGAACAAAGCCTCTCTACCTCTACCTGCACATTTCATGCTGACCTGCAACAGCAGGATGATGCCACCCATGCTGGGAGAGCAATCTGCCTGACTCTGTACTGATTCTAATGCCTCTCTCATCTGGAAATAGCCTCGCAGTTAAACATGAAGAAATAATGAAAAACCAAATACTCGAAAACCCCTTCATTCAGACAAGTTGATACGCAAATTAACCAGCACAAGTATTTTAAGTAGGTCAACACTACTCCATACCAACAGTCCTACAAACTGTATATTGTCATCATCTCCATTTTATAAGTTACGACTTTAAAGAATGAGTGAGTGAGTTGAAGCCATTTGCCTTAAACTATTTTTTTAAAAAAATAGCTAGTGGGTACAGACCTATACCTGAATGGGTCTAAGGTCTGTGCATCTCTCATCCTATCCACTAATGCTTAGCACAGCAAGGCCACCTCTACTATCCTCATTTCACAAAGTCGTTCAAAGAAAGACCTGGGACATGAGCTAATACATGTGCTGATCTCCTGGACATTCTTCTCCGCAGTGCGCCTCTCATCTGTTCTTTTCCTTTGGAGTGTATGGGCAGAGCTACTTAAGCTCAGCCACCATAAATAAATCTCAAGTGAGTGAGCATCCATATGCAGAAAGGACATAACAGAGTTTCCCCACAAGGCTCAGCAGGAGCCCAGGGAAAGTGGCATTTGCTTTCACGCATGACATCATTTCCTCTCCTCTCCTCTCCCCTGCCTTTCCAACTCTTTTTCTGTCTTCATACTATGGCCAGCTACTCTGAATGTCATTATGCCATCTTCCCTTTCCCTTTTCATATTTTAAAGCTCTCACAGCCAGTCTCTAGGGTCTCTGCCTTCTCAAACTGTCAAAATTGCCCAAGATAAAAAAAAAAATTGAAGTGATAAGCAGAAATGAATTGAACCCCAAATTGAAAACTCTACATGCAAACTGTCAGAAATGCAAAATTACTGTCCTTTGGTCTACTACCAGAGAAGATTCTTTTTGCCTTCACTCTAAGTGTGGTGCTAGCCTCAATGTACACCGATGTAACTACCAGGGACATTCTGTACACACTATTGCTTAGAAGCCAACTGAGGAACTGATAACAAGTTACCATTAGCATCAGAGCTTCCAGTTTATCAGGAGTCATAAGATGATTACCTACATCATGAAAGTAAAAGAGATGTCTCATAATCATTTGCTAAAATCTCCACAAGGATTGGCTGTTGCCTGACAGTGGCAGATTTTTTCTTTTCTAACTATCACATTTAATACACAGAATTTAAACACCCATACCAAGAGCTGTTAGACTTTAAGTGGAACTGAGTCCAGAGCTAGAGCCTGGAGGCTCCTGGACAGCTACATCCGAAGGATCAAGCATTTGGTCGGCTCAGAGCACACCTACAGTAGAGGTGGACTGACGTCAAGAGGATTATGAAGGAAACAGTCTTGGGCCTTCTGGAATGTCCTCCATGCATCCAGCTTCCTCCAAGAGTTTACAGAGTAGATAATACTCATTTGCTAAATGAGTAAATTAATTTTGAAACCAAAATAAATTTTAAAGGTTTTACAAAATGCTATATGGCACTTCAGTAATATGTTTCACTTTTTAAAAAGACATTGTGCTCGAAGTTATTCAGCATTCATGATTGGATACATAGAAGTATTAAGGCACCACTTAAATACGTTCTTTAAGTTTCATTTAACAACATAATGTCGAGAAATTATTATGTCCCTGTGGACAGCCATAGACTTTAGACAATACTAAAGTAAGCTGAAGATGGTCCACGACCCCAGCCACTCTGATGACAATCCTTTAAGCAGGCAAAGAAGCAATCTATCTTGGCTGACCAATGGTACAGGCCCTAGTCAACACCATATCTGCAGGACCCCTTGCAGGGCCTTAAATTACACCATGACAGATTAATTTCTTCAGGTCCTAAGAGTTAATTGGATCTCTTAGCAAAGGTCAAATGCTTCTATGAGGAAGGCCTTCTTAAGCCATTATCAACTGAAATTAGACCCGAACGTTTGATCCCAACCATCAAAGCACACACTACCTGGAAGAAGGAACAGTGCTAGGAGAACTTTTGAGATCAAAGAAGGGAGAAAGGAGGATCTCATCAGTGATTCACTTTCTTTGCCATCTCAGCTTTCCAATGTCTCACAGAATGGTACAAAAAGTGCCTATGAGGTAAGGTATTTGCCCCTACTTACCTCTGAAATACCTTGTCGGCTCTTCCTAACTGGGTTGCTAAGCTTAACAGCTACATTTCCTATCCTGTCTCTGCTTTCTGAAACAGTTTTAACACTAGTGGGCAACACTTCCTTAGGATTTAGTTTAGGCCAGCCAGCTATCCTACGAGAATCATCTCCATTGAGCCTCACAACCACTCCATCTCCATTGACTGACAAGAAAAATTAAAGGTCATAGAAATTAAGGAACTTGTCCCAATCATCCAACTTTAAAATTCAGCGCAAGAATTTGAATGTAAGTCTAACTCTGGAGTAAATACTGCAATAGCTTCTAACTCCATTGAAATCAAAGCAATAGCCCAATTAAGTTGACCCAAGAATCAAAGATTCTTGAGTCTGGTTCATTCCTGTCCTTAGCATTCTCATCTCTGAAACAGAGTTAATAAAATCTTCTTTACAGACTTTGTCTGAGGGTCAGATGAGTTCTTGAAGAAAGTTCTTGGCACAGAGAAGCATGCTATAAATAGTAACTGTCAGCTCTAAATTTCTTGCCAAGGGTTGCTTCTGTGACAGTAATGTTCCTTCTGGCCTCTAGGGGTCACTGAAATCTCTACTTCCTGCCCAGGGCAACCTCTTTTGGAAAAGGCTCTCCATCTGTGTTCAAACCTACTAGGGACGAACGCACACATGGTGTGAGGGTAATGAGATTTTAAAACTTCTCAAGTGACTCTAATGTACATCAGGGTTGAAAGCTGCTGCAAATGAAGAGCTTCTAGAAAGGACCAAGGCCAAGGGCTTCTTAAAAGTCTTCCAAGTAAGAAATACATGAAATGGATGTTTAAATAGAGACGTTTTAAGGTCTGAATCCCAAATCGTGTGTTTCCAGGTTTCATTCAGTTCTGCTATTTGAGCTATTTATTATAGATCCTCCCTTTTTTTTATTTTTAAGAAATCTTCTTTTTGTCTTATTCCTAAAATTTCTGACCTCTGGCTTCTGCACTTGACCCCTTAACTAACGGCCAATGCCTAGTTTACATCATATAATATCAGCAACCTACTGGTATTCTCTTGTCTCTGGTGTTCTCTTCAAAACTGGTGTTCAAAACTGTGGCAGTCCTCCAGTGTTATGATTCTTCCTCACAGTTAACCTTCCAAGCATGAACCCTGGCAAGAAGAGCTGATGTCCACTTCCAACCCCCTAACAGCAAACACAGACCGGCTTGATTTTGCTTGTTCTGGCTGGGTTTGTGTCTGCTTGACAGAAGCTAAGATCATCTGAGGAAGGAGACTCAATAAAAAAAAAAAAAAAAAAAAAAAAATGCTGCCTCTGTAATAATAGGCTGTAGGCTGTAGGCAAGACTATAGGGCATTTTCTTAGTTGATGATTGATGGGGTGGGCCACATTCATTGTGGATGAGGTCACCCCTGGGCTATATCTGGGTTCTATAATATAACAGGCTGAGCAAGCCATATGAGCAAGCCAGTGAAAAAGCACCCTTCCATGGCCTCTGCATCATTCTTGCCTGCAGGTACCTGACCTGTTGAGTTCCTGTCCTGACTTCCTCGATGAGGAACAGTAATGTGGACGAGTAAACCAAATATACCTTTTTTCCCTCAACTTACTATTGGTAATGTTGCTTCATCACAGCACTAGGAACCCTGACTTACGCCGACCCAAGTAAAGTCGTCTTTGAATTCTGAGCTGAAGCAAATTTCTTAGCAGGAGGGTCAGAGATTCTTAGGAACACACACACTTATTAGACTCTGTTTATGATTACTGATTGCCAACTCACAATTACACACCCTGTCTCTGCCCCCTGAGTTCAGCTGACAGAGCCATTAGCCACAGATGGGCCTGCTACCCTTGTGGCAATCAGATCCAGGTATTTCCTCCCCGGCTCCCTCTCCAGGTTTTTAGTTCCTCGTTCATTATTTTCCAAAAGTATAAAATGCCCACAGAGAAAAACTACCTAACTACCACCCCCAACCCTGAGTGAGGAATCCAAGCAGTTAATAAATTATATGGATGCAATAAGAGCCCTGCCTCTTTTTCCCTGAGAAGTGACATTTCTTCATTCACACACTTGTCACTCAAGGGGACTGAGCACGTACCTGCCAAACTTGGCAGCACTTCACTCAGACAGAAAACAAACATGATAAATTTCTCCTCCCGAGATAATTTTGGTGATGTGTGTAGGCCACTGAAAATGAGGGTGTTATGACTTCAGTGCCGTGATAATATATGGCAGTAATTATATTAACAAGGGAAATTACATCCCTCTTCAGCACTTTCAGCTCATACCACCCACATGAATAGTGGGCAGCCAGAAAAAAAATGCTGAAATGCTGTTAGCAAAATAGGGAGAATGATATTTGCTGAATTTAAACCTAGTTTAATCACTTTTCAAAGATGTATTGACATCTATTACGTGCCAGGCACCGTGTGTGCACAGTGGGAATTAATGGAGCCCCCAAACTAAGGTACTCACTGTGTAATAATGGAAACAAGAGATGGACATAAACCACTGTACTGCCTAGTAGATAGTGAGAGGTGACCAGGGGAGGGACACAGTTCTGCAAGGGTTAAAGGATGGGGCTAGCACTGGGAGATGGAATGGTTATACAAGTCTGGCTTCCTAGACCACAGTCAGGACGCTGAAAGTGATGAATCAGCAGCACTCCATGGTTTTCCAACATCGAGATGAGCACAGTCAACACCAGAAATTTTGCCTGCTAGCCCTGGGGAATAACCCCCACCAACGTCCATAGCCAAATGACAAAAAGCAGATCTCATATCCCTGAACTCCAGGGACCCTTCTGAAAGCCGTGGGCTAAGAACCTGTAAATGAGTGGATTAATGGACTATAAGCAGAGATTAAATGCATGAACAAACTTCCATAATTCATTTTGAGGTTTTATTGGGCCCAGATTTAGAATGATGGTGCTTTCACTTCTACCAACTTGATCAACTTTCTTTCTGTTCCTCTGATGTGCTGAGGATATAATTGCAAGAGAAATAAAGCAAGTGCAAGCCAGACCCTGCAAAATCTTAGAATCTCAAAACTTTTTGAGAGACATGTTCAAAACAATGGTAAAAATGATCTTCTCTTGTATTTGCATGGTCTGAAGGAAAGAGGAGTGCTTGGTCTAGATGTGGTGTGACAGCTTAGTGCATACGGCACTCCCGATGCAATCTTGCCAAACTGAGTTTGCCTCCCAGAACCAACATGAAGGTGATAATCAATGAAATGAACTAATTCATGCAGGTTTATAAACGCAGTTAGAGTTTATAATGCAGGTTTATTGGGGGAAACTCTAAGCTGGTTCATCAGTCCCAAGAAATGGAGCCAGGGAGCTCGCCATTCAGGGGGAGACAAAGGTAGACAAAGACACAGAGAGAGAGAGAATGCAGAAAGAGAGGAGAGAGGGAGAAGCAAAATGTCTGGATTATAGAGGGAAGCTCAACCCCGCCCCCCAGCTAGAAAGTTCAGGGTAGAGGATGGGGTATGCCAGCCTGTGCCCTATAACAGGTGTGACTAAAGAATGCTGGGAGATTCTGGAGGCCAGGTCTGCTTTGGTATGTAAGTTAGGCACTTCAGCTACTTGTCCAGGTCTGAAGCCTAACAGAAGGTAACAGAGAAAACAAGACTACAAAGCCATTCTCTGAACCCTACACACACAGAGAAAGAGAGAGAGAGAAACACTAATTATTTTTTTAAGTTTTAGACTGAGTTTGCTTTGCAATCAGGTAGCACTGAGATACATTCCTAGTTTTCAGCCTACTTCCAAACCAAAACAAGGCAGCGGGGGAGGGGGATCTTGGCAGACTTTTGGTTAATCTGGTGGGGAATGCGATTTTTTTGTTTGGGGGGGGTGTTTGTGTTTTGTTTTGGGTTTGTTTTGGGTTTGGGTTTTCAGTTCTTGGTTGTCGGTTGGTTGGTTGGTTTGGTTTGGTTTTGCAGTGATAGAAAGCAAACCTACAGTCTCTTGCTAGGCAAGTACTCTAGCACTAAACTATAGTCCAGCCCCGTCTAGGTTATAGTTTACCTGTAAGGTGTTCTAACTGTAGGTTTTTGGCAATGACTTGATGATATGACATCATGGAAACATTTAGCCTAATGAATCTGTTGAATAAGTCACAACAGGGATCATATGAAAACTCTAAAGAAAAGCAGTTATCCTGCAGGAAACAGATTGGGTTGAGGTTAGTGGGACTGGGGAGATTTGACATGAGCTGAGGCTAGCTCAGGGCTTGCTGTGTACAGTGTGCCTTGGCTTAGTCAGATGGGATAAGCAAGGTTATGGTATAATGTGACATTGGGTTTTTAGAAGGCTAAAACTTTCACGTGTGAAAATATTTGTCATTCTGATTCACTCTAGGCAAATGATAAATTTAACACATGTGGAGGCCCCAAGACCAAATCATCTATCAAACAACTTGTTCTACCCAGAGCTAATAACACTGGACAAGAGAAGAAAGGGGGGGGCAGCTTCCGTAGAAGAGAGAAAAGAGAGCTTAAGATAGTGGTGTAACATTTATGTTTTTAAAAATCCAAAGACGATCCGTATCTAAAACACCAAGAAATGGAATTCAGAAAGCGCCAGAAAGAAAAACATGATAAGCAAGTGGGCTTTCCTCTGGAATTGCAGGGAGGAACAGGGTTAAGAAACCTACTGATGAGATTCACTTTATTCAAGAGATGAAAAGAAAAACATTGCCGTCTCTACAGATGATGAAAGCTCATTGCACAAAATGTAATCTCTAGTCCTAATTTCAAAGGAAGAATGATAAAATATTAATATATATTTCATTAGTCTGATAAATATATAAACATGTATCAGTCCAAAGTTTAATGTCACAATTAGTGAAAAAAAATTCTAGAAGAATTCCATTAGATTCAGGAATAAGTTTATTTGTGCCATAATATTTCATATCAGCCAGATCACCTGGCTAATAGGTACAATTGGGGAAATGAAATAAATAGATCAAAATTTATAAAACTATCATGATTTGCAAGTTTTCCAAGAAAATTAATAATTGAGAAATTATTGTAAATGTTAAAAGAATTTGAAAAGGAAATGCTAAATATATATATATATATATATATATATATATATATATATATATATATATATATACACACACACATAAAATCAGTAGCCTCATATAGTCACAGAACAATTATAAGAAATAATAGGCGGAGGCTGGAGAGGTGCTCAGTGAGTAAAGGTGCCTCCCACAAGCCTGACAACCTGAGTTTTTGAGCCCCAGAACCCACATAGTGGAAGGAGAGAACCGACATCTAAAATTCACCCTCTGGCCTACATACATCAGGCATGCACATGGTACGCACATATAAAAACAGTCAAAACACATACTCAACAGAAAATCTATCAAAAATAAAATAAATACACATACATATCACTCCAAGAAAAGCCATTTGGTAATATCTACAAAAAATTTAAATATCTGCTGAACTTCTCGTTGATCCTGTGGGAAGATGGCCCGTGTTTAGTTATCCAATGAGTGTGATCCCTTTGACAAGTGCAAAAGAAGCCCCTTTTGACTATGTGCCACATACCAAGTGGGTTTATTGAAGAACAAGAGCGGACCTTTATCATACAATATCTAACATCCAACCCAGTACTGTGACCATCAAATCACAGAGGTCATATCGTTCTGGTCCCGAGGAGGGGGGAAATTCTCTACATTTGTTACCCCATACCATCCAAATGAAAGACAGTTCTGTGCAAATATTTCAGAAATGTTGGGAGTGCCACTGGAGGTCAGGAGAGACTCCTGCTTCAAAGAGCGGGGAAAATAGAAGCTGGTGGAGGACGAGGACAATCAGCTCCTGACCTGCAGGGATCTGATAGGCAAACATTTCCGTTCTTACTTTATAATAAAGCTGATTAGACATTTCTTGGTTTTGTTTAGGGTGACTTTAATGTTCAGCATGTGATAGGATACCTACAGCACTTGCTGAGTAACACTGTAGATACATTACATATAAAAATCTTGCTTCTATATTGTTCCCAATGGCACGGGGAACAGTTTGAGTATTGGGTAGTGTTGAAAACCAAACCCAAACATCTTTGCTTTTGTGTTAGATTATGTTTTATTTTATTTAAATAAAACATTTAGTGATATAAATACATTTTCTAGTGTTTGATTAAACATGAGATAAGATTTTTTTATTACATTTCAAGAAAAATGTAACAAATTTAGCTAATTTCAGTTTGGCTGTGTGTGTGCGTGTGTGCGTGTGTGTGTGTGTGTGTGTGTGTGTGTGTGCATGTTCATGTGGTATGTGTGTGTGTGCGTGCTGTAAAAATTCCTTTTCTGGGGAGACATAAATATCTACTCCTTCCTCATAAGTACCAACGGCAGACCAAGGTACAATTCCACCAGTTTAGCCTGGGGAACCACTAAGTTTATTGAGCTTTCTTACAGAGCGTGCGTGAGGAGGTCCCTGTCAGGAGCGTGGGTAAGCCCGAGGCTGCTGCACTGCAGTCTTCACCCAGCGTGGATGGCGGCTCCCCTCTAGCCACTCAGACGGCCTGGCAACTCCGGCACCTCCCCGGCAATTGGGGCAAAACTGCATTGCAATGTCTGGTCACACCATCCGTAATCTCCAGTGAGGGTGCAGTGACTTTCCCCATTCCTCCCTCTTTCCCTGAGGGAGTGTTAACCAGTCTCCGGGCCTGCTTACGGTGGCCTCTTACAAGCAGACACCGGCGACCTGATGAAGATGGTGGCTGTTCTGCTTCAAGAATCACTTGTACAAGAAGCTGCGCACGTGTGCGTGCACGTGCCTGTGGGTATAACTGGCATCAAGCGCCGTCTCTCGGCTTCTCTTACTGTTTCTCATGTGTTTGTTTGTTTGTTTGTTTGTTTGTTTGTTTGTTTGTTTTTTAAGAGACGGTCTCTCCGTAGCCAAGTAGGTTAGGCTGTCTGGACAGTGAGACCAGAAGATTTGTCTCTCTGTACTGTCTCCAGGGCTGGGATTACAGAGCATGTAATCCCTATACAAAGGTATGTACACCAAGGACATGCCGCCACGCCTGGCTTTGTGTGTGTCTGGATCAAATTTGGGTCTCCATGCTTACAAAGCAAGCGCTTTGCCAGATGAGATGTCTCCCCAGTCCTAACTTTTGATTTTAAGAATTATCAAAAATTGCTCTTTTTGCTTTCACATTTAGATTGGCATAAAAGAAAAATAAAATTTAAAATATATAAATCAATTTTAAGTAACCATTATCGCATGTATTATATTACATTTTAATTAAAACGCACGCAAACTTTTGGTCCTTTAAATAAAGTTGCATTTTTAATTCTAAAATAATTAATATACATATTATATAAAAATTTTGACTATAATAGCATAATTAGCGATTTTCTAAGACTAAAAATAACAAATATATTTATAGAATATATGAAGAAGAAATAGTAATTATGCACTTTGTTTTGATAATAATCCAAATACTGGTAGTGGTTTGTTTGTTTTTTTTTTTTACCGGAGTACCCAAGAATGTAATTTTAGGGGGAGACTGAGACAGGATCTTACTTGGTACTTTTGGCCTGCCTCAGACTCACAGAGATCTGCATGCCTCTAAGTCCTGAGTACTGAGATTAAAGGTGTGCACCACTATACTGGGCTAAATTCAGTCTCTCAGACTTCCTGACTTTAAGTGATATGAAAAGCATAGCTTTGTGTTCATTTTTTTTTCTGTTTCATGTTATAGAAATAGATTTGTCAATGTGAATAAAAGGAAAGGATAGAGATAGACCCTACTTTGGTGAGCAGTTTCGCGACCTTGATTTAAATGTCTAAATGATTAGCCATGTGGCATGTGTAGGCACCACTTAGACTCTTTACTGAAGACGCTCCTGTCAGCTCTGTGCAGAACAGAAAAAAAATCTACCAGATCCTCTGTGTCCATTAATGTGCCAATCATTCAATGCATTATGTATCAACTGCTTTCTCCATTCCCTCTTCGACAATGCTCTAACCTTGGTGGGCTTGAACAACAAGCACTCCTCACAGGAGTCTGATGCTCAGAGGTGCTCCCCTCCTGAGCCACAGGCTGACATCTTCTACCCACATCCTCACATGGCACAGAGAAAAGTGTAAGTTTTCATGTGTCTTTTTGTAAGGGCGCCAATCCCATTCATAAGGTCTCCATTCCCTAAACACCTCCCCAAGGCCCACCTTCCATTACCATGACATGGGAAGTTAGGGTTGCAGTGTAGGATTTTAGTGGAACAAAAATATTCAGGATATAATATTCTTTCAAAGAACCATGAGCTTTATATGAAGATGTGAATAAGAAGTCCCTAAAAAGATACATATAAAACTTGTAGCAACAGTTGTCCCAGTGAAATGAAAGGGTCTTAAGGACAAAGAGTGCATAGTTCCTAGCACCAGGAGAGTGGCCCTAAACACTAGAAGAAATGAATAAATGTATTGACTGAGACAAACAAGATGAGAAATTAGATGAGGTGCATTTTACTAATTAGCCTTTTGAATGTGTTAATTTTTTCTTTTTTTAATTAACTTTTTTACATTAATTATATTTTATTCGCTTTGTATCCCAGCGGTAACCTCCCTCATTCTCTCCCAATCCCACCCTCCCTCCCTCATCTCCACCCATGCCTGTCTCCAAGTCCACTGATGGGGAGGTCCTCCTCCCCTTCCATCTGACCTTAGTTTATCAGGTCTCATCAGGACTGGCTGCAATGTCCTTTTCTGCGGCCTAGCAAGGCTGTTCCTCCCTCGGGGGGGGGGGGGTGGTCAAAGAGCCAGCCACTGAGTTCATGTCAGAGACAGTCGCTGTTCTCATTACTATGAAACCCACTTGGATACTGAACTGCTATGGGCTACATCTGAGCAGGGCTTCTAGGTTACATCCATGTATGGACCTTGGTTGGAGTATCAGTCTCAGAAATTACCCCTGTGCCCAGATAATTTGGTTCTGTTGCTCTCCTTATGGAGCTCCTGTCTTCTCCAGGTCTTACTAACTCCCCCTTCTTTCATACAATTCCCTACACTCTGCCCAAAGTTGGGTTATGAGTCTTAGCATTTGCTTTGATACACTGCTAGGTAGACTTTCATAGGCCCTCTGTGGTAGGCTCCTGTCCTGTTGTTTGTTTTCTCCTTCTTCCAATGTCCATCCCGTTTGTCTTTCTATGTGGGATTGGTCATCTTACCCAGGGTCCTCCTTCTTGTTTAGCTTCTTTATGTGTACAGATTTTAGTATGTTTATCCTATCTTATAGGTCTAGTATATAAGTGAGTATGTGCCATATGTGTCTTTCTGCTTTGGGATAAGTCACTCAGAATGATCTTTTCTAGATCCCACCATTTGCCTGCAAATTTCATTATTTCCTTGTTTTTCATTGTTGAGTAGTATTCCATTGTGTAAATATACAACAATTTCTGTATCCATTCCTTCATTGAGAGACATCTGGGTTGTTTCCAGCTTCTGGCTATTACAAATAAAGCTGCTACAAACATGGTTGAGCAAATAGCTTTATTTGTAATGTTGTTGTATACTTGAGCATATTTTGGATATATGCCTAGGAGTGGTATGTCTGGATCTTGAGGTAGCACTATTCTTTGTTGTCTGAGAAAGCACCAGATTGATTTCCAAAGTGGTTGTACAAGTTTACATTCCCACCAGCAATGGAGGAGGGTTTCCCTTTCTCCACAACCTCTCCAGCATGTGTTGTCACTTGAGTTTTTGATCTTAGCCATTCTGATGGGTGTAAGGTGAAATCTCAGGGTTGTTTTGACTTGCATCTCCCTGATGGCTAAGGACGCTGAACATTTCTTTAAGTGTTTCTCTGCCATTCTATATTCCTCCACAGAGAATTCTCTGTTTAGCTCCGTACCCCATGTGTTAAGTTTTGAAACATAATATTTCTCTAATTTGTGAGAGGATCCAATGAGTGGTACATTTTAACATTCTAGATTTCATATTATCAACTTGGAATCAAATATCATTAGAATTTTCTGACTATTAATTCTTCTATTCAATGTATTGAAATTGAAAGTATCAGTAGACCACTTCTTTGTAGATCTATATACATATATATGTATGTATGTGTGTGTGTATGCATATATATATAGAGAGAGAGAGTGCATTTTAATCACAATCACATTTTATCATACAGACAGCATGGATCCTTCAAGGTGAGTAGAGAAAAAGTCGTTCTCTGTAATTTTACAGAGTGTGTGAATTTACGCAACTGGTGCTGGGATTCCCTCACATCTTCCATACCCTGCGCAGCTATTACAAAGCCGTATTCACAGTCAACCTTTTCCATCGCTCTATGGAACCAACAAACAGAGTCACTTCTCTATATGCGCAATGGCATCCACTAAGGACCCAACATTTACTGGAGGTGAGTTTGAAACGTGTTTGAAATTCACCACTTTATAAAAAAAAACAGGAAGTATATTTTGCCTTCTTTCTTGCTTATTGTATAGTCTCCTGTGCTTTGTAACGAACTGTGTGATGTAATCATAGTAAAATGCAATAGATTTGCCTGGAAATCATTTTTCTTAGTTGAAGAAACTCTCGCACATAAGAAAAGCTCATTTCTTTGTTTTTATTTTTATCCCTTTCAATGCACTCTCCTGTGTCTTTTATTTCAAAATGTTCTTTTCGTGGGATCACATTATCACATCTTTCTTAATTTCATAATCTCTTCAGCTCTCTGATCTTTTGTGTGCCACACTTTTACATCCTTTCCAAGTCCTCTTCATGTTTTGTCCCTCTTGTCTTATTTCCGTGAGAGCATCTCCTGTCATCCTACTCTTTGTTCTGAGGCCTGACCTACCAGCAAGAAAATGAAAAGGGGGAAAGCAGCTCAGTCACGCAGCAGCAGAAGTGGCAGCCAGGTGCAAAGGAAGGAAACATTTTTAAAGAAAAAGATAAGACTAGAGCCTGACTCTCTTGATTTTTTTTTTCTGTCTCTAAGGTATAACACCTTGGAATATGAAAAATAATGACATTTACACAAGCTCCTATATATAAATGTGACTTGCCAAACAGAAACGCCAAGAAGACAGACTCCTTTAATTAGAATCCTGGTTCAATGTCCAATAGACTGAGTCAAATTTACTTTGAAGGCATGAGTCAGAGCATTGCCCTGTAGGAAGCCAAACTTGACAAATTAACTCTGTCTGTCTTGAAACCAACTCCCTTGTAATTGAGATTCAGAATTCTGCTTGAAGTTTGTTAATGTTGATTTAGATGAAGCAGACCCAAACGCCTTGAAGATATCTATTCAATAAGTCAGTAGAATGGACACAAAGTAACTTTCTACAGGAAGATCAACGGTCAATATTAGAAATTTTGACAAATGGTTTTGCCCATCTCTATTTAATAGGCGCTCTTGTGTTTCAGATCTGTTTACCTGCCCTCTTTCCCAGTTTGATTTATCTTGCACCTGCTTGCCTTCCCACAGGCACCGCCTGACTCTTTAGTTCATCTATAATTCTGCCCCGTAACCCTGAGAGCAGATACACATCAAAAAGAGGAACAATTAAAATAAGAAATGGGTCTTCCTGGGTGGGGACATGCATATTTTATAATGTTTTTGTTATCTTTGCAGTGAACAAAACTAAATCTAAAAATTTATCTCACAAAGACAGGAAGAGAAGGTGTAAAGCCATGGTGGGAGTGTGCGTGAGTGTTTCTGTGTGGCTGTGTCACATGAGCATGCATGTATGTCTGTATTTGTATTGTGCCATGAGAAAATAAAAAGGAGGGAAAACAGTAAATCAGCTTTAATCCACCTAGCACTCAACGTCTAGGGCAAATAATTAGGATTGTCCTTTCATTCAGAAAATGGAAGTCTAGATGCTAGGGATTTACAGGAGGTGCAGTGAATTGACCCTCTCTTTGCACTGAACTCTGTTCCTCATTTTTTTTCTTTTCCCTCCCTCATCTTCCAGCTGTCACCCTCATTTCCTTTTACTTCCTGGTATGTGTGTGTTCTGACCTGCTCAGTTTAATTTATCCAGATTCCACATTCAGTTCCTTATGTGTCACCACTCCTACCTGTTGGATTGTTGTGTTACTAATCTGCACCCATTCTTGCTTCTACCACCTGCTTCTCTCCTCTTTTCTACCTCCTCATCCTCAGGCCTAGCTCTATGTTAGAGACAGGAACCAACCCCTGGCTACATCAGTTTCCTGTCATTCACTCACTTTCCATTTTTGAGCCACTGATACAAAGTTATCCTACCTGAATTGCACTGAAAATGCTGGCTCCCTGAAAACCTGTAAAGTAGGTCAGATAAATGAACCCTGAACACACACACTTCTCCTTCATCCTGTCCCATGCTACAGGCATTCCCCACACTCTGGATTTTCTGTCCCCTCCCTCAGGACTCTACCATGCTCTGGATTTTCCAACTATCCCTTTAACAACTATCCCTCAAAAGCTTTGTATCCACTGTTTTTTCCCCAATATGTCATTTCTAAAAAAAATCTGAAAAAAAATTTCATCAAAATTTTACTCATAGATGATAAAAATTTAATAATTCATCCCTTATGGAATGAGCTTAGAGAGTTATGTTCCTGTGTTCTGTTGCTAATACAAGCATGTGGGTCAGCACCAGAAAAGTACTTGGCCGTAACTGATCTGAGGCACTCATAAGCAGAGGTACCTGCTCTCTTAAATGCTAGCTTTGATGAGATTTGACAGCATTAAAAAAAAAAAGAAAAGAAAAAGAAACCAACATTTCCCAAGGTTTTTCTATGTACCAGATACAAGTTTAATATTGCCTTCTTTTTAAGCAATGAAAATCTAGGATACCTACATAGGGTAAAAACCAAAGCCATATGGACTACTCCAGGATAACCTCAATGATCTCTGTCCACTATGACACACCACTGCTTGGGAACAGAGCCAGAGAAGTCAACTTTCCTTTCTTGGGTGTTTCCAAGCATCCAAGATATATAGTATGCTGTCAAGACAAAGGAATGGAGTTGAGAAACAACTTAAAGTGGATGAGGAGATGCTGACAGAGCATAAAAACTGCTCAAGGATAGGACCAAAACACCGAGCTGGGACACTTTCTTGAAGGCTTGGTAGGTCATACTCTGAATCTCATACCTGCCATAAAAGCTATTCTGAGCCCATTGTTCTAGAATGAAATGGGGGCTTTGAGAGAGAGAGCCTTGAATTAGAGTGACTAGTTAAGAAGTCACACTGTCACCTGGATAAGAGCCAGTGGTAGAAATCTACATTCAGAAGACAATGTTGGTAAAACTTAGTGACCATTTAGACATGAAGAGGAGAGGAGAGAAAGATCAAGTCTGCGCATCTTTCATTTATGCCATTATGTCCCATACACTTTTTTGTTATTCAAAGCAAACCATTATATTAAACTGAAATGCCTAGAGCAGATTCCCATGCTAAATTTATAAATATGTGGAGCTGGCAAAATTATGCCTAACTTGACTGGTAATACATTTGGTAAATATGATTTTTTGATTGGAAAAATATTGCATCCCACACAATTAAGGTATAATGCAGCTCTAAGAAATGGGAAGAATTCTAACTCTGATTTTCCTCTATCTTTTCCTACCTCAAGAGGTATTCCTAACAGAGGCCATTTTTGTAGGTCTTGCTTATTTTTGCTGCAATTTGATTTTTAAAATCATTTGAAAGACAAATATTTTCGTGGTAAATATTCCCAACTGCCATCTTTGGAAGAGGTAATTTGATCAACGGTACTATGTTGAATTGCATTACAATTGGTTTTTTCAAATAATGTCTGTTACCTACATTTTTTTTGAAAGAAAAAAGAAATCATAAAGTAATGTTTAGGTAATCTGCTTTACAAAAAAGAAAAACTCCTGACAGCAAGCTGCAGATGTAGCAGGGTGTGATGAGTTCCCAAGTTTTGATGTTTATTAAAGAGTTTATTGGAATCTCATAGAGCAATAACAAATGATCCAATAAAACAAATAAGATTAAGCAGTTCCAGTAAACAGAATTATAATAAAACTCCAGAAGAGCAGAAGCAAGCCATTTTTATTTGTTTAATTCCCACAAAAATCATATTAATATTTCCAAATCTTATAAGAGGTTTTGGGACTCAGAACCCATTTGCGCCTGGGCGTAACTGTTGGAGTCATGATTCATGCTGTTCATGAATTCATTTATTGGACTATTTAGCGTGTTAGCAAACTTTTGAAAAGAAAGTAACTTTTCCTGGCACAATATAAAGGCAGAAACAGTAAAAATGGGTGGCATGGTGTAGTACCGTTTTATGGGAAATGAAAAGCAAGTGAACAAATTCAGGCTAAAGAGAGAAAGTAGTGTTAGTTGAGTTGAAAAAAATAATGACCTTAAGGCAGAAAAAAGTCCTTATTTGAAGAAAGTTCTGAGACAATCATGTCTCTAGCACCTTCCATTTTTCCAAATCTCCGTAAAGGGAATGAGTAAAGACCTCAAGAATCCCTGTATCTAACACAACCAGGAGCAGTAAAATGATGACTGTGTCCAAGGACCATGGAGCATCCAGCTTGAACGAGCCAGGGCCAGATGGACACTTCAAGAGACACTTGAGCAGCTTTAAAGGGATGTAACCATGCCCTTGAGCAACAGGCATCTCGGTGGGTTTCTCTGTGCACAGATAGAATTGGAGACAAATATTCACTAAATATCTTGATATTCTGAGAAGTTCCCCCAAAATCCAGGAAGTGGGACTACAGTAACAGAGCTTCTACTACTCTGATCCAGTGAAGACTTGACGCTAAAACAGAGATGCAAGAAACCAAAGACCACTTAATTCTTGCTCTCCTAAACAGTTGACTGGGAACCACACCCAGTACATAGGAAAGTGTGACAAAATTATTTTGTAGCATGCAGACAGCTGTGTAGTGTCTCAGAAGCCACGGCTGATTTTAGAGCAATCAGAAGGCTTTCAAGGATCTGGATGGTCAGGCTAAAAGGCAAGAAGAGAAGGTAATTGTGGCTAAGTCACAGATCAAGGAGATTTCTTGAGACCTGAGATGGTGCTGAGAAAGGGTAGCAGCCAGGAGAGTGATTTTTTTTTCTCCCTGCCCATTCTCTGGATCTTACAATACTCCCATTACCTCTTCAATGATAGTCCCTGGGCCACATTTACAGGAGTGTTTTCTAAATTTCTCCTTTGGGACTGGCTCCTCAACTCTGCATTTTGATTGGTTGTGGTTTACTATAATGATCTCTCTAACAACAATTTAAACATTTTTCCTCATACTCAAAGGTAAGTGTGGTCCTCACTCCTCATCAAGAGATTTTTTTTAAGGTGTTATCTGTGACCTTGGGTTTCTAAACTTTTTTCTGTATGAGGAGGGGTTTTATGAATACCATGTTCATATGCCCCACAAAATTTAAATATAAAAAACTCTCCAAATGAGATGGCATTATGATCTTGGGTCTTGGGAAGATAATTAGGACCGTGTGAGGTCATAAGGACGAAGAATCTTGAAGAGAGTAGGTCCCTTTGACATGTAAAGGCACAACAAGAAAGCATCCATAGCAAAAGAAGGAGTTCTCCTGGACAGTCTGACCACACTGAAACCTTGATCTCAGCATTTCAGTCTCCAGAGCAATGAGATATTAAGGCTTGCTCTTAAAAGCCACTCTGTCTATCATATTCAGTTATAAACTAGAGTTGAAGGAAATGGGGTTGACTGAGGTAGAAAAACATTAAATAAAATGAATTATGGTTCCAGACTTGATAACCACTTCTTGTAAATGAGGCCAGGTAAATTCTTAGACTGAGGGTCCTAGCTACCACCCAGAGATTGAGTTCTGGATTTTATCTAGGAGCTTCCTGGTACCCAGAGAAGATGAGACATATAAATGCATGGCTCATGGATTTTTTTTTTTACTTTATTCTTTGAGTGTAGAGTTCAAACACAGGGTTTTATACATGCTAGGCAAATACTCTTCTACTGAACTATATCCCCAGATAGATTCAAAGCTCAAAAAAAAAAAAGAAAAAAGAAAAAAAAAGGCAACACAACACACTAGTTCTTGTAAACACCAAGAATTAAAGAAACATTATTTTGTCCTTATTACATAGATACTGCTCAAAAGACACAAAGCTTTCTGTAGCAGATAGGCTTTTCTGTTGTTTGTTTGTTGGTTGGTTTTATTTGTTTGTTTGTTTGTTTGTTTGTTTTTAAGAAAATAAGGGAAGAGTTCCATAAGTTCCTTTTGTTAAAAACCCCCCAATAAAACCTTAGATTTCACTGCTGCCATCTGTCTCTGCTGCGGTTAGGAACTCATCCTTTGTTTGATTATGTCTTCTGAAGAATACATCACATGACTTTCTTTAGAATCCAAGTTCCTGTTCCTGTACATGTGAAGACTTCTGGAATGTGTACACATTCAACAGAATACTGTGAAGTTACTTGTGATGGATTGAATGTGCTGGCTTAAAATAATAAGCTCAAGATACATAAATTTGAGTCATCTGTCTTATTCAGTTCTGACTTCTATAGCAAAAACTGCCACAGATTATGTAGCTTAAACCAGTGGCATTTATTTCTCAGAGTTTTGAAGTCTAGTCTCAGTGTGCTGTGTGAAGATGTTCTTTGTAAGGGCGCGCTTTCTCTGGCTGGTAGATGGCTGTCTTACTGCTGGACCCTCATGGTGAAGAGGGAGTTCTCGTGTCTCTTCCTCTTCTCCTATGAGCACTAACTAATTCTATCATAGGAGTTCCACCCAGGTGACCTCACTCATAACTAATTCCCTTTCAAAGTTCTCACCTAATAGAATCTTGTTAAGGCTTGGGACTTTGACGTGTGGATCTGTTTTGGTTTTGGTAAGTTTTGTTCTGTTCTCTTTTTGAGACATGCTCTTATGGAGCCCAAGTCGGCCTTAAATTCACTATATAATCAAGGACAACCTTGAAATCCCTGATGCTACTGTCTCTACCCGAGTGTTAGGATTACAGATATGTGCCACCATTACTGGATTTCAACATGTAAAATTGCATGAGCCATAGAAAGATATAGTCTATAACAGGATCTAACTTAGGCTAGCAAATAAAACATAGAAAGAGCTTCCTAAGTGTATGGCTGTTGTGAAGCTATTTCTTCCTTTTTGAAATATTCTCTGGTAGAGGGGAGCTTTTAAAACACCATAGGTATCTCCCCCTTCTTTCATAAGATTCCCTGCACTCTGCCCCATCAGTGGACTGGGGGAGAAACATAAGAGAAGAAGAGGGAGAGAGGTTGGGGTTGGGAGGGGAGAAAGGAGGGGGATACAGTTGGCATACAAAGTGAATAAACTGTAATTAATAAAATAAAATGTGAACAATAAAAAAAACTCCATAAGTAAATAAAGCAAGTGTCAAGAAGCTCCTGAATTTTACAGGATTCACTAGCTCCCCTACCCGAAGGTTATATTATCAGTAACAATTGCTAGAGAGATGACACTCTTGACTGAAGGAACTGAGTGTGATTGACTTAAGGAGTTCCCTTTCCTGAACACCCTATGCTGAATGGGCATTTCAGTGGTACAGCTGCCTTATAGTTATTCATGTTGTATAAGTAATCCCTCAGCCATACTCCTATAAGTAACCCCAGTTCGACCTATTTGTTCCTTAGGCTAAACTGAATGAACTTCTTTGGTCTGCTGTGGGTGCCTTATCTGTGGTGAATAGATATTTGTCCATGTTGTCCCAGTAAAAATCACACAGCAATGGCTCTTTTAGAACACACTAAAAAGGGGTGTATTATACCTACAATTTTTCCTCAATAGGTATAAGAATTATTTATTATTTTTCACTAGACTATAAACTATGACTATTTCCCTGCATTTTTGGATTTCTTCTTGATATGAATCTTGGGATTGGTCAGCTGCATGTGCCAAGGAAATATTTGTAGCCACATTTTGGAGAAAATCTAAAGTTTTCAAGAGCCAATTGTTGGGTGACACTCAACCAAACACTAGGCTATCATTCTATAATATACACAAGGGCAGGAACTGAATTTGTTTATTTGGTCTCACTATTATTATTGTTGTTGTTGTTGTTTTGGTCTCTTAATGCCTAGCATAGCACCTAGTAAGAACTTTGTAACTAAATCATCTTCCTAGATCCTAAAATTGTGATTTTTTAAAATTATGCTATTATTTACAAACATTATCTGAAAAATTTCAATAACAATCTCATAAACTATTTGATTATAAAGAGCTTCAGTTCTTGAAGAAAAGAAAGGCACTTGAGTTATTCCCATTATTTGTCAAATTTTAGTAATGGTAAACAACAAACAATGATACAATAAACAAATTTGATTTTATTCACAAAGAGCTTTCTAGGAATAATGTCTTTGCTCAGGTAGTAATTAATTTTTTAACTATTTAAACCACCTAGATAAATAATGTAGATATGCAATGTCATTCAGATTTCCCCAACACAATTAAACATTGGGACTAATGAGGCAGTGACAATATTTCCTTATACAAACAATTTTTCAATTATACAGGACAATGGCATCTAATGAGTGCTACCAACACGAAATCGCTGGGTGGCCAGCTTCTATTTTATGTGGTGAGGTTGGCAATTATTCTGTAACACTTAATTTCCTGTAATGCTTTCCCAGAAGCACTTAGGCATGATGGCCTTATGAATATAGTTATTAGTGGAACCTCATTTGGTGTTTGGATTCTTTTGGAAATCTGATAAAGATAATATTCTTCTGAAAGGTTACTGTCCAGATAAGAGGTCATTTTATCATCAGGCCCGAGCTTCAGCCAGCTGTCGTTAGGAGAGTCTCGTCAGCCAGTGGAGGACTTCGTAGCTGGGTCAGGGCTCTGGAAGTCTGGGGCAAGGTTGCTAAGGTAACGAATCTGTCCAAAGGCTTCTCTCGGCATCACCCTTTCTTCTTGTAAAATTTATATAAGCAAAGCACTGTGAGAAGAATGCTAATATCCCAGATGACAGGGACAATTGTGTGGGGACATTTCCAAGCTTGATAGGTATGTGTTTCAGCTCTTTTCTAAAGCTACAACAGTATTATGTGGGTTTAGTGATGTTCATGGAAATGAGTTAAATTATCCTGGGTCCATCTACTGTTTACATTAGCATGTAAAATACGTAGTGCTACAAAGAAGGATTTAATTCAACAGTACACAGTGATTGAGTGCCTGCTTGGTACCTGAATTCATTTTTCACTGTAACATAGAGTCTGAGAAGAATTAAATTCTAAAGAAAATGAAGCTGAGCCTGCCTTCCAGAGAGTGTAGATTCAATGAGGTAAAATAACTTTCGTTTTTCTGTTGGGAGTGGAAACAAGGTGCTATGCACCTTAAGATACACAGGGCTAATGAGGTCATATCAAAAAGATTCAACAACATTGAACATTTCCCTCTGGCGTGGAAGGGGACAACTTGAACATTAAAAAAAAAAAAAAAACTAATGACAGTGATGTATTAATGCATATCAAATATATAAAAGTCCATAAATTCATAACTATACTTAAGAGACACTTACTAACTACTCACAGAGATTACTAAGACCATTACTGAAATTTACAAACAGTGGAAAAGAATGGCACAAATATCTTTCTTTATGATTTGCAAATCTATATAATAAAATAAAATACAGCTTGTGAGAATAGGCCCTTCAAAACTTTTTTCAGATGATATTACAAAAGAAATGATGTGGTTAAAACTCACTATTTTAGTGACTAAGGAGATGCCTCACTCTGTAAAATTTTTAATATACAAATGGAAGGATCTGATCTACATTCCTGACATCTGAGTACAAAGCTGGGCATCACAGCGCATGCCTGTAATCACAGCACTGAAGAGACAAAGACAGGATAATCCCTGGGGTTTGCTGGTCGACCAACAAAGTGAACTCCAGTGTCCTTTGAGAGACCTGTTTCAAAATAAAAGCTAGAGAGAGCTTGAGGAAAACACAAACATCCACCTCCAGACTCTGAAACACTAACGTGTACACACTTGTGCACATGCAGAGGCATGGGCATGCACACACACAAACCCTTACCATTTTGCAACACTTAAAGAAATGAGTCTTGACAAAAATGTACCAATGAATCTCAAAACTACTAAAAAGAAGAGTCTGTGGGGAATTTGGGGTAGTGAAAAGATATTGACAACTCCTGAAGTTTTTAATAAATCACAACATCATTTGAGATGAAACCATCAGACACAGGATAATAATTGGTGTAATAATTGGTAGAAGTCATGTTTATAGCAGCTTTATTTGTAACAGCCAGAACCTGGAAACAACCCAGATGTCCATCAACGGAGGAATGGGGACAGAAACTGTGGTATTTTTACACAATGGAATACTACTCAGCAATCAAAAACCAGAAAATCATGAAATTTGCAGGCAAACGGTGGGATCTAGAAAAGATCATTCTGAGCGAAATATCCCAGAAGGAGAAAGACAAACATGGTATATACTCGCTTATATAGACCTATAAGATATGATAAACATAATGAATTCCATACACCTAAAGAAGATAAACAAGAAATCGGGCACGAGGTAAGATGATCAATCCTCACTTAGAAAGACAAATGAGATGTGCATTGAACATATGACAGGAGTCTATCACAGAAGGCACCTGAAAGACTCTATCTAGCAGTGTTTCAAAGCAGATACTAAGACTCATAACCAAACCTTAAGCAGAGTACAGGGAATCATAAGAAAGAAGGGGAGTTAGTCTGATGAGGAAAGGATAGGGGCTCCACAAGGACCAAATATATCTGAGCACAGGGTCTTTTCTGAGACTGACATTCAACCAAGGACCATGAGTGGATTTAATCTAGAACCTCTGCTCGGATGTAGCCGATGGTAGCTCAGTAACCAACTGGTTTCCCATAGTAAGGAGAACAAGGACTATTTCTAACAGGAACTCAAGGGTAGGCTCTTTGACCTCTCTACCCCCCAAGGGAGGAGAAGTCCTGTTAGGCCACAGAAGAGAATATTGCAGCCAGTCTTGAAGATACCTGATAAAACAGGGACAGATGAAAGGGGAGGAGGTCCTCCCCTACAAGTGGACTTGGAAAGGGGCAGGGAGGAGATGAGGGAGGGAGGATGGGATTGGGGAGGGAATGAGGGAGAGGGATACAGCTGGCATACAGAGTTAACAAAATGTAACTAATAAGAAAAATTTTTAAAAAAGGAAAAAAAAAGGGTATGTCTATACTCCAGCTGGATCACAAAGATCTAAAAGGTCCCTGGAGGTGATCAGGGCAGCCATATTGCTGGATTATAATTCCTCAGCATTTTCCCCCTTTCTGTTTAAGGTAAAAATCATACACAGAAATGACTATCAATCATTACAACAGAAATGACGATCAATCCCATATTCTTAACAGTCCTAATATCTTTGTGAAGATCTGTTGATACAACGATTCTTCGTAATTGCAGCCCTGACTGTCTGCAAATGTCCTTTTCAGCATCAAGGCTTTCCAGTCTGCCAGTCTGTTGAACAACCTGTCCTTCGGCTTGTTGAGATGTTCCCATGCAGGGGGGTCAGCCTTCTGAATGCTCTGAGTTGCTGTATTTCTGAGCGCCTTCCTTTCTCGAGTTGTGCCTTTCATGTAGAAGCTTCTCTTGTTCAGATTGTATCTTTATTAATTTTGATGGAATCCATAGTCTTTATCACCCGTGCAATAAACAAAATCTCTTCCCCAATGAAAAAATGATAATAATAATTGGTAGAAGTCCACACATCATCTAAAAAACAGCTTTGACTGAAAATATTGAACCTGACTTTAGCCAATTCCTTTTTTTAATTTATATGTTAATTTATTCACTTTACATCCTGGTAACAGGCCCCCTTCTCTCCTCCCAGTCTGCCCTCACGCATCCCTCCGCATCCTCATTCTTCCCTCTCCTTCTCCTCAGAGAACAGGGATGTCCCTCATGAGTACCAACCCACCCTGGAACATTAAGTCACTGCAGGAGTAGGTGCAGCCTACTGAGGCTGGACGAGGAAGCCCAGTTAGGGGAAATAGATCCAAAGGGAGGCATCAGAGTCAGAGAGGACCCTGCTCCACTTCTTCATGTTGGGGAATCCACATGAAGAAGACCAAGCTGCACATCTGCTACATATATGCAGGGGCCTAGGACCAGTCCATGCATCCTCTCTGGTTGGTAGTTCAGTCTCTGTGAGCCCCCATGGGCCTAGGTTAGTTGACTCTGTAGGATTTCTTATTGACTCTTTGCCCCACCCCCAGCTCCCTCAGTCATTCCCCCAACTTTTCCATAGCACTCCTGAGCTGTCTAATGTTTGGCTGTGGGTCTCTGCATCTGCTTCCATCAGCTGCTGAGTGAAGCCTCTCACAGGAGTTATGCTAGGCTCCTGTCTACAAGCATAGCAGAGTAACATTAACAGTGTCAGGGACTGGTTCTCTCTCATGGGATGGTCCCTACAAAGGATAAAAAAGAAGTTAGACAACAACACAATCCAGAAATTGGGACATTTTAAAGACAAATGACTCAATTTCGCCAATGGATCAATAATATTTTTTAAAAATTATTAAGAAAGAAACTGCTTTAAAATCAAAGTTTTAAGGGACACAATAGTCAGGTACTTGGTTGGATTCTGAGTTGAATCAAGCAAATTAAAAACAAAATATTTGGAAGAAAGAAAAATAATATATCAGACGTATATGATACAAAATCATTTGTTATTTGTGTTTTCTATGATAAAATGTATTGATTATATTTAATATGCAGACATACGTACAAAAGTATTTACACATGAAATTAAATGGCACCTGGGTTTGCTTTAAAACATCAGGGGGAAAGCAGAGAAGTTGACTCAAACAAGTTTGGCTAAATATAACAGTGGAAATTCTGGAAACAAGACACCTATCAAAACTGTGTTTTGAATTACAGTGTCGAAACAGCCTGAATTACAACTGTGTGACTTGAATTACAGTGTTGTGCCCTTCAACACTGAGAGAACCAGTGGGTCCTAACCATTGTTTATGTTAAACGTGTTTGTGTTTAACAAGAATGTGTAAATGAAACAGTCAAAATGACAAGTTTAAAAGTTTATGTTCATACTATCCTTATTCAGTTCCTAAGGATTGTCTGAACCCTAAAACTTAGGTTTAGCTAGAAATGTGAATAGAGAAAGTTTGACTACAAGACCAAAACCACACTTCTTACCTAGGTAAATGAAATTATAAAATATACTTTCATGAGTTGTTATAAAAGAAAAAAATGGTTTTTAAAGAATTAACTTATGTGTGCAATGACTGTATTAATATATAAGGTTATAAATAAATCAATAAAAAGATGAACACCCTGTTATGAAAGTAGCCGAAGCGCACAAAATAAATTCAGAAAAATAAAAATAACTACCCAAAACAACACAGAATGTTTGCACTGATCTTGGTTGTATGCCAGAACTAACCCTGCTGCTGAAGATACCAGCAGCTGACTCAAAGAAATCAAGCTGGAGCCCAATAAACTGAAGGTGTCTGCCCTGGAGGCCAGCTTTCAGAGCACAAAAGGAGGAAGTGCACAAGTAGCTCAGGTTGTTATCAGCAGTCCTACCCAGCTGTGGACCCTGCATGCTACCGCACTTACCTGCCAGGTGGCATGTGCCCACTGGTACAGTAATGTCATGACTGTTACGGGAGCAACCCACTGCTTTCTGGTTGGATCTGAGACCACACTCTCCGCAGCCTGGAATTCATGCCCAGTGCTGAGAGCCTAAAGACCATGTCTGAGATGATCATAGGACCTGGGAGGGTATAACCTCCTGCTTTTGTTTTGCTAAGTGAGCATTTAAGGGCAAACTGCCTTCTTAAATATTTATGTGTCTACCTATAGGCATGTACTGCTCGCCACCTTGAACAGCAAATGATAGTTGATGTAAAAACTTGTGGCTGCTCAAGGTACTAAAAATAAGTCTGTAGAGTGCTCATCCCTAAAGGAGACATCTATATCACCTGCAAGGAATATCACAGAAGAGGAAGCAGAAGACCGTTGTCAACCAGGAGCTGAAATAGCCTACACTAGGTCTGCCTAAGACTGAGGCTGTCAACATCCAGTCGCGCGAGGGAAGAGGACTCGTAGAATATGCAAGAATAATTAGCTGCTGGGGCCTTCTGGAGCGAAAGAGTAAGAAATCAAGGAAGAGTTGCCCCCCTCCCAGGCCTTCTCAGTGGGTCAAAAACAAAGAGATGTGAAGGTGGGGATGGAATTGTTGGAAAGAGGGAATCTTGTCAGGGAAAGAAAATAAGCCTGTGAAGATGTGTGATCAGATTGCATAATACACATAAAACTAACAAAAACTAAATTTTGTTTTAAAAAAAATCATAAATGACCAGTAGACTTTTCTTTCTGGTGCTGGGGATCAAACCCAAGATTCTACTAAGTTAGGCAAGTGCTCTGCCATTGAGATAAAGTTGAGCCTACTAAATTACTTTTGAATATTTGAAATATCAACCTTGATAATAATCAATGAAAACTAAGATGAGCAAATCCCATTCTTTCTATTTAACTGATAAATAGTTTTAATAATAAACAGTATTTTTCTATAATATTAAACAGATATTTTTTCTAGGATGAAGTTTTAAAATTGGTTCAATACTTCCAAAGATCAACTTTACCTTTTGATGTATCAAAATTATTATCTTGATACTGATCATCTGACTTTTTGAAATTGATCTAAAGGAAATAATGAGAGATATGAAAGACTATAAGATAGAACATAGTCCATCCTAATGTTGCTTATAATAGTAAAACTATATATATAGTTATATGTATGTATATGTGTATATATGTACATGTATATGTTATTGTATATACATATATACAATATTGTAATATATTATATATAATAGTAAAACTATAAAATATATATTATAAATAAGCTAGATATCCAATAACTGAAATTAGTTCAATAGATGTTAAATAAATAGAATACTATGTTGTCATTGAAGATATCCATACAAATAAGTAATTATTCAAAAAATGTTTGTATTATACTGCTTATGTTTAAAACAAGGTAATTAAGTAATAGCATCAGCTTTGTTTCTGTAAATATATGTCAAGTCTTTATCAAAAGTCATTTACTACAAAATGAAAACTTACATCTTCCTAATTAACATGTGTGATTATTTTATTTTCCTTCATGTTTGCCAATATTCTTCACAGCTTTTTACAGCAAACACGTAAGGATAAGAACTATGCTTTTAAGATCAAGAAGAACTTTCTAAGCACTAACTTCTACTACTCCAGCTGTGCCCAACTGTTCTTTCACTGAATCTGGGTTTATTGTACCCTGTTTCTTCTCTGACGGAGCATAAGCAGGCAGCCTCCGCCCTACAGCTTCTACCTGCTGTCACCACCAAGAGCCCTAAGGAGGAGGCTCGCCGAGAGCAGAAGACCAAGCATGAAAAGACTTTATCACTCAGGTTGCTATACTTAGTGTTTCATTTTACCTCAAGACTATTCCGGCTGTATCAGCCACTCTAGTTTTAGTTCCTGGCTCAAACTAAAACAGCCAACATGCAGCCCCGGTGCCCTTTAATTCCCTGCCAGTGGTCCCCTATCAGAAACATCTTGCCACAGAAAGACTCGTCCATCTAACCTGACTTTCATTCCAATAAATGTTTAATCTACTGCTTACAATGTTTCCATAACCTTCGTGCTCCTACATCCAGAGCAAATCTATATAATTTCTTAGATATATCTATCCACTTGGGGCTTTGTGGCATAATCTCTTTTTTTTTTCCTCATTCAGTAAATTTGTTCAAACCTTGTAGGGTTATATGATCAGCTTTTAAACTAAGATAGTAATAGTTACCTCCTCATCCAAAACTATCCCAATTCCTCTTTCAGGCATGGTTTAAACTTGGATACTTATATAGATATGGTATAAGTGAGGATGAGATGGTGAAGCAGGTAAAGATGCTTTCTGCCAAGCCTGAGAAGTTGAGTTCAGTCCCTGGAACCCACATGATAGAAGGAGAGAACTGACTCCCAAAAGCTGTCCTCTGATCTCACAGATGCACCGTGGCATAGACATGCCCGCACAAATACACCTGAACACTAAATTATTTTTTTTAAATATGACTAACATCATGAAAATTAGTAAAGTTGGACCTTATGCAAAGCAGGTGAAGGAAGCTCAGTTACCGTATTCTAAGATGGGAGCATCTCAAACACATCACATTTGTGAAGTATGAACATAAAACCCCACTTACCCTTGTGATCATCTGTTGAATGCCAACTCAAAAACAGGGATATTCCTCGCAACCCACACCCTAAAGGTGCAAATAATAAACAAGTATGAACACTCTCTGAAGATCTCATGATTGAATCAGGGACATGAACACACAGGCAAGTGATATACTCCAGTGGGTGAGGTGAATGAGAGCAATCATGAAAGTATGTGGAGGGCAAAATGAGGATAGTCATGCATAGTCGCAAAAGGTGAGTTTCCCAAAGTAATGTCCCTCTAGGTGTTAGCTGGTGTTCCATGATTCTTAAGAGTTTCCTATAAGCCTGGGAGATACTAGCATAGTTCAACATGTTTCTTTTATTATTTCTTATTGATTTGTACATGCGTGCAGAGGCACACGTAGGTGAGGGCGCACGTGTGTATGTCAAAACATGAGGACAACCTGCCATTCTTCAGGAGCCATCAACCTTGTCTCTTAACTTTGGGAAGACCCTGCTAGTGAAGGCTGCAGTCCTGTCACTTGTCAGAAAAGCTCTCTGGAGCTTGGTACACAAGGGAGGACTTCCTTTCTCAGCAGGGGCTTCTTTCTCTTTGCCTGAACTCATCTGGAGAGGGTCTCTAAGCATGACCCCCACCCTGGAGGGAGGTCAAGTAGCCCATGGCCAAAATGCAAGTCCAACTCCCTTTCTCACCCAAAAGAACCTGCCCAACAAGCATCTGGAACTCCTGGTATGTAAATAAAGCATTCCCGCCATCTGCCCCAGCCAACAGTGTACACCTGCCCTGAGAACTCTCCACCTGTTCCCCAAGAACTGCATGGCCTCTGTGCACCACAAATAAAGCTGAACTGCCCTGCTGAAGCTGGTCCCAGAAAACGATTCTGTCATTCCTACGGCCATCCGAACCCTGCCTCCATCCCTGTGGCCGATGAAACCCAGGGGAGGAGAGACCCACACACAATTAAGGTCTTTCTTTGGCCTGGGGTTTAACAATAACAGCAGGCCAGCAAGTCCTAGGGATCCACCTGCCACAGCCAGTGTTAGGATTACAAGAGCGAGCCACCATGCCTGGCTCTTTTACATGGGTCGTTCATCTTTTCTTACATAGTTTCTGAGCACTGAACTCAGCTCAGTACATGACATAGAACACAACTAGTTTATCTCCCAGGCCCCCAGGTCAGCATCTTTCCTTGCTTCATGACTTATCAGAGCTTCTCTAATTAGAGTTCACTGTGAGTTTCCATGGAGAAATTTCCAAAGATAGTTTATACAATTTTCTCAAGCTGTTTAAAGTACAAAACTTTTACTTCACAGATCACCGTGATAAAAAGTTTTTAGAGGCTGGGAGTAGAGCTCAGGTAGAACACTTGCAAAGCACGCATGGGGCCCTGGGTCCAATCCGAAGCATTCAGAAACTAAGCTTTCCCATTTAATTTTATGCATCCAAGACTGTGAACCTCTTAGGAGGACCCATAGATAACTAAGAGACTAAGAAATAGGAAAGTAACCTATTCATTCTTCTTATAGTTGAATGTGATATTCACCACACAATATATTCAGTAAACAGGTGATAAAGCCATGATCGAGGGCATGTGTTCATGTGTACTTCCATGACATGGCTCAAGCACATACTGTCCTCATGTCACAGGAGAAAAAACACAGACCAGTCACATTAAGTGAGTCAGCCATGACCAGAGTGGCTAGTAACACAACTGGAACTAAAAAACACACTTCAAGTTTAGTATTCCTAGTTTTTTGTTTGTTTTGTTTTTGGGGACAGGTTTTCTCCATGTAGCCCTGGTTGTCCCAGAACTCTCTCTGTAGACCAAAACTGGCCTTAAACTCAGAGATCCTCCTGCCTCTGCCTCCCGAGTGCTGGGATTAAAGGCATGGACCACCACTGCCTGGCTCTAAGAAACTCTTAATCTCATTTTGTACATGAAGATTCATGAGCTTATAGCAGAGGCAGGGATCCAGTTTGGGTGTCTGACTTCTGAACTGAGGACATTCTGATGGCCACCTCTGTCCTCCTCAGGAACCAGTGATAGCTGTAAGCTCGTAAGCTGTAAGCTGATAGCTATGAGCTAATAAGCTATAAGCTGAGTAAACAGTCTTCAATTCTACTGAGTGGACTGTCCTTTAGGATGGCTCTGCTGTTCTGTGACGTATGTGCCACTTAGGGGACTTCCTGATTCAGGACATTCATCAATCTGCTTCATTTTTGTCACTATTTGCTTTCCTGACTTGCAGTCTTGGGGCACCATGAGCTTACAGCTGAGGCATGGTATGTCAGTGCTGTCCCTACGGGATTGCAATCAGCTCTCATGGGCTTCTTTACATTCTGGAAATTGTCTATGTAGGAGGAAACCTCCAGCATTCTCGACAGCCCGTGCTTCTTCCTGCCTGGAATCTTCACTGAAACAGACTTTTCCAACATCTAGTGTACCCCTCTCACAATAACCACACTGTAGCCAAGCACATTATTAATTACCTATACTTGAGAGCATGGAGAATTCAGTTATGGTTGTAATTCATGGTTCTAGACTCATTAGCAGACACTTATATCCTCTTACTGGTTAAAAGAGAGAGAGATACAGAAATTGAAACTCTGGGGATGACTTTCACACACAAAATAATCCAAATTCCGAATCTCAGCAGTACAGGCCAAGACCTTAACTTGCCTAGATTGAAATGGAACAGAATATCTGAAATTAACTTTGGCTGGGAGCCTGGGCTGTATGGTCATGTGAGCATAAGAACAGGAGTACTAGTCTGGGTGGTGGCAGAGGCAGGTGGATCTCTGTGAGTTTGAGGCCAGCCTGCTCTAAAGAGCTAGTTCTAGGGGAGCCAGGAATACACAAAGAAACCCCTGTCTTAAATAAATAAATAGATAGATAGATAGATAGATAGATAGATAGATAGATAGATAAATAAATAAATGGAATTCTTTGAAAGTGATTTGAAGATGGTAGCAACTTCCAGCACCCAAGAGACCAAAGAGCAGCTTCGAGGAGCCTGAGACCCACAGCGACTTTGGGAGAGTCTACATCTCTGGAACAACTTTTTTTTGAGGCATGTCTTAAGGGAAGATGCTTTTAAAAGGTGGTCTCATCAAACTAGAAAAAAAATGGCAGAGCAGAGCCTCTCAGCAGAGAGAAGCAAAACCAGAGGCACAGTGGAGGCAACAGGTAGAGAAATACAGCCACAGAGAACAAAGAAGCATGTCATTGATGATTAGCCTGGGCCACTGCCCAAGCGTGGGAGGGTGGAGCTAGGAGAAATGGGAAGTGAGTGTGAGAGCACAGTGCATTGATGAAATCCCCAAATGATCAATAAAAATATTGTATTGGATAAAAAAGAATTTCTTACATTTTTCACAGGGTTTTTTTTTTTTTTTTTCGTTTATGTGAGATAAAAGGATCCTGGTGATCACCAGAAGAACTAAAACAGAGTGAATGTTCAGGAGCTTACCTGAATGGTATTGTTTTGATAAATGTCCAATTATATATTCATTGTAACACTCATCAGACTAGACACTCTTATCACTGAATAGAACACGAGCATGGTCATTCTCAGTAAGGCTCCCTGACATCTCCATAAAGTTCCCTGCTCATGAATATTTCCAGGATCAATAGAGAAACTAAAGTAAGTGGACCTCTGTACAAATGGCTCGGTTGGGAGCCTGACCTGGTAGCCCACATCTGTCATCCCAGCAGGAGGGAGGTTGAGGCAGGAGGACCATGGGTTTGAGAGCACCGTGTGCTACATAGAGAGCTCCTGACTCAAATGAGAAAGAATAAATGAATTGGAATGTTGTCACAGTGGAACCAGGGGAGGAGAAGCACAGGCGTAGCCAGGAGCCCATAGAAACCAGGATGGATAAGACAGCGCTGAGAGGGAATTCTGGATAATTTGTGAGTGCTGGTCCAGGTGACTGAGCCTGCAAACAGAACAGAGACCATCTCTCTGGCTATTCCCCTTAGCCTCTCACTCGTCAAACGGGGTTGCGATGTGAGTTAACGTGTCCTATTCTGTGGACAGATCACTCCTCAGGACCCCTGCCTGAGCCACTAGGCTCTGTCCTGCTTTAGTATACAGTGTGTTTTGTTTTCAGCCTCTTTATCTAAGAAGAAATGCCTGCCAAAACAACTTTTAAAAAATTAAGGTAATGGGTTGAGGAGCATAGCCTTGATCAATCAGCATGTAATTCCAGCTGGGTCTCCTAAGGCCAAGCCGTGACTTATAAGCGACCCTGTCACATGCAATGGCTGTGTGCCTCATGGAGTTATTTGCAAGTTAATATATATTAAAATCACATATGCCCACACATTACTTCTATGTGTCAGGGGACCTCAAGAGATAACACATCCATCTTCATTTGTGACACTGTATGCATCCATAGTTCATAAATGGTGACAAATGAATTGCCATCCCATCCCAATGGAATAATACACTTATCCCTTATTCTTGCCATATTAATGGGAGTTCATTTCAGCACCAGAAAAATCTTTAAATGACTGGGACAACATTTTGCTTCTCATTGGTAACCACAGAAGAATGCTAATTCCACCTCTCAACACCCAGCATAATTTATTTTGTAAGTAAATCAACAGGAGAAGAGAGGAATGAAAAAAACAATAATAATAATTTCAACTCATTACACCTCTTTGATATGCTAAGACACGTGGAGGCAAGAAAATGCCTACTTGCTTATATTTTAAAAAATCCCAAAGGAGACAGCCCTGAGTACCTGGCCACACTCTAATGCATGGACCAACACAAGAACAGGGGGGCAACTTCCAGAGAACAGTTGGGACTGAAGAACATGCCTGTGCGCTGTTTGTAAAGCAGGTCAATTGACGTTCTTATCACTTTAGCATCTGCCTTGAATTAAGTGATAAGTCATTAATAGTCGTCACCCTTGCCTTGCTTTTTACAATCAAGTCTTAGGGTTGGGGGGAGGTAATGGTAGCTTGTAATATAACCCTGTCTATGGCTTTTTCAAGTATATATTACCTTTTGGCCATTTCCTGACCCTTCAGCATCCGTGCTCAGTGAGCACAAATGAGAGAGAAAAATCTATAGCCACATATCAAGGGGCCCAAGGACTACGGAGGTCACTTTATGCCCACCCAGCTGGTTGTTGCTTCCATTTCTCTCTATCCCTTCCTCATGCTCTACTTCCCCTTCTCTCTATCCCTCCAAACTTTTCATCTGTTTGACTGGTAAAATGAACTTTAGGAATAAAACAATATGACAAATGGCTGGGATGAAGAGTTGCATTAAAAGTGACTTATTAACTAGTTCTCACTAGGAAAGATGCATCAGCACTTTTTTTTCTATTGGTCCATCTATCAGGGCTGGTCACTTGCCCAGGCTGCCTCCTTCTGGATTTCCTGAAACATAAATCAGGTATGTATTTTAGATCCATTTGTCTTAGCATATCAAAGAGGCATAATGAGTTGTAATTATGATTACTTTTTTCACTCTTCTATTCTGCTATTGCTTTGCAAGCCATACATTTCACAACTTAAAAGTACAAAGTATATGCCAAATATACTTATAAACTCTGTATACTGTCCCAATCTTCTATCTGTTTAAGCAAATATCAAAAATGAAGAATGAAAGATGATAAATTCTTTTTTTTTCTTCTTTTGTAAACACACAGGTTAGAGAGTGCAAGCCTCTGTTAGCCACTCCCTTTCATGAGCATTTCCCAGGTGTCTTGTGAGAAAGACCTTTGGACACACTCCTCGGCCGAGCTCTGCAGCCCCCACAATGCATGAGATTTAATCCTTTGTTTACCCTGGCTTCTGACTCCACAGCAGTGTTCTGTTTTCTGTGGATATTGGAGTGAAACTTATTCAGAGTTGAACCTTCCAACACTAGACACACATTAAAAATGAATGCGTTCTCAATCACCTCTCTGTGCAGGACTAACAGGTGGCCCTGGGAAGCTGCCAGGGCTGACTTCAGGCTTTAGTCAAAACCAAACAAAGAACAGGTGAGGCTCCTCAAGGGGGCAGTCTCTGGGGTCTCTGTCTGCACAACTTTCAGAGAGAGAACGCTGGAGGAAAACAGCAAGCTGACAAAGTCAGTGATTTATAATCTCTCATTCCCATAAAATGACTCTCGTTATTCTTGGGAGCTTAGATCTAAAGCACGCTGTAATGGGCCACTGGGCTAAAAATGAAGTGCAGATTTATTTCTGTAATCACCACCAGCCAAGCCCTTCCCTGGGAAATAACTAACTTGGCTTTTAAAGTGCCGAGATACCTTTAGAAGGCTGGAGATTTATCTTTGGGATTGAGCGTTCCTGTCGCTCCGGGAGATGCTAACTATTTGAATTGTGGATTCCCTCCACCCCACCCCACCCTACCCCACCCCATTCCCACTGGGGAGTGTTGGAAAGACAACAGGAACGCTAAACCCTGCCTCCCATTTTAAGCTGGCTTCTAAGAAAATTCTTGCACCTAAGAGAAGGTAAGTAAACAGCAATTACAAAAACATCAAACACTGAGCCCCGAAACAGACGTCTAGGTGCTGGGCAGGAGCCTGGGGAGGTTCACCATCAATGTCAATTTAAATTTTGAAATAAAATGTCCCTCAAGATAGACAGAGAGCATCACACACAAGACTGTATCTCCATGCACTGGAGGTAGGGAACTTCTCTTGCTGTCCCGAGGACCATGAAGCCCAGGAAATATTCTGATATAATTGTAGAACCACACATCGCAACGGTTAAAGTAAAAAAAAAAAAAAAAAAAAACTGAATGTTGTAAAGTAAAACAACTAAGTAAAGATAAACCACGGGATCCTTAGTATAATTTTAGCTGGCTGTGAAGTCTAGAATACTGGCCCTGCTTCCCACACACAGGTGAGTAAGCAGTCACTGCTGTCCTTGCTGGGGCATTTGGCAGAGGTCTTAACTCAAAATAAGTCTGTTGATTATATGCACCCTAATGTCCCCTTATGACTTCTCTCATGAGCTTCCCAGCTCTTGGTTTTGGACAAGAGTGAAGGGAAGCTCACACGGCCCCTGGAACTGAAAACCACCCATGGCCATTTATGGGGCTGCCTTTGCATTCACAGCCTTATTCAAAACTCAGAGAAGTCTGAAACTAAAAAGATTCTCAGGAAGCATCGACAGCCCATTCTTTGACAACACTGAACCTTGATGAAGAAGAAGAAGAAAAAAAAAAAATGAGCTGTTCAAGGTCACCCAGACAGTTGCTAGCAAAATTAAGAGTAAAACAGGGTTCTTCCAGATATCCCATGACACCTCCTTAAAATAAAAGATTAAAGTCCCTGAGGAATGGGACAAGAAGAAAGACATTTCTTCGCTTTGAAGGCGCCAAAGGTCCACACAGGTCAAAAACTGCTCCTAACAGCTAGGGTATTCGCCTATAACAAGATAGACTGCCGGTATTTGCTCTAAAATGGCCTCTTCTTGCACTAGCCAATTAATTTTTTTAATGATTTATAGAGATTCTCAAAAAAAATGCTCTTCCTGCAAGAGAAATTAATACGCTGAACTTAAAATATTTGCGCTAATTACTACAGGTCAAAGTGGGATTGTGCAGAGATATTTATCAGGGGGCCCAAGGGAATGGGTAGACATTGGACAAATTGTGTGAAATGCTAATCAAAATGTCTAGGGAGATTCACTCTGTTTCTTATGCAGTTACAAATCTAGACCTTGTGCCGCCTGTAACTGGCAGACAAATAGCATCATCTTAAAACATTGTGGCTCTGAAGGCCCTTCCAAGAACCTCCACAACTATAGCGTGGTACATGGCATCCCTATTGTCCGCCTGGAACTACCTCCCCTCACCATCACATCTTTACATCTCTCTTCTAGGTTTCACTGGGTGGCCATACTCCATGGTGGGAAGCTGTGTTTCTCATCTCAACCCTTCCTCCTGTCATTGTATCTACCCACTCCTGAGACAAGGTAGTTTCTCCCACTGATGGGTGACAAAATAATTTCCCCACCTTTAAATCGGAGTTCATTCCTGTGATTCTTGTCAGCTCACAGGACTCTCTCTGTCCTCTTTATGAAAACGTAGTGATAACCCAAAATTTGTGTGACTAAGCAGGTATTTCCAAAGCTGATCTGTTCGCTATCTTCAAAGAAGCTCACGTTACCATTGTCCCTGTGAGGCCTGAGGGACTTCTCACTGCAGGACATATGTTGTCATATGTTGATGAACTTTGTTTATGTGCTTTTCAATATGTAACCTTGTGGGAGAAGGAACAATGTTTCAGCCTAGGCAGTAACAGGTCTTTAAGTCTTTCTGTTTGTCTTCTTTGCCTCTGCCATGGCTGTGAGACATGTCTGAGAAGGCCTGATGGCTCTAGGTGGAAGATGAGGGAGCAGAGCAACCCAAATAAGCTTTGTGACAGTCCAGCTATTTCCCTTTGTAACCCAGAATAAGGTCAGAAAAGATCTGTAGAGTTCCACAGCCTGGGTCATCCAACCCACGGGCACCTGAGAAATTGCAAATGGTTGCTGTTTCAAGTCACTGAAGGTAAGATGGTTGGCTATGCAACAACAGTACTTTTCCTATAGTAGGGGTTTCCAACCATTATTAAAAATCCTTGGCTTAACTACCTCTCTCTTGAGGTTTCTGTATGCTGATATAATCCCTCTCTTATTCACTGTATCATTTAAGTTTGAACACAATCCATAGCGTACAGCAGATGCGTACTAAATAGGTGAATTGTGCATGATCATCTCACCACTGAAGCCTATTTTTTCTGCATCTCTCTCTCTCTCTCTCTCTCTCTCTCTCGCCCTGACAGCAAACTGCCCACCCACTCTTTTGAAAGCCTCTTGTGTAAGTATAGCACTCTAACCTGACAACTATCCCACAAAGTAGATTGTGCTTATCTGATCACATGCTAGACAGAATGAGTGTAAAACAAGGCCCAGTTTCCAGCGTCTTTCGTTGTGGATCTCATTGTGGTTTCGCCGTCAGCACTAAACAGATGGGTGAGCATTTACAAATAAAGCTTATTCTTATGTTTGGCACCGTCTTTTCTGCTCGCCAAATCTCTCTAACCTGTATAAATTAAATCAAAAGCCAGTGTTTGAATACATGCAAACCTGTTAGGAATTAAAAACCTGCTCTGCTAAAAATGGCTGTTGGAAACCTGAGTACACTGGGGCACAGTGCCCTTAAAGAGTCATCAAAACCCCATATAATGCACCTGTTTCCACATGGTGCTTTGGAAGAGAGGAAGATGTGGAGAAGTTTACAATCCTTGCTAAGCCCCTGTGCCTTATAGTGCAGTCCAACTACTTGTTTACACTGACAATGCCTAATTATAAGAGTTTGGCATTGCCGAGGGCTCTGATACCATTAGCCAGGAGAAAAATAGATATGTGATCCAGTTAGCCCATCTTTTAAGCATCATCATCATTACTATTGAAACATTGTAAATATGTGCAGGCTATTTGGCCACACACTCACTGAGCCTGGCTTTGCCATTCTGTCGTTGCCAGTCGTTCCTCCATGCTATTTTTTTAAGACATGGGAAACCTGATTATGCTTAAGAAACATCGCTGAGCCCAACCATTGGACCAGCTGCATGTTTGTTTGTTTGTTTGTTTCTTCTTCCACAATCTCTCCTCTATGGCCTGCCTCCCATAGGACAGGGCAGTGCGAAGCAGTCTTTGTGAGAGAATATTCTAGCCTCCCTCTTGATGGAACCAACACAAGCCACACTCATTTGATATACTTTTGCTTCTAAGGTATTGTACTCTAGACTAGATCAAGAAACATCTAGATGGCTGGCAGATATTGTGTGCTTCTGAGTGGAGTTATCCCTAGACAGGTTTGTAATATAATTGAAAATAGGAGATAGAGTCTAATTGGAAAAAAATAGGTAACTCCCTTATCTCCCATCTCCTACCAAAATTCTTCTGTGTACCTGAAAAGGGCGTCTAGTATGAATATGAGAGTTAGACTATGTAACATATATAAACACTGGGAAACTGTGGCAGCTTGTCGTGTCTATTGTTGTCATGTGGGACTTTTACACGTGGTCAAGCACTGACGCAGAAACAAGTCACTGACTTCTACCAATCATGTGTGTGAGAAGGAAATACAGAACAAAACCAAACAAAACTGGGCTTCAGAGCTGTTTCCCCCTCCAGGTGATGCCTCCTCTCCTTCCCTTGCCTTGGGTATTGATTTTTCAAAACTCTGTTCACATCAGCCTCCCCTAAGCAGTGTCCCACTTCCCCACAGCGGATCCTCCCCTCTGTGGTTGCCTGAGCACTCTCACTCACTCCTCCATGAGCTCATTACTCTCTGCTGGAACACTCTGTGGATTTGTCTCTTCCCTTCCTTGATGTGACCAGCTACAAGCAAGGCTCGTTATTTCTTCAAACAAATACTCGTGGGTATCGACCTGCACATCCCAGTGGCCCAGTCCTGCACCTGGGACCCAAAGGTGCTTGATAAATGTTTGGGGAACAGTGAAGAAACAAAGGGACACTTACGCTAAAGAGGTCTGGCATAGTCATGGACGTAGCATAGAAAAGGGCACAGGAAACTTGTAAATACTAAATGGAAAAGCCAAAGTCTGTGTTCATATGCTAAAGGAGGGCATAGATAAAGGCAGCATCTTGGCTTTCAGACGAGGAATGGTGGTTTAAATTGGAGGCCTGGAGCTAGTCTATCTGAGCTTAGACCTAGGCTCCACCCCTTATGGGTTCTGTGATCTCAGACTGCTCAGGTACATTTCTGAACCCCAACTTTCCCATTTGGGTAATGAAATTAAAACATTGCCACACTGATAGGATGTATGATAGGACTAAGTTAATTAAATAATAATCGCATGTAGTTAATTAAGCCTTCAGTAGAGGTAACCTGTTGTAATTTCTGTTAGTAATGACATAAATTACAAGGTTTAGAGTCAGACAGGTTTGAGCATAATTGCACATTCTGCGTTTACTTATCTGTATGCCCTTGGAGAAGCTGGTTACATTTTGTAAGTCTCGGTTTCCTCATCAATAATGTGGCAATAATACCAGTGTTGGGACAGTAGTATGTTTAAAAAAATGGTTAACACCATAGCTCTGTACCCTTAAGTTCTTCATAAAGGGCTACTATTAAGATAATCTTCATAGCCAAAGTCAAACTAGGGAAGGAACAGAGAATGGAATCACAGGTTCACTGAGAAGAGGCCTGATCTCCATTACCCTGCTAGGCATTGGGGACAAGAATGAGTGATAGCTGCCATCTACCAGAGTGAGCTGGCACTGCCCTTCACCCAGATGGGGTATCCTTTGTAATCCCGCAGTTCATCCTGTTTTCTCTATCATAATCTCTTCAAAGCATTTATGTATATATGTATTTTTTATTTTTATTAATTACAGTTTATTCACTTTATATCCCTCCTGTAGCTCCCTCCGTCCTCCCCTCTCAATACCACCCTCCTTCCCTTTTCTCCACCCATGTCCCTCCCCAAACCCACTGATAGGGGAAGTCCTCCTCTCCTTCCTTCTGATCCTAGTCTATCAGGTCTCATCAGGATGGCTGCATTGTCTTCCTCTGTGTCCTGGTAAGGCTGCTCCCCCCTCAGGGGAAGGTGATCAGCAGGCCAATCAGCTCATGTCAGCTCATGTCAGAAACAATCCCTGTTCCCATTACTATGAAACCCACTTGGACACCGAACTGCCATGGGCTAGATCTGTACAGGGTTTCTAGGTTATCTCCCTATATGGTCCTTGGTTGGAGTATCAGTCTCAGAAAAGATCCCTGGGCCAAACTTTTTGGTTCTGTTGCTCTCCTTGTGGAGCTCCTGTCCTCTCCAGGTCTTACTGTCTCCCCCTACTTTCATTAGATTGCCTGCACTCCGCCCAAAGTTTGGCTATAAGTCTCAGCATCTGCTCTGATACCCTGCAGGATAGAGCCTTTCAGAGGCCCTCTGTGGTAGGCTCCTGTCCTGTTCCCTGTTTTCCTCCTCTTCTGACATCCATCCTCTTTGCCTTTCTGAATGGGGATTGAGCATCTTATCCAGAGTCCTCCTTCTTGATTAGCTTCCTTAAGTGTATAGATTTTAGTATGTTTATCCTATATTATATACCTAATAGCCACTTGAGTGAGTATATACCCTGTGTGTCTGTCTTTCTGCTTCTGGGATACCTCACTCAGGATGATCTTTTCCAGTTCCCATTTGCCTGCAAATTTCATGATTTCCTTGTTTTTTTATTGCTGAGTAATATTCCATTGTGTAGATGTACCACAATTTTTGTATCCATTCCTCAACTGAGGGGCATCTGGGTTGTTTCCAGCTTCTGGCTATTACAAATAAAGCTGCTACAAACATGGCTGAACAAATGTCCTTGTTGAATACTTGAGCGTCTTTTGGATATATGCCTAGGAATGGTATAGCTGGATCTTGAGGAAGCGCTATTCCTAGTTGTCTGACAAAGTGCCAGATTGATTTCCAAAGTGGTTGTACAAGTTTACATTCCCATCAGCAGTGGAGTAGGGCTCCCCTTTCTCCACATCCTCTCCAGCATGTGTTGTCACTTGAGTTTTTGATCTTAGCCATTCTGATGGGTGTAAGGTGAAATCTCAGGGTCATTTTGATTTGCATTTTCTTCAAAGCATTTTTATATGAGAGTTTTACGCCTCATTTTTTGGGCATCCCAACTACATGGAAGACTTAAGGAATTCCAGAATGTCTGTCGGTCTGGCTCTGATGGTTGAACAGCACTGATAAACAGTTCTCAATCTCAGGACTTGGAGTCTTTGCCGTTGGTTTAATTCTTAGGCTATATTTGAATTGTTTCTTTGGCTTTAAGGTACTTTGGAATGATCTCATTTAGTTTCAAGTCATCAGTCTTTCACAATGAAAAACTACTGAGGTCTCTAAATAGAAGGGAAAAAGAAAACAAAATGACTGCTAGCCTCGTCCCATCTCCATTCCTCTCCCCCAACCGAAAAGTTCTGCATACTCTGTAGTAGCCAATTAATTATCAAAATGACTCTGGTTTGGCTTGGTTTGGTTTTTATTTTGTCTTCAGAGTGCTTTTTGGTGTTTTGTTATTGTTGTTGTTTTGAGACAGAGTCTTGCTATGTAACTTGGGTTGCTGGGATTGTAGGGAGACCTCTGCTATCACATCCAGCTTTTAAAGGGATTGTTTTTTTTGTTTTGTTTTGTTTATGAAGTTTTCAAGTCCATTTTCCCAAAGAATAGGGTAAGAGAGAAGATCATGCTTCTCAGTCAGTTACACATATATACATACACACAGAAAACTCAGCTCCTGTTAGTCAGGCCGATCTCTATGTGTTCAAGAAAATTCAATTTGCAGCTGGGGAAAGTGATATTTATTTGATGGAGCTTATTGCTGAAAGCGACTTATGAGTCTGCTGGCTGTGGAGACTTCAAGACAGGAAGAACAGGGGCAATTATTAGTCTGAATGTTCCACGGACAATATGAAATCTTTGTCTTTCAAAGCATTTGTTTAAGTAAGAGAAAGTTTACCCAGCCTGAAGAGTATTCCATTGTGGGAAATGAAACTTCGGAAGCCTTCAAAGCTTATTTATATATTTGCTAGGCTTCTCTCTGCCAACTTTCTCCTCTCCCAGAGCGTCCGTTAATGCTAAGAAAAGCCTCAGAAAAGCACACATTATAAGCAAGGAAAAATCTTAATGAATGTAATATATTTGGCAAATCTGTTTTATCTACTGAGATTTCCTTCCTCTCTTCATCACTTCTCTCTCTCTCTCTATTTTCTCTCTCTCTCCTCTCTGCCTTCTCTTTTCTCCTTTTTTCTTGCTTTGTCCTATAATGTTTATGTCTCTCTCCTCTCAAGGAATTAAAAATAGAAACTCCATCTTCTGCCTTTCATTCCCTTGGTGTCATTTCTATTTCTTCCTACTAACTCTGTTGGGAAATGCTATGGACAGAGGAGGCCCGAAGAGTCCTGTATTAAGTCCCTTCTCTGGTATAACCAGAGAAGAGACATTCAATGCAAACACCAGCTCCTGACCATGCAGACTAAGACTCTGGAAAATACAGGTGACCCTTGGTCAATTAGGTGCCAAGTTCCCTTCCCCTGCTATCCAGCATGCCCCTTTCTTCAGCTGATGTGTTCTCAGGAATGATTAAGCCATCTGAACAGACACCTGAACAGCCTGACATCAGCTCTCTGAGGTAGGAAAAAAAATTCAGGCACACAAGGCAGTTCTAACCCATATCCAAAAGATTAGGAGTTACCTGGACTATTTCCTCCTGACACTAGTGAGGTTAAACGAGAGCTGGGTGGCTTTGTATATCTTGGTACATAATTATTCTCCCTGTGACCTAAGATTCTCCTAACATCTTTCTAATCAGGGAAGCCTTCACATCACCTGGAGAGCTCTAGCCCCAGACCTATTGAATCTGAAACTTCATTTTAACATCTCCAGGTGGCTCACAAGTGCATCCCTCTGCAAAGCTCCCTTAACATCCAGAGCACAGAGGCACCTGGAGTCCGGGCTGGCAAAGCAAGGCTGCACCTGCTAAGCCTGCTTTGTGTACTCTCTGCAGGGGAGGTTTCTACTCTGGGGTGTTCCTGCATGCACACACACACACACACACACACACACACACACACATACACACCCTTCCTCAACTCCATGAGCTTTTCTCTCCATCTGTCTGCTTCTCTGAACCAAAGGGTGTTGGTCTAGGTAACCGAAGGTGAGGTTCAGGCATGGCCTGCCCAGCTCCAGCCTCCTGCCATGAGAATTTTCCTGAGCCCCTGTGAACTGATTGCAGAGACTGATGAGTTGACATTTACAGTTCCTTTCCCAGAGAGGTACACATGACATTTCACCAAAGCTATACATAATCCCCCTCCATCCCTCGTAGGATGCCGACTGGAAGCCCATTTTAAAATAATCCCATTTTACCCTCCCACCCTCATGACATGCACCCTTGTCTTCAAAGGTAAGCAAACAAATAGATAAAATACACCATTCCTAAAGGTGTCTGTACATGAACACAATATTTTTGAGCTTAAGGAAAGGCTTGTAAGTGGAAGCAACTTCTGAAACAATTTCAAGTTCATCAAAGGATTTCTTCTCATCCTTTGACCGTAGGTGCTTGGGGGGCATTCCATTCCTCTCCATCTCAAGACCTGACTCCTCCCAAGGGCCCAGTACAGTCACTCACAGCCGCAGAGGTGCAGAGACCATGTTTGGTGGTGAGTGGGTCTCCTGATCCCTGCTTCAGACACACATTGGCAACATAAACACAATCTGCCATTAGCCTTTCAGCTGACACTGTCCAAGCCCTTCCCCACAAGCAAGCTGTGGTTTCCCTTCACTTTCTCAATCCACACCTCACATTCCTGAGCCACCTCCCATACTAGGCATTAAGTTGGAATCTGAGGTGATCCCTTATTTTCTCTTTGATTATATTTATTTATTTGGGGGGAGGGCGCATGTGAACCACCGTGGATATGGTCAGGGGACACTTTGCTGAACTCAGCTCTTCTCCTTCCACCATGTGGGTTCTTGGAATCAAACTCGGGTCATCGGGCCTGATGGCACGTGAATTCACCTGCTGAGCCATCTCATCTGCCCCCCTTTTTTTCTTTTAGATGTTCAAGAATATGGCAGGGCATTGACTTCATACATGGTCATCTTCTCAGAGAGCGAGGGTTCCAGGCAGTTTACTGGAGTTCTGTCCTCCTGAATAACCTCAGCCATTCATCAGAAGCCACGGCTCATCTGCAGGACTCTCAACGCCTCATCTAGCTCAGTGAGCACAGTAGGGTCTAGAAGCTTCCAGCTGGATTTATCTTTTGTTAGGCCACTGTTAAACATTTGCACCTCCTCCTAGTAGCACTTATAAGTTATGTCAGCGTGTGTGCTTCCCACCTTGGATTTTATAAATTATTCCAAAATCAAAATCAGAGAGATGCACTCTCCTTCCACTTTGGCCCAGCCTGAGACACAGTTCTGGGCTAGCCCCTCGTCCAAATGCAGGAGTAAGGGAAATGTAGGTGTAGTACTGGGCGGCCCATAGACAGGTGTTAGCAAAAATCCTCCCTGGGGAAAGACGTCAGTAATGTCCACCCCTTCTTCTAAGATCCCAATGAAAAATCAATGCACGATGCCTCCAAAGTTCACTCTAGGGAACCAATGACTTTATTGGGCTTCTTTACTGAGCATAGGTGAAGGGTTACTTGCAAGGCTGTGGGTGCTACACAAGCGCGAGCACACACACACACACACACACACACGAGGTGGGGAACAGAGAGCACATCTGAAAAGCCTTACTAAGCAAGAATGAGAACTTCCCATAGCTATAGAGCAATAAATGGGGGCCCACACCTCGGCTTCTGGGCCTATAGATGCTGAGTTATGTACAACAAATGGTAGAAAACAGCTGGATACTAGGTGAAGGTCTCATGACCTTCTCGGCCCCTCTATGGTGGATGTAAACAGTCGATATTCCCAGCCGAGGACTCTTGTTAGCTGAATGGGGTTCCCTTGCCCTAGGACAGTCATTCACTCACGAGCATTTGCAGCTCACTGAATGAAGCTTTTGGAACTTCAGAGAACATAGCAATGCCTTTGAACTCACAGCCAAGCTACTCAACGTTTGCAGAACTCTGGAACCCTGCCCCAGCTCCCTTAGAAACCTGATTCATAATTCTCAAGTGTCCTCTTTCCTGTCACATTCTCTAGTCCTTCCTTTAACCCTACCGAAGAAATGAGCAAATCTAGGGATATATTTTATTTCAGTAATTTCCTTGATTATATAAGCTTCACAGTGCGATGTTCTCAGATCAGGTGGCATGCAGTCTTAGACCACCGGGCTGGCAGTTCAGTGCGGCAGACATTTGCCATCCCTCGTAAGCATCTGAGGACACTGTGGAATATCAATGTATAAAACTCAGACTGCTACATATGTAAAGCCAGGATGACCTTTTCTCAGTTGGAAGGCAGCCAGTGCCTGGGACCGTATTCAAAGAGATTCAACCAAAGATAACCAAGAAGGAACTCTTATTCTCACTAAAATCTTCTTAAAGATGTCCAGAGATATCTCATTCATAAAGCCCAGCAACACTGGCTTAGAAAAACAGCTTTTCCTAACACTCCTTATCTACATAAATATCTTATTTGTGTATGTCTTAGAGCATTCATATGACTCTCATTTTTCCCCAAAGATTCTCTCTTCTCAGGTTTCCAAAAGCTTTCAAGTTCAACTCATGAGAGATTTTCTTCCGTGTCTGCACCTATCTTTTAATCTGTTGCCTATGGCTCTCTGATATTTTTAGTCTAGTCCTAAAGAAGGTGGCTTCTCCCAGCTTCTTGTCTCCATATCCCAAAGTCTGTCCATGATTGGTAAAAAAGAATTCTCTTGGGAGAGGCAGTGGAGGGCAGAAGGGTAAGGTGTTTCTCCTTGACATGCACAAGGGAAACAATATGAATAGTTCATTAGTCTTCCCTTGTCTGAAAGATTTGCTTAGTAAATATTAAGTGAATGCTTATTTCTAAGAACCTCTTAATATGAACTTTATCAAGAAAACATAGGTGGCCCCACTCTCAAGGAACAGTAGCCAAACAATTAACTAAGTTTTATTCTGCTGAGCCCGGCAGCCACAAAATGTCAGTTACAGTGGCAAAACCCTGTTCCACATCCAGCAGGAAGTCCAGAGAACTCTCTAAGATCTTTGCAGAATTCGTGAGAGGAAGATAGTAGCATGAGGTCCATCTTCCCAGCTCTGCTGAGTTCTTCCTTACTTCCTCCTTCTTTGGAATCCCTGTTCCCAGCTCAGTTTGTGCCTTGAGGTCAACCCTTTATCTTCTCAGATTCCCCACTCAGGTATCAAGGGAACAAAACCTGTGATGTATTGTAAAACTTTTGCTGAAGTTTTCTAGGTCACTGCCAAGAAGTTATATTCCTGGATAAGACAGCAAATGCTTCATCATATCTTATCTTGAAAGTCCTTTGGCTGGTGTCACACAGGGGATCTCTCACTGTTCCTCCTACTCTAGCTAACACTAGTATTTGGATGATTTGTAACTTCACACACATGCATATGATCAGTTCCTCAGTATCTAAAGGAAACTGGTTCCTAGACACCAACACCCCCCACACACACACACCCAGGCAGCAGAATCTACCATGTTCAAGTTCCTTATGTAAAATGGTATAGGATTTGCATAGGTTATATCCCATATCATTCAAAACACCTCTAGATTGCATATTGTATATAGATGGTACAAAATTCATGTTCTGTAAATAGTTTTTCTTCTGTGTTGATTAAGAAATAATGACCAAAAAAAAGTGTGGCGATGCTCGATTGCAGATGAAACTTTTTTCCAAATATTTTTCATTCACTGTTGGTTCACTCTGATTTTTGCCCATGTTAGTAGCCCATTGCAATTTCAAATTCTTCTCTCCCTGTCATGCACAGAAATTCAGCTCCCTGAATAGCCAAAACCTTCAGGTACTCAACAGGCAAAGAAACAAGTTGCAGTTCAACAGCAAAAACAATCTCGAATGCAGTCACTCTTTAAGCAGTGTATAAAAAATTACGCCAACACAGAGAGATCTAAAAGTGGTCCCTGACTGTATGATAGGAGAATGGGACCAAACACTCTCCACACTCCACTAGACACCAGTTCAAAATGAGCAGAGACAATCTCTTTTGTTTTCTGCTATATCTGGACTCTTGAGTACAATGCTTACTTTCTCAACAAATAAGTGGTTTTGAATAATTTAAAATCCCTTTTGGACTGCTGTTCTATGATTCTTTAATATTTGCAATTTTGTTTTAACGAAGACAATTTATTAACAGATAAAACAGTACATGAGAGGTACTATTCATGATGGTGACCATAGCAACCCCCACTCTCTACAGGTGCTTTCAAAAGAGACAGAATGATATCCTCAACTGCCTGATCTTTATACCCAGCAGGCAAGAGCTCTGAGTACTGAGTGTACCCCAAGTCTAAGAGTTTTGGTCCAGTTCCTCCCTGTCACTCAGAGTCTAACATGTAGAGCAGGAATACGCATCTCCTTGAACTGGTGGGCCACATCCAGGCAGCCAGCATGGAGCATATGGCAAGGACTCATTTCAACATACTGTGTCTTCATCCCACTAGTCACATGACAAGATGCTAGCTTCTCCATAAACATCAGTACCATAAATAAATGAGTCGTTGAAGGTCACAAAGTGCATTCTCTCCTTCCACCACCAGGGGTCTGAGACTGAGGACATACAAGGTTCCCATTTCACAGACCTCTCCCTGAAGCAAGACGTATCAACTTGATCCTGGTGGGCGAGTATCCATTAGCTAGTATTTGCCTCATATTCTGCAGCGCCCCCACTCCTGTGCCCAATCACCATGGGTCATTCCTGCTCTCAGAATACTCTATAGTTCTTTTATCTGGTTTCATTTCTCATGTCAAACTTTTCTCATGTTTAAAGGAAGTTCAAGAGAAAAATCTTTTCATAAAAAGTCAAGGAATTAAAAAAGTCAAGTACTACTTGATCACACACATATAGAAACTCTAAGAAAAGCTCTTCTTAGAGAGGTTGACAGTTGAATGGTGGTTGCTTGGGAGAGTGGATGTGAAAATAGAAAAAGTTTAATCAGTAAGTACTGTCTTAGTCAGGGTTTTATTGCTGTGAAGAGGCACCATGACCAAGGCAGCTCTCACAAAGGAAAACATTCAATTAAGGCTGGAGTATAGTTTCAGAAGTTTAGTCCTATTTTCATCATGGCAGGAAGCATGGCAGCATGCAGGCAGACATGGTGCTGGAGAATTTGCTGAGAGTTCCACATCTGGATCCACAGGTAACAGAAGACCGTGTACCACAATGGACATAGCTCGAGGAGCTGAGATTTCCAAGCCCGCCCCCACAGTGAAACACTTCCTCCAACAAGGCCACACTTCCTAGTAGTGCCACTCCCTATGAACCAAGCATTTAGACACATGAGTCTATGGGGGTTGTTCCTATTCAAACCACTAAGTTAGAGTTACATAGTACTAAGTTACAGTTGCACAGATGTGTGAACTTTCTAGTGTTCTAAACAGTAGGATGACCATACATAGGAACGATAAATCATATGTTTCAAAAGTTTAAAGACAGGGTGGTGCTTTTTCACGTTTTTAACATAAAGAAGTGATAGCTATTTCAAGGCATAAATATGTTAAACTGGATTTAAAATGTTACATATTGCCCACATGCACCAGAACATTACAGAGTACTCTATGGACACATACCACTTTTATGTTTCTCTGGATTATCCTAGCTACAAATAACTGAAAAGCTACGTCAAAATCATGATACAGTGAGGAAATTTCCTCTCCTTTAGAACACTAATCCTGGGGTGGGACTGGGATTAAGCAATTAATCCCAGGTTCACTTCATCATCTCTGTTCCTCATCAAGACTCTCAAAAACATCGTCTTGTGGCTACAAAATGGCTGCAGCTATGCTAGTTACAGTCAGAGCCACTTCCTGGATGCTTCCTTTGGAACAAATTGGAGCTCCACGGAAGCAAGCTGAGAACTTTCCCTCACATTTTGCTAACCTGAATCACATTCCATGCAGTGCTCAAAGCCCATAGCTGGCATGGGAAGTGGAATGATCATGGTTGCTTATGGCTGCTCAGAAATCAGCTCTGCAAGTTGGGAGCCCGGGTCCTTGAAATGTTCAGGGCCACTCAAAATAATGGTTATTCCTTGTCTGAGCAAAATTGGGATTCTGGAAAGACAGCCTGTGGGCTAGTTAACCAAGGATATCCGGCAATGATTGCAAACATGTTTTTAAAATAGCCATTCCAAACAAATTACATATCCTTAATGGGAAACTAATTCCAAATGAAAAGGATGTTTTCCAAAGAGCCATAAATGTGAGACAGAGACTTTGGGGAAGGGGTAATTGACAGTGATTGGTAGAAGATAAAAATGCACTGTATATACATATGAAATGGTCAAAAAACAAATTCAATGAAGTTCTTTTAAGAGTAAGCCACTGCTTGTCCTAAAGTTGTCAAATAATTAATTCAGTTAGTTGCTATCTTTACAAACCTTTAATAAGGTCCATTTATTATTTTAGAATTCCTGCTTTAATGGACAAATTTTTCAAAGGAATTTATTGCTAATCCTTACACATGGCCGTGACAACAAATGTCACATCCAATGGACAACATCAAACGCTAAGAGAGTGTTAGATATTTTTATTTTAATATTATGTAGCCTGCAATCTCATAAAGTTCTTTTCTGTAAGCTAGTCTCTTCCATAAAATACCAAAAGAGAACACATAAGAGTTACTCATTACAGCAGTGACCATGACCTTGTCAGACACTGAGACTATACATACAAAATGTTAAGCCACGTCATAGTGCGCCAGAGAGAAGGTCATGTGGCTCTGCGTCCACCACCTGAATAGAGCAAAGGCCTCTAGAAACAAGTAACAGACTCCAGCCTCCGTTCCTGGTAGTCAGATTGCTTTCATTGGGATAAACACCTGAAGTAAACAATTTCAAGGGAAAAAGTTTCGGTTGGGATCATGGTTTCATGAGATTCCCATCCAAGGCCACCAGATCCCATTGCTTTGGACCTGGGATGAGGCAGAGAATCAAGGAAGAGGTGCCTAATGATGGAGGGCTGTTTACTTCACAGCATCTAGAAAGAAGACAAAATTAAAAAGAGAGAGGTAAAGGGGCTAGAGCCTCAAAAATCCCCTCAAGGGCACACCTGCAGTGACCCTCAGGTCCTACCTCTTAAGAGATCTACCATATGCCAGGAGTACCCAGGGTGGCCACCACCTGTCTAGTACAAGGGCCTTTAGGGAACATTAAGGTCAAACCACGAGAACCACCTTAACCAACAGGATTTTTATTGACTGAGGCCATTCTCTGTGATTCTACACAATAAAACTTCTAATTTCAATATTGCTATCATCTTTCTTTTGAGAAAAAATTTTCCAGAAAGAGCAAAATGTTGAAAGGCTTCTTTTTGTCTGACAAAGAACACAGCATGATAAGTATTGTGGTGCCCAAATTACCATCAGCAGAGTCCCAGAAGCTCACATCTGCTTGTGGCGTCCCTTTTACAATCCATCAGGTGTATTGAAAAGGTCTTTGTGATGCAGAGGGGAACAAAAGTCACCTGTGTTTCTGAGTTTACTCTAATTTGTACACAAGATATAATTTGCTACTCTGCGGGTCTCTTGCTCAAAAAGATTCAAAACAGCAAAAGCAAAAATAGTCACTACTATTCTGAGAGTGAGATAAGTGATAGAAAATCTGGCTGTGATCAGTTGGGAATTACCTTAAATCTAAACCATAGACAGGAGCAAAGCAAAGACTTTCCGAAGAGAAAAATGCCTGAGTTTATTTGCTATAACCCTCATTTCAAAGACAAGAAATGAGGCCAGTGCCCTTGTAGTTAACATGGCCAGTTCTATACATGAGTTAATTTTCTTCCCTTTTTCAATGTAACTAGGAATAGTAGCCCAGCAAAGGAATAGAAAAATTACAAATCCTCAAAGTAAAGTAGAACAGCAGAGGAGATAGAGACCACAGAGGCCAGAAGAACAGTGGTCATTCCCAGACAAAGAAGCCTGGAAACAAAATATCTGCAGAAGGAAATCCAGTGGGACGAAAGCCTGCCTTGCTTCTGAATCCAGAAGGGCTAAGGAATTGCTGAGACCGCTTTACTCTGAAGAGGTAAGAGGTATGGATGAAATCACAGAAGGTTGACAAAAATCAGGATAATGAGCTGGGAAATCTCTGGGTGCCCTTCCCTGTTCTACTCAGCCTGGAGGTTGCTCATCCTCCAATTTGCAAAAGGTTAGCAGTTCCTACAGTATACACACAAAACCAGAGAAACTCTGTACTAGTTCTGAGCAATGAAGGAGGACTAAGGCACTGCTAGGAAATTACTGAACTGATGATGATGATGATTAAAATTTGGTAATGTGTTGGATGCTGTTTCATACTTTAAGCACTCTGTATGCAATAGTTTATTAAATTCTGTAGGATAGGTCCTGTCAAAAGCTCATGTGTGAGAGGACACAGTATGTCACAAAAGACAGAGCACGGCTTTGAAACCAGCCATTCTGACTTTTAACTACTATGCAGGCTCTCACCATCACCCTGGCAATGATTTCCGGAAAGCAGAGCTCCAGGTACATAGCTCCAAAGCATTCATTTTCAAAAACATTAAGAAGGCAACAAGAAAAGCCACTGCCTGACGGAAACACCAGTTGGCCAAACCACCAGGCACCCAGAACTGTCACATAATTTTTTTAGAACCTTATAATTAAATAGAAACAGACGGCCAACATGACAATAGATTGGTAGAAAGTCTGTATCATGCCTAAAGGGGTTGAAAGAAAAGGGAGAAACGGGAAATTTGAAAAAATAGAAGAAGTGAACGTGAAGAAGAAAAAACAAACTGAAATATTCTTAGAGAAACAGAAGACTCTGTAGCCGAGGAGCAAGAACACAGCACTGTTTAAGGGAAGACGCTCAGGCAGCAAGAAACATGTTTTCTTTTTAATGACACCAGAAATTTTAAAAGTTAAATAGAAAGATCAGAAGTTAGAGTTGAAGAAATTAAACAATAAAATAGCTAGAAGAGAAAGTAATAAAATTAAGTAATTAATGTAAGAATACAATATCTTGTTAATAGGAACATCACAAAAATTAGGAACAGAAAAAGGGGAGAAGATGAAATTATCAAAGAATTAATGTATGAAAAATGCTCCGGGTGGAAGAAAATGAAAAACCAAAGGACCCTTTTGGGAAGCCAGCACAATGAAAACAAAAACTATTCTGAAGCATGCCATCCTACAAGTTCAGAATATCAGAGACAAAGAAAAGCTCTCCAGAACTGCAAAGAAACCATACTTAAAGAACAAGGAATCAGGGTGACACAGAACATCTCCAGAGGATTCAGGAATTAACAGGGAAATGTAAAAGTTCTGAGATTAAAACAAAACCTAAATTCCTAACTGTCCCATGCTACTTATCTAAGGTCACCACTATGCCTACCCTCAACAAATCTAACTTGACACTGGCTTTAAATCGTGGAGACTCCTGGGAACTCGTGGACTGGTTCCTCTTACGACCATAGCTTCAGCAACTCTATGCTCTCTCCACTGTTGGGGTACTGTCCCAGGGAATCCAGCCTGCAGGACTCCTCGAGGGTCTCCTCTTGGGAGAGTCACACATGCTGTTACAGATCTATTCCTTTACACCTTCCTGACAGGTTTCCAAAAATTATAATCTCTTGGAATTAGAAAATTAACATGTATGTTTGTCGTCTATTGCAGCTGCAACTGATGGCCTGCAAATGTAGTGTCTCTGACAATGCAAATTCATTATCTCACCATTCAAGTTGACTAAATCAATTCCATCCTCTGTGGGTCTCCTAAGGCTGAAATAAAGACACCAGACAACCTAGGCTCTTAGCTGGCAGTTCTGTGAGGAACCTTCTAGGCTCACTCACTATTGACAGATTCATCTCTTGGTGGATATAGAACTGAAGTTTCCACCTTCTTCAGGACAGTCAGCTGGGAACTGCTCTTATCTCCCTCTTCATTCCTTACATGTAGCCCCCTGTACCTTAGGCCCTACAGAGCAATCAAGTACCTCCCTTACTCTAAATTGTGTTGATGTCTACTGTGTCCAGCAGAGACAGCTGTTTCTTGAGGGTCTATGTGACTGCATCAGACCAACCTGTATGATGCAGGTCTTTATTCAGCAAAGTCCCTTTCACTGTGTTATACAACATAGAGGTGAAATATTACAGCATGAACATGTTGGAGGAACCATTCTGCCTTCCACAACGTCTATAGAAAATTTCCCCTTAATATAGCAGTAGATGCATCCAATAAAAGCCCAGCCTTTTGTCTTAAAATAGAGACCATTTCATTTTTATTTGTAGACATTGTTAATACCACAAAATTTATTGAGGCCCTTTTAGGGTGAAAACACTTTGATAGACTTTAAGTCCAAAACTTCTTAAAATAAATTCACTCTCAAAATGCATTATCTACTAACAGATTGAATAGAAGACACACACACAAAATAAAGCACAATGTGGGATAAACACAAGAAATTTTTATAAGAGTTCTAATGGGCATCAACCCTTCACTGGATATGAAGGGCAGGCTTTTGAAGAAGGTGTGGAGGTTTGAAAGAAAATGGCCCCCATAAGCTCATAGAAAGTGGCACTATCAGAAGGTGTGGCTTTTTGGAGGAAGTGTTATCACTGTGGGGTGGGCTTCAGGATCTCACATGCTCAAGCCAGGCCCAGGGTGGCACTGTCTCTTCCTGCCGCATGCCAATCCACATGTACTACGTTCAGCTCCTTCTCCAGCACCATGTCTGAGTGCACACTGCCATGTTTCCCAACATGACAATAATAGACCAAACCTCTGAACTGTAAGCAAGCCCCAATTAAATCTTTTCCTTTAATGACCTTGCCATGCTCATTGTGTCTCTTCACAGTAGTAGAAGACTGACTAAGACAGAAAGTATCTCTGAGTCAGTTCTTATGGATACGTGAGAATTAGTCAGGGAGAGAGATACAGGGATTAAGAGGGAAAAGAGGCAAAACACAAATATTCACCCAAATACCCAGGGCTGTGCAGGCACACATATTTTACATCAGGAAATGTGAAAAAAGAATGTCGGAATTTCCTTATTTGCAAACACTGTAAAATTTTCTGGACAGAATTTTCAGAGTGTTTTGCACATGGAAGAAAATCATATCTACTCTAATAATTTGACAACATATTACAGGTTAAGGTATCTCTTACCCAAAATGCTCCAAAAGCTAATAACATTTTGAGCACCCATGTGACACTGCAAGTGGAAAATTCCATACCTGACCTCAGGTGATGGGAGACAGCTTAAAATAGTGTATAAGATTATCTTCTTACTTTTGGGCACAGCAAATATAAAAATAGCTAAATTTTATGTTTGTTTTTCTGCATCAGTCCCAAGCACTTTGGGGAAAGAACACCCCACCTGTGTATTTGTGCATTGTTCTAACACTCTGTAGTGTGCACACATTTTGTTTTATATTTTATACATCCTGTAAGGTCAGAGGAACATGGATCTTTAGTCTCTCTTGACAGATGTGACATACAGAGTTCAGGAACTTTCAACAAGAATGACCTACTTGTCCCCTGATGGGCTTAGATGAAAATCAGGGATGTCCAGCCACCAGCGAAACAGCCACTACTTACTCACTGCAATATGCTCCATCTATCTCCAAAGTTCTGTCCCTGGTCTTTCCCTCTCTGCTCCATTTTTAAACACACGTTACATCAGTACAGATTGACGAAATCCCAGAAAAGACGCTGATTGAGTCTTTCTTTTTTGAATTCTAGTTGACCACACAAAAATGGAACAAAATTATACTCTTACTCAAACATTATTGCTTTGTTGGTTTTCATGTCTCCCAAAATGAATAATTTTTGTTGTTTTACCCCAGTCATTAAAAGAAATAAAAGAATCAGAAGGGCACAAATGTTGTGATTGTCCCAGGGATGCTTCCTAGAGGATATGTGAGTTATTGATATTCTCTTCTCAAGCTGGAAACTGTCTCAGGAGATGCCAGAGAAACATGAAATCCTAACAAAGCCTGGAAAACAAATTGATGGAATCAGAGACAGCCGCTTCTGTAAATAGCTTTTCAGGCTGCTGCCTGCTCAGTTTGGATTCATACTTTCGTTTTGCAAATTGATAGGGGGGCTGAAATTAGTTTCTATTTCATCATTTTACTTTGCAGCTAAAAACCAAAGAGGAGGTTTTACACTCAAAATGGTTCCTTTAGGTTGCTTTGTTTAAAAAAAAAAAAACTCATTTCCCCATACACATGCACCCAAAAAAGACCCATCTCATTGCACTGAGAAGCTGGGAGCACACTCATAGGGAGATGTTTGAATTTCTTTGTATAGAGGTTTTAATATTTTCATAAAGATCCTCACTTCAGTTCTTCAAGCATTTGCCTTTCATTTTGTTTTATTGAATTAAGCTGCAAAGCACTCAAGCAAGAAGCTCTTTGTCATCTCTAACCAGACTAACATTGATTCTGCATATCCATATGCCTAGTCTGGGTTTATTAATCTACACATCTATCCCACTGAAAAAAGAACTCTCTAATTTATTATGTAAAAGGATCACCCACCTCCGCAGCCCATTTGAATGCAGGTATACTTAAAAGGGTATTTGTTTCTCTCACTTAGAGCCTGCTTCTGAAACACTCAACCCAGGGGAGATAAAATTATACTGTGATTTTTTCATGGTGGATTAGATGACAACCAGACAAAAGCTGGCCAATATTTCAGGATTTATTTCTTTAAATATAAACAAGTTTCAGTGTAAAGCATTCTAGGGCTGGTTTAAGCACAACTCTGCATGCATACATGCATGAATATACACATTCTGGAACAGGCGGTTGCTACCTGATTCGTGAGCTGTTGTTTCTCACTTGAGTTAGATCACTGCCAGCCTGAATACCTGCTTGGGTAGAGAAGGGCTTCATCGTAGTAGTGACAAAACTTATTTTTGTCCTAAATATCACTGATTCCAAATACTGAAAACATCAATGTATGAAATAGGCAACAAAATAATTGGGAATTTCAAGGGCCCTTAACTGTCATTAATTACACATTGTTGGTTTCACCTTTCTTCAAGGTTCTTGCATTTGAAGGAAGACAACTAATTAATAAGTGCTGGGCCCTTGCTTTAGTCAGATGCCTGTGTGTCTTTTTAAGCTTTTCCACATTATTTTAATTCAGAGCTGTTTTCTGTACAAAAGAAGTAAGGTTATCTCGCTCATCCACCCTACAAATACTTGCTACAATAAACTGAACGTCTATCTTCCAAAAATTTGTATTTCAAAATCCCAACCAATCCTAAGGTGCCAATAAAGTAGTATTAAGAAATGACGCTGTCTTCTCAGACAATTAAGAATACTACCTCAAGATCCAGCTATACCACTCTTAGACATATAACCAAAATTTGCTCAACCGTGTGCATAGCAGCTTTATTTGTAATAGCCAGAAGCTAGAAACAACCCAAATGTCTCCCAGTTGAGGAATAGATACAGAAATTGTGGTATATTTACACAATGGAATACTACTCAGCAATTAAAAACAAGGAAATTATGAAAATTGCAGGCAAATGGTGGGATCTAGAAAAGATCATCCTAAGTAAGGTATCCCAGAAGCAGAAAGACACACATGGTATATACTCACTTATAAGTGGATATTTGACATATAATATAGGATAATCATACTAAAATCTATACACCTAAAGAAGCTAAACAAGAAGGAGGACCCTGGGTAAGATGCCCAATCTTCATTCAGAAAGGCAAATGGGACAGACATCAGAAGAGGGAGAAAATATGGAACAGGACAGGAGCCTCCCACAGACGCCCTCTGAAAGACTCTACCCTGCAGGATATCAAAGCAGATGCTGAGACTCATAGCCAAACTTTGGACAGAGTACAGGAAATCTTATGAAAGAAGGGGGAGATAGAAAGACCTGGAGGGGACAGGAGCTCCGCAAGGAGAGCAACAGAATCAAATAATCTGGGCACAGAGGTCTTTTGTGAGACTGATGTTCCAAACAAAGACCATGCATGTAAATAACCTAAACCCCTGCACAGTTGTAGCCCATGGCAGCTCAGTGTCCAAGAGGATTCTCCTGTAGTGGGAACAGGGACTGTCTCTGACATGAACTCAGGGGCTGGTTATTTGGTCACCTCCCCCTGAGCGGAAAGCAGCCTTACCAGCCCACAGAGAAAGACAGTGAAGCCAGTCCTGATGAGACCTGATAGAATAGGATCAGATGGAAGGGGAGGAGGCCCTCCCCTATCATTAGACTGGGGAAGGGATATAGGAGAAGAAGAGGGAGGGAAGGTGCGATTGGGAGATGATGGGAGAGGGGGCTACAGCTGGGATATAACGTGAATAAACTGTAATTAATAAAAATAAAACCAAATTTAAAAAAAAGAAGAAATGAAGCTGTCGCTCTCAGCCTTAGCGTCATCTTTGAAACTCCTGCACCATGAGAGCGAAGTAGTAGAAGAAGCGAATGCACAGGACAAAGCACAAGAGAAGAAAGATGAGGCAGAGGTCCAAGTAAATAGACTTGTGCACCACGAAGGCTGCAGGAGCAGAAGTAAGTGATGCTAAAGGCCAGAATGCTGGTGCAAGTTGTTGGACTGTACACTGCTGTAGGCAATACGGTCTCAATGGACCCGAAACCTCTGCTCTCCGAGACCTCCTTACAACCAAAACAGTCCTGCTGGCCCTCGGCCCTCGACCTTTGGCATTCTAGACCAGTTCTGTTCCCTTGTGGTCAAGTGTATACACTTGTGTTACAATATGAGTTACAATAAATCATCTTTCTCATTGTCTCCGCTGAAGAATCAGAAAGGAAGAAAGAAAGAAAGAAAGAAAGAAAGAAAGAAAGAAAGAAGGAAGGAAGGAAGGAAGGAAGGAAGGAAGGAAGGAAGGAAGGAA
>NW_026596091.1:8354113-8356720 GCF_907164565.1 Psammomys obesus | reverse complement strand
GAAGGAAGGAAGGAAGGAAGGAAGGAAGGAAGGAAGGAAGGAAGGAAGGAAGGAAGGAAGGAAGGAAGAAGAAATGAAGCTGCCATCCGCATTCATTGCTGCTCTATTCATAATAGCCCAAAATTAGCAACAGCCTACATGTCCATCAATGGATGAATGGCTAATGAAAATGTGATACGTCTAGGTCAGTGGTTCTCAACCTTCCTAATGCTGTGATCCATTAATACAGTTCCTCATATGGTGGTGACCTGCAACCATAAAATTATTTTTTTTGTATGTGAATTTCTTTTGTATTTCTTTTGTATGTTAATGTTAGCTTCTATGCTTTAGCTATGTGTGTTTCATTTAGAATATCCACAGAGGTTACGTAGTGAGCAAGGGACCAGGCATGAGGGAGTGAAATCTTTCAAGAGAAAATACAGTTCTATAAAGTGGGAAAGGGAAAAGCGGAATTGGAGGATTAAATGTTATTGGGGTGGGAAGGCAGGGCAGAAGAAGGAATATGGGGAAAGAAAATTAGTATAAAATCCTTTTAAAAAGCCATTTGGAAACCTCTTATACTAGAAGCTGCCCAAAATATATAAATGTCTGAGGAGATAATGCCTCAACTACATGTCATATGCTAACAAATAAGTGAATGGACTACATCATTTTATGACATTGTCCAAAGTGATTCAATAAGCTTCCCCAAACAGTACCAAATCCATTGCCAAAGCTATTGCCAAATCCACAACTTAACAGTAACACCGAATGATTGAAGACATATACTTATGTGTCAGAGATGGTGGGGAACTATAGCTGGTACTCAGCTGGAAGCGCCACCCCTACTGGCAAGCATTTATACTACTGGAAAGTACTTCACATGTTTCCAGAGGAGGAAATTGATCAATCTGACTCATCTATGACTCCAGTAAACTACAATAACAAGATATGCCCACTTTTATGATAGTGGCACAAATGTTATCAATCATTTATCACTTGTATTTTAATTCCATTAGAAGGAATGCATACATGACATTGTTAATGAGGTCAAGAACCTGAGAGCAGATAGGTCATAGGCCTAGGGGAAACCTACTACTGTTATTCAGCTGAATGATCATAGCAATAAAACATATTTCTAACGACATATCGCTATAGCCATCAAACAGTACATTACTCAACTCTCATCAAAGAACCTTCTTCTTCCCATTTATGGTAATCAACACAAAGGTATACAACTGGACAATGCGTAGAAGGTGAGGAACTTTCGACTGTTCAATATTGACTAGGATATCTTTTTCACAGTCCTCCCCTCAAGAGTCAGGGATTTATGTGGAAGAGGAGGCAAAAGGATGTGAAAGCCAGAAGTGATGGACTAATTCAAGGAACAGTATTTTCCAGACACAGCAAGGTAGATGCACATATGAATTCATAGAGAATGTGACAGTATGCACAAGATCTGCAAAAGCTCAAGCCAGATGAAATCCCCGCATGGAGGAGAAATATTGGACATAAACTCCCATATCTAGCCAAGAAGCTAGTCACAACTAATAGCTCCTGGGAGATGAAAAATCAATTTTCTTCAATGTCATGGCACTGTGCATATCAGCCACCTTCCAGGACAGGTTCCATTTGAAGTGAGGAGTAGGAAAGAATCTAGGAAGACTTAAGGGAGGAAAGGAATGTGAACAAAATATATGTAGGAAATTCTCGAAGAGTAAATAAAAACTTTTTTAAATGGAGTCTCTTGAAGGTTATCAGATCATGAGAACAGAATCCTCATGAAATGGCATTAGGGCAAAAGGGTCTCCAGAAAGTTCTTTTATCTTCTTCCTACCATGGAAAGATATGAGTCTATCTGTAAGCCAGGAAGAAGTACACATCAAACCTTTCCGGCCCCTTTCCTCTCTCCTTCTGTGTCCCAACTCTATTTATGATCACTTGTCTTTACTATATGGAGGGAAGACTCCCCATGGCTTGGTCCTCCCAACTTTAAATCCAGCATAGAAAGACATTATCTGTTTCCTAAGGTTTCAACAAATGTCCTAATAGCATGGAGTCACAGTCAAAGTCCTAGAACTGTCACTGCTGTTCTGGCTAAACATGATGTAGTCATTTCCCAGCCCAGAGATGAGGAATCCAGTCAATCTATCTGAACCAGAAGGGCTGAACCAATGGAAAGGGGTGATCCTCCAGAATGCAGATTAGAAGACCAGGAACAGTGTGAGTGAGAGCTTACCAGGCAAACACAAATAATGACACAGGACGCTCATCTCTGAATCAAAGAACTGACAGCCCCAAGGGAAAAAAAAAAAAATCACAAGGCCACTGATGGATGGATGTCCTAGTATCTGTAGATGCCAAAGCCTCTATAATGTTTGTTTGGTTGTTTCTTTTTGTTTTGAGCACATCTTCCCCTACAGAAAATATGCCTCAGATTCTTTTAACATATGCATTGGAATCCTACCTTTTATGGCCTCTCCTCTAGCTAAACTTCATCCTTCCTACTACTTTCTCTGTCTTGGTCTCACTCCTTCTCTAGATCCATTTAACCTTACATGGAAAAACATTCTAGAAAAAAAAAGAAAGAAAGAAAGAAAGAAAGAAAGAAAGAAAGAAAGAAAGAAA
>NW_026596091.1:8346280-8354103 GCF_907164565.1 Psammomys obesus | reverse complement strand
AAAGAAAGAAAGAAAGAAAGAAAGAAAGAAAGAAAGAAAGAAAGAAAGAAAGAAAGAAAGAAAGAAAGAAAAAGAAATCAAGAACTTTACACTCCTTTGAATTTTTCAGGGAACCAAGCTTGACTACCAGTCATGTCACCCTGATCCACAATTACAAACATGAAAAACAGCTTTGGATTTTTTTTTCCCTTTACCTTCAGCTTATACCATATCTAATTACTGTTCTCAAGCTCAGAAATGCAAGATAATGGTCTCATGACTATATGTGCATTTTAGGCACAATTAACTTTTCAAAAGTTCCATCTCGTGGCTTGATTTCTTTGATTGACTCCACATCTTAAAGGGTCTCTGTTCACTGATGATATTTGATAGACTCCATAGGTCTTTCAGCTAATGATCATGCTACAGCTTCTAAACCTTGTCTAAAGAGGGATGTGCATATGTTCCTAACTGCTTTTATTTTTAATGGGAATTGATAAGGAAAGTTCTCATATTTTCTAAAAATATTCATCATAAAATAAGTTTCTGCCTCAGAATTGTGCTCAAAACCTTAAGTCATTTTAAGATGGGTAGGCTGGGGTACAAATCTTGTCCATCCTCACTCATATTGGTTAACTACAAAAATCAATAGCATCACCACTCTGTACATTTATTTAACGTAATAATCAATGTCAATGTCTTTCCTGGTATTTACTTAATATAATAATCAATAACAATACTGTTTGGCTTTTTTATACCACTGACCAGGATAGACGAAATCTATGTGCTTTCTCTGCCCTGCGTATGTACAGGCTGGGCCATTCACCACTAACAACTCCTTTCTTTTTCCATTTCCACTCTCCAGACCAGGGCAGAACATCATTCCCTCCTTGAGCTGAAAGGATGCTTAGTAAGTTATCATGTTGGTGAAGCAGTTAGCATCACTGGAGTGTCCCTTTGCATTATTCTAGGTACTGTAAACAAAGAAACGTAGACCTCTAGGATTACAGAAAAAAAAATTAATATTATTCAGCCCTCTGGTTTCCAGGGGAAATCTAGCTGCTGCAATAGAGAAGCTCCAAGATGTTAGTACCTTAATACCTAATAAATTGTTTCTCATGCACTAGTATAATGTGTTTGTTCCTGGTTAGTTGAGTGTTTCTGTATAATACTTCAGAGATGTAATCTCCTCCTGATACATAGACCCACACTCTCTTAGAGACTTGACAATCCTATGCACTTGGCTGGAGTCTTGCTTACTTTTCTACTGCTATGACAAAGTACCATGACTAAGGCAGATCTTAGAAGAAAACATTTAATAGGGGACTTAGTGTTTCACAGGGGTAAGTCCATGATCATCATGATGGAGAGCATGGCAACAGACCCATAGGCATGGTGATGGAGCAGTAGCTGAGAGCTTACATCTGATCCTCAAGCACAAGGAAGACAGAGAAAAACAGATAACTAAGAATGGTACAGGCTTTTGAAACCTCAAATCCCATCCCCAGTGACACACCTCCTCCAACAAAACCACACCCCCTAATCCTTACCAAGCAGTGCCACCAACTGGGACCCAAGCATTTAAACATATGCGCCTATGAGGGGCATCTTCGTTTAAACCACTACAGCTGGTGTATGAAAAATGAGCAGCAATGACCATATGTAGGATACAAGCCAAACCTGGAAACAGAATTCATCGCTTCTTCCTGCATTTCTATTGGCAGATTTTGGTCTTATAGTCACATCTAACAAAACAGTAAAGCAAGCAGAGAACATGATCCAGCTATAATGGGAAGAACTTTGAAGAGTTAATCCTGGCACTATCCCATACTTGAATTGCTTAGGTCTCAAAGAGGAAGACAAGATGAAGGAGTATCTATGAAACAAGAAGGGAGAGTTCACTGGGGACTGAATTGGTCATGGATGACAATATAGACAGATTTTTGAAAATGGAAAGATTATAAGGAACATAAAGAGTCATCTCCATAGGTAAAACAGCATAGAAAAAGCGGGGTTACAGAGAGGTAGAAATCAGGATATGGGCTGTCAAGAAGCCATCTGGTCAACTACAGCCTATGCCTAGGACAGAATAGTACTCATGACTAAGAAGTCTGCAGTGAAACTACCTGACCGTAAGGACAGTCTCTGCTGTCATGAGTAAACATTTACTTTCACTCAAATTCTTAAGTTCTAGGAGCCCAGTGTACTTTTCTTCCATTTTCTTAGAAATCTCTAAATCTAGGCTGATGTTTTCAATTCAAGTAGAAAATGACAGCATTACCTAAAGGGAGTCCCTCACTGACTTTGAGTTTCTCAAAGAACAAATGAAAATCTAGTAGCAAATTCCCATAGAATAGTATCAGTAATTATTTTGGTTTTTAAAGAAGCCACAAGACGTTGTAATATAGCAAAGCTAAGATGTTGATACATGTTCAGGACACTTAGCCATTGATAATTAAACGTCTTGAATGGAAACCTAAATTTACAGCAAAATCAAAGTAGAAATAAAAGCCAATCATTTTCTCTTTGATCCCACCTCTAAATACCAGCATAGTTGGGGATACTAGAGCTCTGATCAAATCTGCCTGACAAATTAGGACATACCTAAAGCTTAACTCACACATGGTCCCAATAGACATTCCAATAGGTGTGTGTTTCTAAACCACTTTAGATAATTCTGGTTGTCATGGGAACACATCTCCACTCTGACCTGTTCTGGTGTCCCAGTGTGTTTCTCAAGTATTAAGAACTGTATATTAAATGTATTTTATACTCCTTTGTATAAAGCATGAATCAAGATTGCACTATCCTTTGGATTTGTTGTTGTTGTTTGGCTGGTTGGTTGGTTTTTGGGGGGTTTTGGTATTGTAAAACATGGTTTCCTGTGTAGCCTTGGCTGTTCTGGAACCCACTCTGTAGACCAGGCTGGCCTTGAACTCACAGAGATCCACCTGCCTCTGCCTCCCTGAGTGCTGGGATTAAAGGCACATGCCACCAACACCTGTCTTGCACTGTCTCTTTGCAGAAGTTCTGGGGCAATGGTTACTTACATTTAGTGAATTTTGAGCCCAAAGGAAACTATGCTTCCTGTCACTTGACTCTACAGAAACTTTGCATTAACATTACAAAATATATTTTAGTTATAATTAAGGGCATGTGTTTTGTTTTGGGTTTTGTTTTTTTGTAACCTCTTATAAATTAAATAATTTCAGCATTAGTTTATCTTAGGAACACCACAAATCCTTACACATCTAAGTAACATACCAATGAAAACTATTTGCTTCTTATACCAATTCAAATTTTCCAATTTTGTAATAAGAAAAATAACATATAGGAAGTTTAAGCAACTCATTACTATCACCCATCTCTAGAAATTGGAAGAAGTCATGCCATCTGCCTCCAATGACCTTGAACACACATGGAACAATGATGAGATATTGCCTCCACTCTTTCCTGTCCTAGTAACATAGTTCTTACATCACTTTATCACTTTCAGATACATGGGCAAATGCTGTGCCTCCTGTCTCCTAAACCCGCACCATCGACTTGGTCTATTCTGCTTCTAGTCAGTAAATCACCAGTATATAATCCTATTAATCCTCTACTTTTAAGTTCTCTATGTTTCAGACCATGCATCTTGACAAAGTCCTTCTGGACCTATTATTTTATAGTCTCTAGACACTGTTACAAGGGGAAAAAAGGCCTTCTCTTAATTTGTCCCTTGGGTTTGACATAGATATCTGTCCTACTTTCATTTTTGTTGCCATAATTAAGAAATGCACTGACAAATGACAGTTTATGGGAGAAAGGGTTTTAATTTAACTCACAATTCTACATTTCCAAGCCTTCATTTTGATGAAGCCAACATGGAACCTTGAAGGAGCTGGTTGCATCTACAGTAACAGAAAAAATAAAATAAATACACACACAAAAAAAAAAAGAAAAAAGAAAGAATACATGCCTTCTTGATGGTCTTCTCACTTTCTCTACTCTTTCACAACTCAGGAACCAAACCTAAGGAATGGTGTCACCCACAGTGGGTTGAGTCTTCCCACATCAGTTAACATAATCAAGACCATTTTCCACAGACATACCCACAAGACAGCCTGAGTTGGAAACTCCCTTGTTGAGAACTTCTTCCAAGATAATTCTAGATTTTGCCAAGTTGACAATTAAAACTAACCATAACAATATCCTACATGTTGTTGAGAGCAGAGATATAATAAAAGTTCTTTTAGTATAAGCTAATGAACATCTTGGGTATTTTTCTATTTAAATGTCCCTATTTTGTTTTTTTTTTATAAAACTAAAAGTCAAATTCATATCAAACTTAACTGAAAGAAAAATGTTTTGATAAATTTGATTGCTGTATAAAATCTTAATCTAATGACTCTTGATTAAGCCAGCTGTCCTGTAATTCACAGCAAACCTAAATATCATTTAATGTTTTTGAAACTTAATACAGATGCTACTTTCTTTAATATTGGGTTTATTAAGAGTTCCCTCTTTCCATGTGACTCCAGTTGAAGGTTTAAGTTTGTTAAGACCATTCCAGAGAGGGAAGCTCTTAGCTGGTAGGAGATTTTACATAATTCCAACTATGTAAATATGTAACTAGCTCTAAGGACAAAGGGGGAATCTGAGACTATTTCACCCTACCATTATCACCCTTCTTGCTTCCAAATCAACTCAAAATAAGTCCACTTTGTATATAAAAACTACTTAGTGCAGTTTAAAGATCATATCATAGTTCTGCCAGCTTGTCATCAATCTATTTCAAATAAATGTGAAAAATCTAGTAATACATTATATACTCTATATAGTGTTTTCCATGAAATCACAATCACAACCTTAAGACAGATTTTTTTTAACAAGCTCAGCCCATCTTCCAGACAGAAGTTCTGAAGTTCTCATTTGTGTCTGGTGCCCTCAATAGCAACTCTATGATTCAATAATACATTTTACTGACCTGAATATATTGAATGTGGGACCAGAATTTACATTACTTAATGAGAGTGAAAGTTCTTTTAGCCATAGTAGTAACACTGAAGCTAAACACTAAACCCCAGAGCCATTGAAAAACATTTGATCCCTAGAAAAGATACAGGTAAAAGTATACAAAATAAACACCTATTCCAAATTAAACTCCAACCAACGCTTGCCCCAGGGTTAAATCCAAATGAAGACAAGTTTACCACCCAAAATTATAAAATACTCACAGCTCTGGGAAAGTAAGCAAAAGCAACGAGGAATTTATATCTGTGAAGAGTTAACATGAGAGAATTACCTGAGATCAAAATTTTAAACTATGAATGCTATCAATATAATGAAAGATTGTTCTAGTCTACCCTCTGTTGCTATGCTAAACACTATTGCCGAAAGCAACTTAGGGAGAAAAAATTAATTTGGCTTACGTGTTTACACAGTCCATCCTTAGGGGAAGCCAAGGCAAGAACCTAGAGTCATGAATCGAAGCAGAGACCACGGAGAATTGTTACTTACTGGCTTGCTCTCTGGCTCTCTGCTTTTCTTATCCAGCCAGGCCCACCTACCTAAGTAGAGCACTGCCCATAGGCCCTTCTGCAACAGTTAGCAATGAAGGCAAAGCCCCACACACCTACCTGCCCACAGGCCTGTCTGAAGAAAGCAAGTCTTCAGCGGATGTTTCCTCTTCCCAGGTGGCTCTAGGTCTGCATCAAGCTGACAGCTAAATCTAGCAATGATTAAGGTAAAAGAAAGAAAAGTGTTAACAGGACCAAGGCATTATAGAAAAAGACATGAGAGAAAAAAGGAAAAGTTACAAAAGATGAGATTTTTTGAAATGAAAACTACTATAAGTGGATACTTGTTTCTCCCTAAAATCCAATGCTGAAATCTTAATTTCAGAGGTGATGGCAGTAGCAGGGGAAACATCTGGGAGACAAATAGACCATAGGTGAGTTAGCACCCTATGAAAGCCCAGAAAAATCTCTCTTGGCCCTTGTGAGGAAACAGCAAAGACAACATTCTTTGAATAGTGAAATGCTCCTGCCCAGCTCTCCAAACCCCTCTGCCAACATCTTCGTTTTGACCTCCAAAGCTACGATGCCAGAACTACGAGAAACAATCATCTGTTAATAAGTGACCCTTCTTGTGATATTTTTCTTACAGCAAACTAAACAGGCCAAAGTCTATAGTCACTGAAATGATCTGCTGATGGCTTAACCAAGCAAGAGAGTAGACAATGGCAACAGCTAAAAATAAAATGACTCGTTTGAAAAGTAGAATATCAAAGTAATCACATAAGACATGGAAGGGAAAATGGTTAAGAAACATAAAGGGGAGAAGGAGATGCCTTACCATATATATAAAGGGTTTGGAGAAAAAAGGAAAAAGTTATTTCAAAGAGCCAAGACTCAGAGAGATAATGGTAAAATTTTCTGGAAACAAATAAAAGCATGAGTCACTAGGTTGTAAAGGACATGAGGTCTGGGAACTTTAGAAAAGAAAAATGCCATGCATCATAGTGAATCTAGAGAAACAAAAGTAGAGATGAGTTTTAAAGCCACCTAGGATAAATTACTTTAACTACCACAAAACAGCAATCTGAATGACAGAGGACTTGTAATTGGGAAAAAATAGATGCCGCAAACAGTCGAAAAATACATGAAATGTTCTAACTAAAATAGCTGTCAAATTAGAATTGCCTTCTGTGCCAAGCTAATATTCAAAACATGAAAATAAACTACAGACATTTTAAACATAGCAAGAATAAGAATTTTCTCTACATCTATCAACTCCCTTCTGCCCATTGAAAGAGTCACTGAAAAACTGAACTTTAGCAGAAAATCAAAACAGGAGAGATGAACTGGGAAGTAAAACTTATGGTGGGAGAAAATTTGATTTCCATTTGCAAACATAAATAAATGTGGACTCTGTAAAACAAGAAACATAGTGAATAATTTTGAAAGTTTTTTTAATAACAGTGCACAGCCAACATAACCAAATAACAATAGCATAAAGGATGGGATGTGTTCAGAAAAGAACTAAAGCCATTTAAGCTACTGGCATTTTTAAGGAAAATCAGAAAGAGAAAATAAATCAAGCAGAGTTTAAAATTGAGAAATATAGTTAAAATTTGTTTTTATAAGGATTTGACAATAAGATTATGCTCTTAAACAAGATTAACATTAATTATCGTAAATGCATTTTTTTCAAATATTTTCCTCATAAACATTTCAAGAAATTGAAAAGCGGTACATCCAAAAATGAGAAAAGTTAACCTAAATTTCCTTATTACATGTTTATGAGTTGGTTACATAGAATCAATAATGATATTTAGCTTCCAAGGTTAATATTTATTTTTATTAGCACATGTTAACTGTACAAAATAAAGAGCTTTTTGAGATGACATTTTCATACATTGTAATCATATTGATACATTTTGATCATATTTACCTCCCAGTACCCTCTCTTTTTCACTAACTCTGAAGTCCTTGATCAGAACAATATCAGTAATGGGGACCAATTACGATGGCTCAGTGGGTAAAAGTATTTGCCACCAAACCTGTAACCTGCGTCTGCTCGCTGGAACCCTCACGGTGAACGGAGAGAACCAACTCCCACATGTTGCATTCTGACCTCTGTATGTGTACCTTGGCACACAAGACACACACACAAAATAAAGATTTTTTTAACTAAAATAATAATGATAATCTTAGTAATTATTTAAACCTTCCAGATTAAAAGAAAATACATACCTCTGCACAAAAAAAAAAAAGAAGAGATATAGGGAGGAAGGAAGGAAAAAGGAAGGAAGGAAGGAAGGAAGGAAGGAAGGAAGGAAGGAAGGAAGGAAGGAAGGA
>NW_026596091.1:8328753-8346270 GCF_907164565.1 Psammomys obesus | reverse complement strand
GGAAGGAAGGAAGGAAGGAAGGAAGGAAGGAAGGAAGGAAGGAAGGATGGATGCAAAGAAGGAAGGGTATATTTTTCCTAAGAATTCAAAAGCTTTTAAAACCCCGAAGAATAGCACTTCTAGGACTGGAGTGATGACTCCGAAGTTAAGAGCACCAGCTGCCCTTCCGTGGGACCTGAGTTCAATTCCCAGCACCCACATGACAACTCACAACTGTTTGTAACTCTAATTGCAAAGTATCTGACAAATTCACAAAGATACATGCAGGAACAACACCAATGCACATAAGATAAAAATAAATTATTTTTAAATGTTTTTAAATAAATAAAAAGAATAACACTTCTTTGGAAGACTGAGACAAGAGGATCACTTGAGCCCAAGAATTTAAGACCAGCCTGAACTACATAGCAAGACCCCGTCTCAAGAAAAAAGTAAATGGTATCCATTTGTTTCACCTATCACAGGTTTTTTAAGTCTACTAAAATAATTATTAATTAAACAAGTCATTGATACCATCATTGCCCCAACCATCAAGAAAGCCACTTGCAGTGTGTACTCTCATCTGAGGAGGCAAAGTGCTTCCAGAAATGATGTTCTAATGATTTCTAGCACGGACTGGTCACTATTGCCGTAAAATAACCACTGTTGCACGACTACAAGTTGCTAACTTTCTAACTTTGTTTTCTCTTTGGTGCTTTTGGGAGACCTAATTGCTACTGACAGAAGCAATTAAGGTCTGGATAGAAAATGTTTAAATTAAAAAATACCATGTTCATATTCAAGAGTCACTGTAATTGGTCTATTAAACAACTGCTCTGCAGTGGGGACTACATTTTTATTTGCTTCATTACTTAAAGCAAAATAGCAATTATTAGCTATACCTCGGTGACTAAATATTCAATTGTTTACATTGCTGGTGCTAACAGCTTTGCATCGACTCATTGACAATTTATTCTATCCATTTACTATTAAGTGATAAATAGTGGTTTGGCTGAATCCTCTGCTTTTTATGACTTTTAAAAAGAGAGAGAAAAAGTGAGAAGAGATACAATGAGAACGTTGACTACATTTATCAAAGTAGAAATGGGTAAGGAGCAGTAACAATGTCCACGATGGGCAGGCTTATTTCTCCCTCCAGATCTATCTATTGCCAGTTGACAGTGAATCAGCCCCACATTACTCTCCCTGTAGGGGTTAGATGGTGGGAGATCTCTATAGCTCAGAGACAAACAACATGGAGAACCATAAATTGCTCTATTAGTATGTGTTGGAGGTATTGTGCACAACAACGTTTCTTTTCTTGACCAAGACAAGTCACATAAGCAGTCTTGAATGTAAAAACCCTCCCATCGCAGAATCACAGGAGAGAGCACCGAGGTATACGGTGTTTACTCACAGAGCACACCACAGTGAGCCTGCCAGCATTTCTTTCATGAAGACAAGGAAGGCAGCATTTCCACATAGGGTTTATGTCAGCAATTTCTTTCATATCTATTTATTTATGAAAGAGGAAAACTGATTCTTGTTTAAGAAAAAAGTAAGCCAGGTGAGGTAGCACGTGCCTTTAATCCCAACACTTGGGAGGCAGAGGCAGGTGGATCTCTGTGAGTTTGAGGCCAGCTTGGTCCACATAGTGAATTCTAGGACAGCCAGGGCTATGTAGAGAGACTCAAAGGAAGAAAGAAAGAAAGAAAGAAAGAAAGAAAGAAAGAAAGAAAGAAAGAAAGAGAGAGAGAAGGAAGGAAGGAAGGAAGGAAGGAAGAAAAGAAAAAAGTAAGTATAAGTGAAATTTATGACCTGAAATGTGAGAGAACATAACAAATAATGAAAAATGATAGTCTACTGAAAAGCAACCTTTGGCTTAATATTTTTAAAACCTTCCTTGTCCTGACTGCCCACTCCACAGATAGAACCCACACCCGCCACCACTCTGTGCTCCTACAACAATTAGCAACTGAGAAAATGTTCCACGGACATGTCCATGGGCCAATCTTATGCAGGCAATTCCTCAGTTAAGAGCCCGTCTTTACAAGTGTGTCTACATTTGTGTCAAATTGACAAAAACTACCCAGCACAGGCACTAGTGACCATTACACTACTGATTCAACCATAGTACTGCAGGTTTCCATACTCTTTGCCTGTTAAGACCAAATTTAAACAATTATTCAATAATGTGAGCAATTACTACACATTATCAGAAATTTGTGAAAATAAATTTACAGTGAATGCTTTCATTGTCCATATTGTATTCTACGGTCATATCATACAGGTACAGTGAACGTTGACTGAATCTCAGAGCTCATCAATGACACTGAACCAGTACATATAAATGAGACGACGTAGAAGTCTTCCCAGAAAGCCGATCCAGCCACAGCAGGTAACCCGTGCTCTATTAGAAAGAGCCAAACTGGACGCCTTTCAGGAGACATGGAGTCGGTAAAATTGAGATACCAGCAGCAAGGAATACAAAATGGGCTGAGTGTCCACAGCTCTCTTTGCTCAGTTGGGGAGAAGGATATTTGTGCCTCATCTTCCTCACTTCTAGGTGAAATGCCGTGATAGAAAAGTCATGCTAGCCACAAAACCAAAATCCATTCTTAGTGAGGTCCACCTTGAGTTTATCCGTAACACTGGAGCACCCCATCCCTGCACATCTTACTCCATCCCTAGCACCTTCACCTAACATTATTCTGCAACTCGTGCTACCTCCTGATACATTACGGAGTTTAGATGTCCGTAGCGTTAATGTTACTGTCTGACACCTTACCACAAGCTAGAAACAGCTATACAAATATTTGTAGAATGAAAAAAGAAATATCAGCGCTCAAAACTTTGGTCATGGGAAAGCTCCCTTTCTAAGACTTCTGAATTTGTCCATCCTGACAGCGGCTGCCTCTGTCTGCACATTTCCTTGAGAGAGGGCAGAACAGTGGAAGAAGCAGCTGACAGCTCCCAGCCTGTTCACAGTGTCGTTGTCTAGCACCACCCTTCTGTGACTTGCACCAGTAATCAGAAAGGATTCAGTAGGCAAGAAGAGAAAGCCCTCTTCTGACAGAGTTCTCTAACACAGGACTGAAACTTTCTCCCCTCATCATCACTCTTTACCCTAGAAAATTCTAAATTTTTACAGGCATATATTAGATTTTTTTATTATTTTAAACATTTTTAGATTAAAATGTAATTGTTTTGTTTTCAATCTTCCCTTTCCTTCTCCTAACTCTTTCCATGTACACATCCCTTTTCTCTCTCTTAAACTTCTGGCCTCTTTTCTCTAATTTTTGTCACGTAGAAATGTAAGTATATATTGCTAACTCTATACACACTACCTGCACAATCCCTATTACTCCTACGAATATAAGTATAGCCTCCGACCCTGTTCCTGTATCCCTCCCACTTGTCTCCTCTGTTCCCATAGACAATTTCACTTTTACTTTCCCTTAATATATGCATATGCATGATTTCAGGTATCTCTATAAAAATCTGAAAACCACAAATGAGGAAACACATATTTGTCTTTTGGGGGCTGCTTTATTTTGATTAATGTGATTATCTCCAGTTGCATCCATTTTCTTGCAAACAACGTAATTCAATTCCATTCTTCTTTATGGCTGTGAAAAAATCCACTATGAACATACCCCATCTTTTCCAGACTTCTTTCCATTCTCCCCATTCTCTTCATGCTTTCCATTCTTCCGCTGTTGGGCACCCACAATGGTTCTGTGTCTTAGCTATTGTGAACAGTACTGCAGTAAGCACGGATGTCTAAACGCCGTTGATGTGTTGACTTGGATCCAGGAGTAGTATATCACATGGAAGACATATTTCTAGTTTTCAGAGAAACCGCCACACTCCTCCAGAGGCTGGCGTAGCTTACACTACCACCAGCAGTACGCACGTCACACCAGCATTTGCTGTTGTTTGTTTTCTTCATGGCTACCATTTCGACTCATGTAAGATAAAATATCAACATAGTTTTAATTTGCATTTCTCTGATAGGTAGTAAGGTTGAGCATATTCTCATGTTTACTGGCTATTCATAGTCCATCTGTCATGAGCTATGTTCATTTTAAGCCCATTTAGTGACTGAGTTGTTCATTTTCTTGTTTAGTTTTTAAGTTCTTTTTATAGTCCAGATATTAATCCTCTGTTAGCCGTAGAGCTTCACCTGAGGAGCTTTCATATAGCCCTAGGTCTAGAAGTGTATAAAGTAGGCATACAAAACACTTAATGATAATAAATCGTAAAGAAATTTATTTTAAAACAATTTTAGTCCATGTATAATTTCCCTACTTATTAAAGCTGACATCTGTGTTTGTTTATACATAAAGAGTTAAATCTTAGCTGATAGTTGGTGCTCCAAAATGTGGAACATCTTGACTATTTTCCAGGGTTGATTTGTGTCTTGATTTCATAGTTATCAATAGTGAGAATGTGGTTTTTTCTGAATATGTAGTACAAAAATGTCAGAAAAAAGGCCATTGTAAAAAAATAGTTAAAAATTCTGTCTTAATTCCAAGCCAAAACGTATTTAACAACTTCATGAAATTCAAGTCAGCAACCCAAACAGCATTTTTTTAAACCAAATATTTCAACGTAACGCAATCCAAGGATGTACTAATTCGACACTTAACATGCTGAGAAGTGACAGTAGGAAAATATTGAAAGTTTTTTGTTCCATAATTAAACCATTATTTTGGGATCTGAGAAGTTTGTATGTACACACACACACACACACAGAGAGAGAGAGAGAGAGAGAGAGAGAGAGAGAGAGAGAATACCTCCACTTATAGAATACAGTAGCGTTGATTCTGAGCCACAGTGTTAGAACTGTATAGCAAGAAGCCATGCTCAGTGCAAAGTGTGTGTGTTGTGTGTTCTCAGCCAAGACCACTGTGAAGTCACGTGATGTAACATGCATGAGTGTTGCCACCTATGAATTCATTATGTCTCTGCTTTGCAATTTATTTTTGGCCACTGCACTCTCAGAAGCCCCACATTTGGTTATGCCATCCCACACGGTAGCACAGCCACAGTCTGAGTACGCCACAGCGTTGTAGCGGAAACCTTCTCAGTGGAGTCCCTGCATCTATGCCAGGGGTTCTCAACCTGGGGGTCAGGGCCCCCTCGGGGTTGCATATCAGACAGTTTACATTATAAGTCATAACAGTAGCAAATTACAGCTCTGAAGCAGCCAGATTGCTCAGTGGGTAAAAAAAAATATTTGCTGAATAGTACTAATGATCTGACTTTTATCTGTGGAACTAACAAATGAAAGAACTGGCTCCCAGAAGTTGTCCCCTGAATTCCACACGCATGTTATCACACACGTGCACACACAATGATAATATTGATGATAATAATGATAATATGATAGTGATAATTTTTAATAAAATAATCAACTTTGGATACATAGACTGGATTTTAATCCTGGCTCTACCATTTGTTATGATCTCCATGAATCCCAATTTCTGCATCTTGGAAATGAGAATAACAATATCTAATTTGTAAAGTTCAGTGCCTCTCCTAAGAAATATCAGAAGGCCATTATTACACAAAGCAGAACTTCTGGAAGTAGGTTATGAGATGGGATGACCTGCCACACAATTTGAGAGTGAGTTATATTATGTTAGACAACCTAAAATAGAGAGGGAAGCTTGCTTAAGCTCCCATACATTTCTCAATTTATATAAAACCAGCAGATTAGGAAATTTTAAGTGGATGGAATGTGACCATCTTCTACATAGTTGATCTGATGAGTAACACGGATAACAATCATTATAACAGCTGACCACTCCGGTGGTTTGAAGGTGAGGGTGTGGTTTTATAGAATTTAATAAATTTTTGTGCACTATAAAGCGTTTTTCTCAGAGTCAGTATCTCTGGTATCTCAAGGTCGTTCAGGTTGCCTCCATTTCATGCATTCTAGAATGTCATTATTGACTTTGCACTTGACATTCTTCCCTGAGTCTGTTAAACTGTCCTTGGCAGCAAGGAGAGGCCATATGGTGCCCATCCATATGGATGGGCTGGCTGAATTTTAGAATCTTATTCCCTACTGATGCTCCTGTTGTGTGAATAGAATAACTTCTATTTAAGAGGGAAGATACAGGATTCCAGACTTCATATTGTGTCAGTTAGAAAATAGCAGAGACTTGAAGACAGGGTTTAAACAAAGAAGTTACGCAGATGCCTCCAAAGCATTGGTTCATACTTCATATTCATTCATTCTTATTCCCCCTCTCTTTCTCTTTCTCTTTCTCTTTCTCTTTCTCTTTTTCTTTCTCTTTCTCATTCTCTTTCTCTTTCTCTATCTCTCCCTCTTTTTCCATCCTACCATCTTTGAGCTGTGGCTTCCTTTCTCAAAGCTGCTTTATATGCACAAAGTGGCTACCCCAATGCCAGCATTTCCTCATTTCAGATGAAATAACAGAAAAGATAAGGAACAAAGGGCATGGGCCAGCTAATTTGTTAGCCCCTTTAAATAACATTAACCAAAGACTCACCTAATAACTTCTATTTGAATTTCATTAGCTAGAATTTAGCCATTCATAATACCTCTCATCTCCCAGGCAGGCTAAGAAATCACATATATTTCAGCTAAGCATGTGCTGCCCCAAAAAATCAGGATTCTGTATAATAAAATAAAGAGATAGTGGATATTGGATAGTAACCTAGCAGTCTCTTCTCCAAAAGATTCTTAATTTCTATATTGGACAGAGGATTCGAAAAAGATAACTGTCATGCTTCCTAATGATTTCCAGTTACCTTGGCATCAACATAGAAACTAAAATCCTTCTATTTCTACTTGCCCAGTAGCAATTTGATACAAATTGAAACATTGCATCCCGTAGGGAAGCTTTTTATGAGTCAGGAAGTAAACAGCTCCCAATCTAAGAAGTTCCTGAAATTTACAAGATTCACAGGGTCCCCTCCCGTACGTTTATATGAACAGAAAGGAACGGTGGGAAGACACCACCTCTAACTTGACCAGCTGCCTGCAAGCTGCCTAGAAGCTGTGCAGTCAGCTCTGAAGAATGCAGCTTTTGGAAGTCATCACCCAGATGGGGTGGGCCTTTGTGATGAAGCTGCTCCTGAGCCATCCATGCTCCCATACGTAATTCCTCCTTACATGAATTACTTATTCATGTAAGTAATCTCAATTAACTTACTAGTTCACCGAGTTGGACTTCGTTGAAATTCTTTGGTCATTGGTACCCACTTCTCCAGGAAAGTCACAAGCTCAAGATGGGGCTGTTGAGAAGTCATTTCTAAGACATCCTCACACTGATGCTACTGTACTGCCGCTCTACTCCACCTCCTGCTGGTCGCTTCTTCCTTAGGATAACTGTTATTTTGCAAACCTCACCATTATAGTCATCGTCGTCACAATGGCCCGTTGTGTGACCAAGAACATTGACTGCCTCTTACCCTTACACAATACAGACTGTAAAACTGATATTTGGGGTGTTATATTTGTTTGCACTTCAAAAACTCTTTAAGAATGCTTTGATCACTCATTCACCTTTTTGAGTCACCAGGGAGAGATTTGGGTACATTTCACCCTCGTTAACAATGTCTAAGGGTACCAGTGCAGTTTCCTAAATGATCTCCCAGCTACCTGGATGAGTTACACAGTTTCAGAAAGTACCTGACTTACTCTCATATAGAATGCCATCCACTCAGAAGACTGGCTTCAAAAAAAAAATTATTTAATTCCTGCTGTTACTAATTCTTTTCTCATACTACCTGAGGAATATGAATGTTTGAAAGGCAACAATTTGTCCTAAAGACCAGTGCCAACCACTTGGGATAAAGCCATGAGAAATGTGCATACGTGCAAACCTATACCCTTCCCAAAGCACATCTTTCTTTTGCGTCCATTTTCAACTCTGAAACTCTGTTTTCTGAACACAATAGAATCCAGACCAACTCCATGAAAAACACGCCTTAATTTTTGGCCTGACTTCTTTTCATTCTTTGTGGAGATCGCTCTGCAGGCCTTTCAACTTGTCAGATATAATCCATTTTGGCCCCAGAGCCTTGAGAGGCCAACTACCACTGAATCTGTGTTGTCAGATGAAAACGGCATAGAATACAAATGCTAAAACTTGCAGAGGTGATGAGCAGGAAAGTCTCCCTCCCCGAGATGGAAAGAGCACAATGCTGAACCTGAAAGAACAGTACAACAAATGACATAGCCTCTGTGGGCACAGTCCAGAGACTTAGCTGGTCAAAAGGGACAACTCCCAAAGGCTGTATGTCCTCACATCTCCCTTGTCACCCCCACTGACACATTTTCATAAAGAAAGAAAGGGGGAGAAAAGGCCAAATCACCCTTCATGAGAATATGCTGATTCAGACAGACAGCTAAGCCAAGGTGGCTTTGGTGAAAACACTCTGGAATGAAATGAGTTCCCCTGTGGTCTGCTGCCCCGGTGCTGTTAAACTGAAACTAGAGAAGCTCAAAGTTGCTAAGAGATTGTCACATTGCTGCAGGAAGAATTTACACAATTGGCGCCCTCAGGCAAACGGTGCTGAAACTGTCAGTATTCAAGACTGTGTAATTTTTTCAGCTACTTCTTCATTCTGGTCTAAGTGGAGCACAACCTGCCCTCCACTCTTGCACAGTCAGCATTGACAGCATGGCCAGTTCTGAAGAAAGGCAAAGACAGGCTCTCAGGCTAAGCCCAGGACGACCCTGGAGAGGAGACGTTCTGTCAGCACTGAAGCCATGGACAGCTCCCGTGATAGCTGGACCAGATTCTTGGAAGGCAAACCCAGACAATGCAGGAGGAGGGAGAGGAGAGGGCCCTAGAAACTGTGAGTCACAACAGAGAGGGGAGAGGAACTCCCTGAGCAGCCCAAGAGTGGGTTTGTAATAGAAAAACAGATCAACACAGAAGCAAGGACAAGGATTGGTTCTACTCAATTTTCAGAGAAATTCTCTGATAATTCTCTGCTAATCAGAGAATTTACACCCAGCATCCCCAACTGAGGGGGGCAAAAGGACCATGTGACATCACATACTTTACCACTGTTCAATATCAGATTAAAAAACTATGTGACAGCAGTCTTTCAGCTGGTTTTAACGGCTCTCCTTCTCCCTCCTCCTCTCCTTTCTCTCCTTCCTCTCCCTTCTCCTCCCCCTCATTCTTCATCCTCCCCTTCAACTCCCTCTGCTTTATCCCTCCTCCCTTCTTATTTCTTTTCCTCCATCCTTCTGTTAAAATGGCTCACAGACTGGTGACACAGTGCTGGACACTAGACATCCAAAGCGATAGAGAATGAAGTCAGTCAGTGTCCCAACAACTCAAAGACACATGCAATCCAGAGTTGGGAGAGAGCAGAAACTGGATCTTTGAAGGAAGCCAGTGAGGAAAAGAAGAAGACATTCAGAGGCAACATACGGGAAATGCCAGATGACCTCAAGAGGGACAGGAACACAGGGAAGGTAGTTGCCTCATACCCTTCCAAGCTGCAGACAGACCTGTGGTTTTTCCTGCGCATGGGTTCCTTGAGGCCCGTGAGCACTTAGAATCTAACCAGGAAGCTGTGATCCAGCAGCCCCCTGTTTTCTACATGCACCTCATTGTTGTAATGATCAGTTGTTCCAGAAAGATTCTTTGCAGTGAAAGAACAGAGTGAATTGGGCTGGTCAGATGCCTCAATGGCTAAAAAACTACACAAACTTGGTGACATGAACTTGATCTCCATAACCCAGAGCAAAAGGAGAAAACTGGTCTCTGAAAGTTGTCCTCTGATTTTACACATCTACCAGGGCACAAACGTACCTACACAGACACACACACACACACACACACACGCCATACACACAATAGCAATAATTTTTTACAAGTCTGAATATCATAAAGGCACTCATGCACTGAGTCCAGAATCGAAAGAGCATCTGAAAACAAAGGTTAACTGAAGAACAGCCCACCCAAAGTTCTCATCTCTTATGGTGTTGCTGCATGTGAGCGACTCTGTTCCCCCACACACACTCCAGCTAGACTGGCTGGCTTATTCCGTCCTTATGCCTGGTTTACCTCTACTGCAGAGATGCTGCTTCCCCATGTCACTCACTTCCCTGTAACGTCAGCCTGCTGTGACCCTTCCTGGCCTCACCTAACCTCATAGCTTCTTGATATAGATTCCTCCTATTCCAGACTCCACTGCTAACTGTACTTTCTAGTTCAGCTTCAAAAGAGAAAATATGACTAGCCCTGTTCATTCTTTAGCACCAGGTCAAAGGCTGCTGGCCAGCCTCTGATATGAGTATTTTTGGATCAAAGCCCACCTGTTATACAACCAACTGCAGCCAATAGGACAGGGTCACATAGCATAAAACTCAGCAATCCAGGCCTGTCTGATCACTATACACAAAATAGAGACTTTAACCAATACAATCGGTATGAAAACTCCTCATTGACAGCCTCTGTTTTTCCAGGACAATTATGTGGCAACATCATTTATCTCATAATATTAGCAATTATTATATTTTTATTTATCTTAGTAGTTTTCTAAATTTGTCCTAAGTAATATTTCCAATTTTTATAATCAGAATTATTCTATTAAATATTAAGGAAAAAGCATCCTTTTATAGGTGTCTTAGGGCTTCTATTGCTATGTAGGGCTTGGATGGGTTCTATCATTTTCTTATCTCAAGCTGGGAAAATGGCTCAGTGGGTAAGAATACTTGCTCACTATGCATGAGGATCTGAGTTAAAATCCCCAGCATCTGCATACAAAGCTGGGCGTGACTGATATAAATGTAACATTTCAGGGTGGGGACTGGCAGATTCCAAGAGCTCACCTGCCAGCCATTCTCACCTAAAGAGTAGCAAGGCAGCAAGGTAGAAGAATAAAATATTAAAAATGCATCCAACTTCTGTTTGCTCTGGCTTCACATGCTTATGCCTAGGAATGCTCATTCTCACACTCATAGGAATAGACTACACAAACACTCACACTCACACTCACACTTATATTCTTCGTGGAACATAAGTGTTCTGATAAGAACTGGAGAAGTCACCGTAGATAAATGCTTTCCAGTGCTTTCCAGCGTGAGGAACTCTGTTCACATCCCCAGCCTTGGCTTGCACACGCACGAGCAGATACATGTGCACACCCGTACACGCACAAATAACGAAACAGTGGTCACAGAATTTATCAGATGAGAACATGTCTGAGGATGAAAGAGCGTGCTGTTAAAGAGCAGAGCGGAAGTCCAGATTCCAGCACAGCCTCGGGCTCCCGCCACCACCAGGGAAAGCCTCTCCTCTCCCTTCTTCCCTGCTAGCTTGGATGACACCCTCCAGCTGTAACCAAAATAAATCCCTTTTTCCTTAGGAAAAAAATCAGATCAGGGGCTGGCATGTAGCCCAGTGATAGAGTGCTTGCCTAGTGTATACAAGGCCCTGAGTTTGGTCCCCAGGACTGCAAATAAATAAATATCATTTTAGAACTACACTGAGTCTGTGCTGAGCTAACCCAAGCACGTGGGGAATGCTTCGGTGCAGCTGTATGGTTCAACTGAGAACTAAGAGCTATGTGGCTCAATTCCCCCATTAAACATTAATCAAGAGATCTGAAGAATATGCATGGAAGCAATGTGCAAGCCAAGAGGTCCCTCAAATCTAAGCATCCTGCTCCTATACTTTAGGAGGCATTCAGAATTCTGGTGCAATAAGAAGGACCAGGGACATGTAGATTATGGTGATGATTAGTGGAACGGATCGTGTACGAACGTGTGTAAATCACTCACTGCGTGTGCCAGCTAACACTGGGTGCTTTCACCACATGATCAAAGTTGGTACGGCATTTAATTCTGTGATGTGGGTTATTACACTCATTCTTCTGAACAGCAAACTGAAGATCAGCTTGTCTTCGTTTGAATTTGTTTGTCAAGGTATCATGTCCAATGATAGAATTCATCGCTAACTCCTCTACAACAAACCATCTCTTAAGTTTTTAAATTTAGAAACTCAAGACATTGGCACATTATGACCTCAGGTTTCCTTTAAAAATAAATGTCAGCAGCCCTGGGTCTTTCATAAAAGTCTACTTGAAGTGGGTCCTTCTGCCATAATCTTAGCCTATGTGCTTACCCCGAGCATAAACAAAGGGAATGAACTTAACTGGATGCTGCTTCTTACATTTTTCATGGTCCTTGCGTAGGTGGCATCTGAATTCACCATGTAATTTGAAAATGAAATTTTTTTAAGGCAATTAAAGAAAAATATCTGAAGGGTATTATTAGCCCAGGGGAAAAGGGGGGTGGAGAACATTCAAAATGCCAAAAAGTATTTGTAACTAATTTTCTGCCAGTTGAGTCAGAGTAATTCTATTGATACCAGATTAGTTAATTAGAGTAATATGTCAAATTCTGTTTTGACAAATAATATCACAACTCAAATATCTATTCCCTTTAATGGGATTTGACCTGCATCAACTTCCTTTTAAAACATGAAAGTGAATAAAGTCAGATTTTTCTCTGAGGGTTTTATGTTTGCTTGAGGTTTTTTTGTTGTTTGTTTTGTTTTGTTTTTTCCAATAGTGATGTCCATACTTACTGTCCAAAGAAAAGCACTTTGAGTTGAAGCCATAATGGAGAAAAGGAACTTGAAATAAAGTCACCCATAAGATATATTTCCCCTGCCCTGTGTTAGAGAAATTCATTAAAAAACTATCCCCAAAACAATGTCAAAAGAATTTTTAACAATCTTTTTTGTGTCTATGACACATTTCATCTCTGCTTCCGATCCCAACTGCATCTTTTAAAACAAATGTCTTTGGAGGACCTATGTAGGAATTACTGCAATTGGAAGACCCTTCTGAGATAGAAAACCTCCTTTTATCCTGAGAAAGTCTTTGTTCAAACAAAAGACCTTCATATTCTGGAAATGGCTGAAAATTATTCACCTTTTGTGCCTTGCGTACTCAAAACCTGAGAGACGGGGAGATGGAAGAATACAGTTGGATGAGGAATGTGAACGTTAAGATGCAAACGCTTGGATTCAGTACACATGCAGAATAGGTAATTCCATTTACTATAAAAAGGAAACAGAACCCTTTTGTCCCCAACAAGCTAAGTGACAGATCCGTCCAGAATGTGCCCCACTCTTCCCATTCAGATATCAAGCCACAATTCAAACCAGTGTTTTAAAATACTTAGGGTCTTTATTCTCCTTCAGTTTCTCCCATTAACAGCAAAATATAATCTTCTTTCATGTTGTGTAGCTGATAACAAAAACTGGCTAGCGTGAGAATGCCCCGCTGAATTCACAGTCGGCTTCGCAGAGCTGAGCTGTAGAGAAATAAATGCAACTACTTATTGTCTCCTGAATTATGGATTTTAGAGAAGTGTTTAATAAAGAAAAAAATATTTAAAACAGCTTCATTGAATTCTGCACATGTAGAAAACGAAGAGGTCACTGAGACTGATAACGGATTTTTCTTGGGAAAGTTAAATTGAACGATAATGATAGTTTGGAAGCCAAGATAGCTCTACAAGGACAAATCCCAGCAAGGCCTGCATGCTGGGAACCTGGGAAGTAGAGCTATATTTTTAAGTGGTTGGGGTTTTTTTTTGTTTTTGTTTTTGTTTTTGTTTTTACTTGAAGCTTTAAATAAAGTACTTTTCCTACTTCTGTGGCCTTTATTTAAGCTTCTAGCTCTAAAGAGAGAGCACTCCCCATTCCTCAGTTGCTCAGGAAACTAGGTTCTCCTCAGAACTAACGTGTGAGTCAGCATAATTATTCAGACTCTGCCTTTAACAGATGTGGCAGCGGCACATGCCTGTAACCCCAGCCCTCAGGAGGAATCCTGATCATGACTCAGGATGTCCTGGGCACTGGTAAGACCCTGTCTCAAGAAAAAAATATTAATATTTATCTTAAACGTATCCATCGTTCTGTGTTCTGTGCTGTTTAATAAAGTTGGTGACACAAAGCAGGCCGTTAGAAAGTTGGGGTTTTTTTTAACTATGTTTTTATTTCAGTGTGTGTGTGTGTGTGTGTGTGTGTGTGTGTGTGTGTGTGTGAGTGTAGATATATGCTCATGCCACCACCTATGTGTGAAAGTCAGAGGGCAACCTGCCGGAGTCAGTCCTCTTCTTCCATAGTGTGGGTTTCTGGGATAGAACTCTGGTCTTGAGGTATGACACCAAGCACCTTTTCCCAGTGAGCCATCTCTCCAGCCCTGAAGTTGCTTTTTAATTGACTGAACTCAGTAAATCTCAAAAATACCAAGAATTATTTGTCCACTCCCATGTCAGAACTAACAACCTGTGACTAAAGGATTAAAACTTTTTGAAATTAACTAACTTAACAGGCTACTAGCTTCCTCCATCCCCAAAGCTAAGAATGTCTTTAGATGGTGTCTAAGCCTATAGAACAGTTTTCCCCAGTTTGCTGTAACAACCTCCATTAAGAGGGAAAATTTTTTGTTTGGCACTAACTGGCAAAGCTGACTAGAATCTAGCTTATCTTAGACATTTCTCATCCTTACTCTAGATACTCCAGCCTGCCTGACCATCATTGGACCCTTGACAATCCTAATTAATCTAAACCCTTTCTTTGGCCACAGGTTAATATCAAAAAATGTAAATATGAAAGTCAGGGACTATATTTCCCTGATCACCTCCACTAAATTGTATGAAGAGGAAAAAAATACTTTAATGAAAAGATTTGGTAGTCAATTCTTTGATTTTCATTTTGCCATCTTATTTCCATGTTCAAAATGTCCTCCTCAGGGTACAAAGGAAGGCCACTTTCCATCTATAAAAACCCAGAGGCGGAGAGGACTGCTCAGCTGAAGAGAAAACGCACTGAGCGAGCAGTGTGTAGGAGTGTACCGCCAAGGCTGTGAATAAACACGGAGCGTGGCGATCGCTGTGACAGAGAACTTGTACTTTCTGCTAAGTATATAGGTGTCTTCCCCAAAGAAGTGTTTCCTGCGCTCACTCTTCCATGGAGCCCCACACTTCAGCATGACGAGTTTATTATTGATTGCCATCAGTTCTGGGATACATGGAATTAGAAAGATTTGCATCTGTTTCTTTAACCTAAAATAAGCCCATTGCACTCTCTCTTAATTCTGTAACCACAGTCACTTGCCAAAGTGAGTGCTAAAATAGCAGATGCGTAAATCCTGCTTGTGTCATTTTAAAGTTAAAAGTAATGCATACAGACAAATTTATAAACATTTATATCATGTGTGTTGAAGCTTCATTACCATTGCAGTGTGCCCTATCAGTAGGCATATCCCAGCACTGGGTGTTTGTCAGATAATGGAGGAATATTCATTGAATTGAAAAGAGCAGTAGGACATAAGATTACAACTCTTACATACAGGGGAAGTACATCATAGCAATGCCTTTTCTTCTTTTTATCTGCTTCCCCTTTCCCTTCAGGCAAAAATATAAATGAAAAATACCTTCTCCCTTCAATCAAATGCCACAGATAAAATGCCGATTGCTTGCTTGTCTGCTTGCAATGGAGGTATAACAAATGTTAATCTATTTCTACAGCCAGCAGAGATGGGAGGCTGGGAAGGGAAGAAGGGGATTAGAGGAGCTTTGCCATCGTGGCATTTTTGAGACTTCAAAATGCTCTTAGAAGCTACTTAACAACAAAATCAGTTGATCCCATTGTCGTGCCTCAGAATCCTGCTTTGTATACAGCCTCTGGGTGGGGAAGCTGAAGTGTGGCGGGGCATGACTGCCTTGCCCATGCGTATTTTCAAAAGCTTTTAATTAGATCACTTTAAAGAAGCCTTGTAAAAATCCTCCAACCGTCCTCAAGACTTGTGTCCCCTGGGACCAGTCCCACCAAGAGCAGAAATTAAAGACCCCATCATCATCTCCAAGGATCTATCTATCAAGTTGTATTTCTAGAACTCTGCTCTGCTTTCACCCACTGAACCGCACTATGGTTTCAGCTTCTATCTGGAGCGAAATGTGCTGGAGAGCCTTCCCCTCCTAGTGGGCAACTGTCATTACACATATATATATATATATATATATATATATATATATATATATATATATATATACAGGTATGCGTATGTATTTCTAAATATAGCCTGTTGAATCCATATAATGTTACTTACATGTATACCTTCAGGGCTGACTTTTTGTCACTGGACAACTGGCACTGGACAACTGGCACTTTCTTTCCCTGGAAAGAACCGCCTCTCCCACTCATTATAGATGAACAGATAGGTGGAAAATTGCTACATAGAGATAGATGGATAGATAGATAGATAGATAGATAGATAGATAGATAGATAGATAGCCAAATAGATGATAGGTAGGTAGGCAGATAGATAGATAATAGATAGATAGATAGATAATAGATAGCCAGATAGATGATAGATAGATAGATAGATAGATAGATAGATAGATAGATAGATAGATAGATAGATGATAGATAGATAGTTAATAGATAGATAGATAGATGATAACCAGATAGGTAGGTAGATAGATAGATAGATAGATAGATAGATAGATAGATGATAACCAGATAGATAGGTAGATAGATAGACAGATAGATAGATAGATAATAGATAGGTAGATTGATATATAATAGATAGATAGTTAATAGGTAGGTAGATAGATGATAGACAGATAGATGGACAGACAGACAGATAGAAAGATAATAGGCCGCACGGGCCCCTTAGTTTCCCCCCACAGCTGTCAGCCTCACTACTTCGCTGTGGTTCCCAGTGCCCAGCCTGGACCCCACCATGCTCACAGAGCATCCCAGACTCTGCTCAGCAGCTGCTGGAGAAGAGGAAAAGGAGATTGACTGTTGAAGGAGCACCCACACAGTCGATGTCATGTGTCAGCGTGTCTGGGTCACGGACACTGTAGTTTGCTCTGTGTTAACCTATGTTTTACAGGAAGACACTATTTACATTGATTGTTATCAGTCCAGTCCAAGTAAAGAAAATTACCCTCTGTAATAGGAGCATCCATTAGGTGAGAACTTAAGAGAAAAGAATTCTGCTTTACATTGCCTCTGACCTAAAACTGCAGAGTAAGTTCATACCAAAATTTCCAGCCTGTTGCTCTCTCCCACTGTGTTTCTGACTTGCAAGCCCCAACAATCTCAGGAGATAATTCCTTAAAACAAATATCTTTTTGTTGTTGTTGCTTACTTTTGAGATTATTAGTTACAACATCTCTCCCTTCCCTTTCCTCCCCAATCCCTCCCATAGGCCTCTCCCCATGCTCCTCTAAATTCAGGGCCTCTTTTTTCAACTATTGTCATTGCTTGTACATATGTACGTGTGTATGCAGATGTTTCAAAACACAACCTTGTTACTCTGATGTACATTCTCAGGGCTGACCTTTTGGCACTGGACGACCAATTGGTGTGTTCTTCCATGGAGAGAACCATCTCTCCCACTCATTTTAGATGGACAGATAAATAGGAAATTGGTGCATAGAGATAGATAGATGATAGTAGATAGATAGATAGATAGATAGATAGATAGATAGATAGATAGATAGAT
>NW_026596091.1:8325574-8328743 GCF_907164565.1 Psammomys obesus | reverse complement strand
GATAGATAGATAGATAGATAGATAGATAGATAGATAGATAGATAGATTCATGTGGTAGAAAGCTAGCTCAGTGAGTAAGTGCTTGCTACTCAAGCATGGAGACCTGTGTTCACAGCACTTATGTAAAAAGCCAGGCACATTTAACCCATTGCTGGGAAGGTAGAAAAGAGAATCATGCGGACCCACTAACCAGCAAATGGCAAACTCCAGGTTCAATGGAACACCCTATTTCAAAAATTAAGTAGAGTCACCTACATCAATTTCTGGCTTCCACAGGCACACACACATGCACTCATGTGCTTGTATGTGCACACACACACACACACACACACACACACATACACACATACATGCATACATATACACACACAAACACACAGAGAGAGGAAGGAGGGAAAAAGCACACTGGTTCTGTTTCTGATTCTCTGGGAAAATTCTTCAAAACACAATTCCCCAGCAAACACTCCCCCCCCCCATCATGGACAGTACATCAGGTCCCAAAGGGAGACGTGATCACCCAGATCAAGCTGGGAAGCCTCTTCAGTAGAGAGAACATTCTACCTCAGTGGTTGCTTTCTGAGGCTCAAGAGTGTGACTGCACTCTGAGAAGCCTTCGGAGTCCTATACGCTGACCCATACTCTCAGATCTGAAAGGAAAGCAGTAGCAAATTATTTCCCTTCCCCAACATTGTGCTTCAGGTCCAGTGAGCAGTGAGCTCTGTCTCTTCTCTCAGCCCAAGGAGATATCTCTTCTCTCTCCCTTTTAGCTCCTGAGAGGAGACAGCTCTTCTGACTGATAAGAACATGTCCTGCAGAAGACCTCGGAGCCAGTGTGTTTGTCATCTTTGGGCGTCATGGTAACTGAAATGCAGGCATAGACTCTCCTTAAAGTTCCAGAAAGGTGAGAGATCCTCTCTGGTAATTTCTAAGGCCAAACTTCACAGGAATCTGTGTGTACATTCTCCATGGAGAAGGAGTCTGTGCAAGAGAACTTTCTGGCAAAATCAAGCTTGTGTCACCTTCTGAGTCTTCATTAGCAGCTCAGAGCTATGTCTCTGCATCAGAGGAATCATTTTCTGGTGTATTTTGTGGCCCTTTCAGTCCAGTGGGCAAAGACCAGTTTCCCACACACATTGTTCCTTGCCTTTATCCATTCTCTGTTGGCCATTTTCTCATTCTTTGTTTAGTGCTGCTCTGGTATTCACTTGACCTGAATTATTGCAACATTTTCTTTCTAATTTACATGTGGCTTATAAACCAAATCACAACAAATTTCATCTCCATTACTCATTCTCTATCTATCTCTCTCTCTCTCTCTCTCACACACACACACACACACACACACACACACCTTCCCCTTCCTCTCCCTCTCCCTCTCTTCAAGTCTCACCCTCCATGAAGTTTATACACAAAGAAAAAAGTTTGAATTGCAAACAGCCAATTGACCTATCACCTCATCTGTATTTATAACTCTTATTCATCCAAGCAAGACATCAATTTTCCTGGGAAATCAGCTCTGCTCCTCCTGAGGTGTGAGAAAGAAATGATGTACTATTCCCTAGAGATTTAAAGGAATATTTGTAGTAACCTGGAAATAACCTAATCCAGCCACTCCACTGAGGTCTAAGGCTCAGCTAATTACCACTGCTTAATTAATTCAGGGGCCCATTCAACTGAATGCCTGGCTGTGCTATGAAATCATCATTTAATAACCAAAGGTTTTCTAGGAGATCTGCATTGTGGCCCATCTGTGGAGACTTATTTAATTCCACCGTTTGGTTTCACCTGGTTCCCTGAAAAACTGGTTATCACTAAAGAAAAAGAGGAGTCAAAGGCTCTCTGATCTAAGGAGCCTTACCTAGAAATGAGACCCTCCCTGGAGACAGAGCCACACTTTATGGAGAGGTCATTGCAACCCATAAACCACAGGCAGAAAGATTTGTAAGTAATAACAAATACCTTAGTGCCAAAAGGAAAATATGGCCAGAGTATTTAGCCAATTGAAATGAATGGAGATTCACATTGCAATAGAAACATTATCCAAGAGGCCAAAGTACAACTGTGGTCAGGATGTACTATGTGAGAGAACAATTTTTTAAAATATCCAAGGTGCAGATATAGACCAAGTTCAAATCTTGACTCAGTATTTATTACATATATCATCTTCCTGACTTTGGTTAAGTTTCAACATCCTTATCTGTAAAGTGAACATATTCATAGGGGTGTGGTGAGTATTAAATGATCAAGTAATCCTCTACTAATCTAAATAAAATGTTTAGCTAATAGCCACTACATGCTAAATGCTTTACAAGTATTGTAGCTAATTATTATGTGTTGGTGAATCCTGTTAACAGTTATCAAATAAAGCTGTCGTTTTCAACTGCATCATCAGAGGAAGTCTGACTTTAAGATACTTCTTGAGGTCTTACAAAAACTGAAGAAACAGAGAGGATGACATTTTTATCCCTGGTGAAGGGAGGAAATTTGGAGGATCAAAGTATATGAGATTCCAAAAAATAAACACTAGTATTATCAGCTAAGGTCACAGGAAGGAGTCAGAAAATATGGTCTGATGAACTCAGTGTCTGGCTCTTTGATCACCTCCCCCTGAGCAAGGAGCTACACAGAAAGACAATGCAGACCTCATAGGCTAGTGTCAGATGGAAGTGGAGGTGGACCTCCCCTATCAGTGGACTGGGGAGGGCCATGGGAGAAGAGAGAGGAAAGGTGGGATTGGGAGGAGATGAGGGAGGGGGCTACAGCTGGGATACAAAATGAGTAAATTGTAATTAATTTTAAAAATAAATTAATTAAATAAATAAATCCCACCTCTAGGTATACCTATGAGGACTTTTCCAGGAGATTCAACAAAGTGATGAAGATCTACCCTGAACATGGGTAATAGCATCCCACAGGCTGGGATCCCAGACTGAATAAAATGAAAGAAGAGCTGAGCACCAGGATTCATATCTCCTTCCTTCCTGATTGAAGATACAAGGTGATCACCACCTCAAGTTCCTGCTGCTATATGATGGACTTTATCCCTCTCAAACCTGAGCCAAGATAAACTCATTCTCTTTAAAAGGAAGAAAGGAAGAAAGGAAGGAAGAAAGAAAGAAAGAAAGGAAGGAAGGAAGGAAGGAAGGAAGGAAGGAAGGAAGGAAGGAAG
>NW_026596091.1:8226286-8325564 GCF_907164565.1 Psammomys obesus | reverse complement strand
AAGGAAGGAAGGAAGGAAGGAAGGAAGGAAGGAAGGAAGGAAGGAAGGAAGGAAATATGGTTTGGCACCTTGAATAGCTATTTTAAGTTCTCAGAACAACAGATACCCAGCTGGGGATAAAACTGACACTGGAAAAAGCCTACTGACAATGATAAGAATTTTAAATGAGCCGCTATGTACAACATATTAAACAATAGTTCAAAAATAACCTTAACTTTCTATTAATATACAATGAATTAAATAATAATTGAACAAAATAACCTTAAATGTCTATCAATATACAATCAATGAGTTGCATATGTGTTGGGGTACCCTATGAAAATTGGGGTATTGGCCAAGTCCCAGGAAAGCTAACTGTATCTTTTCTGTCCAGTCTTTGCAGGGTTGATCATTTGAGCTAGCCCTTTTGAAGTTGATCTGCATGCAGATTCGTGAGGATATAATAACTGAGGCGGTCTGTGAGGCTGAATTATCTGGGCTATGAGACTCACTCCCTACATGAAAACATTCATGTTTCAGCTAATAGGAGGTCTTCCCTGGTCAGATCTAATTTTTATAAGTTTTCTTGGTAACCATAATTTTTATTTCCTGTAGATACATAAGCATAACCATGTCCCCATCCCAAACCTATTGCAGGTTTCTATTCTAATGTCAACACATCCTTATAGTATATTGGTTGACCTCGTTCCTCAGTTTTTTCTATTAGTCAGTGTCTCTCAGCTGCTGTTGTTCCTTTTTCACTAACATTAAGAAAATTTAAAGTTAATAAAGCATTATTTAGTCAGTTCCTTAGGTTATTTATGCTTTCATTTTGTTTAATGGGCATCTCTTTTAAAGTACTATTGGCCCTTTCTACAACAGCCTGTCCTGTAGGATAAGTGTGTAATTATACAATCAGCCTTTGCAGAACTTAATGCAATTACCCATTGAAACCTTGAGTATGTGTCAATCATACAGTGTACATACCTTTGTTTTTCAAATTCTGCAAAATAAAACACATTCATCTGCCAGATTTTCTTTTGGTGCCCCTAGGGTTACTTCCAGGAAATAATGAAGTTTGGTTATACAAAGAATACATAGGACATTTCTTTATTATTTCTTTTGGCTTGTTCCCAGGAGATAGAGAATTTTTTCTTTAAACCTTTACTGTTAACATTAACTGTTTTTCATTAAATTTTGAGGCTTCTAATATTTCCTGTTAGTAATTGATCAATTTCCTCATTTCCTTGTGTCAATGCACCTAGCAAACCTCTATAAGACCAAATATGAGTACTATATAATGCATAGTTTGTACTTCTGATGGCCTGTTGCAATTGCATAAATAACAAGGTTAATTCTGAGTTATCAGGAATAAATTCAGCAGCTTCTATGTGTAAAACAAAACTCTTTCTGAATATTGATAATCAGTAATTATATTAAGAACTTCAAAAATCCAATAATAATATAAGGATTACACACAATTCTGATTTTTGAACTGAAATATATGGGCTTTTGATCACTTTACTTATTTTTTCTGACTTATAACCTGCCATTCCCATCTTGTTTGCATCAGGAAAGAATGTTGTTGTCTCTGGAATTGGTGCTCTCTTTACAAAGAATACAAAGAATCAAGTTAGTTCTTTTTATAAACTGTATGTTTGCTTTTAGAATAATTGTTATTAATTTCTCCCAAGTAGTTACTAAAATCTCTTTGCCAGTCTTCATTGATTAGCCATAATGACATATTCTCAGCATTAGTAAAAGGTGCTACAATTTCAGCCAGGTCTGTTCTTGACAATTGACTTAGTCTTATTCTAACTTTTATAATTAATTCAGAAATCTTTTCTATATGTCTTCAATTTTTTACTTTGTTTATGTGATAAGAAAATCCATTCCATAATACTATCTTCCCTTTGCCCAGTAGGAGAATGAGTTGAAGGCAAAATGATGAAAATACAATCAAGTTTAGGATCAATTCAATCCACATATGCATCTTGCAGTCTTTGTTCTACCAGAATTAACTCTTTCTGCTTCAGCTGTTAGACATCTGAACTGTTTAAATCTGAATCTCATGGTAATGTTTTAAACAAAATATTTAACTCATAAGTACTTAATCCAACTGTAGGCTTCAGTCAATTAATATCTCTCATTAATTTTTGAAAATCATTAAGAGTTTGGAACTAGTCTCAATAGATCTATACTTTTTGTGGTCAAATTTTTGTTGACTTATTTTATAACCCAAATAGCTACTCGAATCTCTTCTTCATATTTTTTTTCTGGAGTAATCTGTAGAACCCAGCATGCCAGAATTTTTTTGTGTTTCCTTAAACAATTTTCTAAAGTATCTATGTCAGAATCAGCCAACAAAATATCATCTATGTAATGATAAATGATAGATTGAGGAAACTGCCTATGAATTATTTTTATATAATTTATTTTTTCATGAATTACAGTTCATTTCCTTTGTATTCCAGCTGTTGCCCCCTCCCTCATCCCCTACCAATCCCACCCTCCCTCTCTCATCTCCTCCCATATCCTTACCCAAGTCCACTGATAGGGAAGGTCCTCCTCCCCTTCCCTCTGACCTTCGCCTATCAGGTCTCATCAGGACTGGCTGCATTGTCTTCTGTGGCCTGGTAAGGCAGCTCCCCCATCAGGGGGAGGTGATTTATTTCTAATGGTTGTCAGACAAAATATTGACGTAACGTTGGACTATTTAGCAGTCCCTGTGAAAGTACCTTTCAATGGTATCTCTTTATTGGACCACTGTTGTTCAGGGTAGGTACAGAGAAAGTAAACCTTTCTCTATCCTTCTCATGCAAGAGTATTGTGAAAAAAACAATCTTTTAAGTCAATTATTATTATAGGCCATGATCTAGGTAACAAAGAAGGTAAAGGAATTCCAGGCTGTAAAGGACCCATTGGGATTACAACAAAAACATATTTACCGCAAATAACCAAAGCTTCCACTACAAAATGGATACATATTAGGTAGAAGCAGGAAGGGTACTAAGAGAGGAAGGGAGCAGAAAGTGAAGAGATAAGGGAATACTGTGAAAGAATAAATAAGAAAAATATAAATAAATATTTTAAAGGTAGAGATGCATAAAGACATCAGCAATCACAACAAACATGCAGTATCAAATCACTGTTCTTATTCATATAGTTTTTAAAGACACAGTCACATTCAACTATATATTGCTTATAAAAACAATATCTATTGTCAAAAGTTGAAAGTAAAAAGGTGAGAAAACGTAAAATGTGTAGTAAAGGCTAACCATGAATTTCATGCAGTCATTGCAAACCATACTCAACCAAACTTAATTGAGAAAACACTTTAATAATAAATAAATAATTCATATAATCTTGAACTTGCAAATACTTAATAGTAGTCCTTCAAAACATGTAAAGTGGGGGCTGGAGACATGGCTCAGTGATTAGGAGGACTGACTGCTCTTCCGGAATCCTCAGCATGCACATGGCAGCTCACAACCCTTTGTGATTCCAGTCCAAGTGGATCCAGTGCACAAACATGCACACAAGCTAAACGCCCACACATAATATAATAAAATGAAATGAACTTATTAAATAAAAAATATCCAAAAACATCACAATTAATAAATTTCACCAAATTAGCTGTAACTTCTTTTATGGATGGATGATGGATGGATGGATGGATGGTCAGATTGATTCAAAATTCAGTAAGGAATTTGCCCACAAAGGAAAATTCAATAAACTCTGAACATTCTGTAGGACACAGAAAATATTTTGTGACCAAAGCACTATAAAATTAAGAAATGAGAGAGGTCTGCCCACTGCTGTGTGGCACAGTCAGGTAAAAAATACCCACCTCTATGTAGACTGCCCACTATGGGCACTACTATGATGAGCAAGTATTAGATGGAGAGATGGGAGAGAAAGAGAAGCAGAACTGTTTGTGCATTATGAAGAGAAGCAGAACTGGGGACTCAAGGGTGATAAGGAATAGCCTGATGTGAATAGCATGTGACACCACCTGCATGCCATGGGCCATGGTGAGGTCCCAGCTTGTGCTGCCATTGAGAGCCATGTCTGCATCCATGGCTTTGCAGCCCTGTGGATAGAAGGTTCTGTGTCAATGTCCATGACCACCAAAGGCCATCCCCGGTCTGAGCTGCGACTTGGGACCATGTTGCTGTCCAAAGGCTGCATAAATTTGGCCTCACCCTTCACCAGCTGCAGCATTCAGAAGAGCTGGCCCCATCCCTTGTCTGCCATTTGGTGGCATGGGCATAGGCAAGATATCTCTCTCTCTCTCTCTCTCTCTCTCTCTCTCTCTCTCTCACACACACACACACACACACACACACACACACACACACGTATGCATATGCTCCTCACTGCCTGCAGCAAGCAGAAGAGCTGACCCCAAAACTGTGAGAGCAGAAGAGTTGGCCACACCCCTCGCTGGCTACAGCACTCCAGGAGAGTGGGCCCTATCCCTTGCCAGTTGTATGGAAGGGTAGTCATGGGAGAGATCCTCTCCCCCAGCCTGCCTCAGCCAGTCACCATCTGCAGCAGGAAAGAGAGCTGGCCCAGCTCCTTGCCTGGGTAGTATGGGAGACCTGGCCTTGGTAGCATGGGTGGGAAAGCACATAAGAGAGGGAGAGCTGGTCCCACCCCTAGCCAGGACAGTGCTGGAGAGCTGGCTCTGAAGGTGTGAGTACAGGAGAGCCTATCCTGCCTCTTGCTGGCTACAACAAACAGAAGAGCTGGCCCTGCCCCTCGCCTGAACAAAGCAGGAGAGCTCGCCCTGGTGGCACAGGCACAGGAGAGCTGGTGGGCTGAACAACACAGGCACCACGATCCACACCCAGATCCAGGTTTTCAGTTGGCCCACCCCAACATCCATCCCAACAGGAATTGCCAGAGTATGTGATGGTTGCAGAGCCAAAGCTGCAGGATCTCCACGACCTAGGGCAACAGGGTATCTGAGAGGAACCACAGTGAGGATCCAGTATTGATAGTGTAGCAAAAGCCAGAAGCCTTGAACCAGACCAATGGCTCATTACAATGAACATTTGCAAGTAAAGCTGTTCAGACAAAACGGTACACTGTGTGACACACTGTGACACACTGCAGCTTCCACAGCAAGATTCTGTTATTGTTGTTTTATTTTTAGCTTTCTTTTGGGGGGAGAGGTTGCAAGGGCAAATAGCAGGTATGGAGGGACAGGGAGGTGAGTGGGATTGGAGTGCATAATGTAAAATTCACAAAGAATAAATATAAAGTTTGAAGAAAAGGTAGAGAGAATCTGGGGGAGAAAACACAATCAAAATATTTGTATGAGTTTTTTAATTTTTATTTTCTTAATTACACTTTATTCACTTTGTATCTCCCCATAAGCCCCTCCTTCCTCCCCTCCCAGTCCCACCCTCCCTCCCCCTTCTTCACTGCATGCCCCTCCTCAAGTCCATTGATAAGGAAGGTCCTCCTCTCCTTCCTTCTGATCCTAGTCTATCAGATCTCATCAGGAGTGGCTGCAGTGTCATCTTCTATGGCCTGATAAGGCTGCTCCCCCCTCAAGGGGAGGTGATCAAAGAGCAGGCCAATCACATTATGTCAGAGGCAGTCCCTCTTCCCATTACTATGGAACCCACTTGAACACTGAACTGCCATGGGCTACATCTATGCAGGGGTTCTAGGTTATCTCCATGCATGGTATTTGGTTGGAGTATGAGTCTCTGGGAAGACCCCTGTGTTCAAATGTCTGGTTCTGTTGCTCTCCTTGTGGGGTTCCTGACCTCTCCAGATCTTACTATTTCCCATTTCTTACATAAGATTCCATGCACTCTGCCCAACAGTTGGCAATAAGTTTCAGCATCTGCTTTGATAGTCTGCAGGACAGAGCCTTTTAGAGGCCCTCTGTGGCAGGTTCTTAGCCTGTTTCCTGTTTTCTTCCTCCTCTGATGTCCATCCTCTTTGCCTTTCGGGATGGGGACTGAGCATTTTAGTCAGGGTCTTCTCTCTTGATTAGTTTCTTTAGATGTACAGATTTCAGTATGTTCATCCTATATTACATGTCTATATGAGTGAGTATATACCATGTGTGTCTTTCTGCTTCTGGAACAGCTCACTCAGAATGATGTATGAAAATTTTTTAAATAAAAATGTTTTTTAAAGCTGCTACAAACATGGTTGAGCAAATGTCCTTGTTGTGTACTTGAGCCTCTTTTGGATATATGCCTAGGAGTGGTATAGCTGCATCTTGAGGAAGCACTAATCCTAATTGTCTGAGAAAGTGCCAGATTGCTTTCCAAAGTGGTTGTACAAGTTTACATTCCCACCAGCAGTGGAGGAGGGTTCCCCTTTCTCCACAACCTCTCCAGCATGTGTTGTCACTTGAGTTTTTGATCTTAGCTATCCTTATGGGTGTAAGGTGAAATCTCAGGGTCATTTTGACTTGCATTTCCCTAATGGCTAATGACGATGAGCATTTCTTTATGTGTTTCTCTGCCATTCTATATTCCTCTACAGAGAGTTCTCTGCTTAGCTCTGTTCCCCATTTTTAATTGGATTGCATGATTTGCTGCTTTTTAACTTCTTTAGTTCTTTGTATAATCTGGATATCAGCACTCTGTCAGATACAGGATTGGTGAAGATCCTTTCCCAATCTGTAGGCAGTCATTTTGTTCTGATGACAGTGTCCCTTGCTTTACAGAAGCTTTTCAGTTTCATGAGGTCCATTTATTGATTTTTGCTTCTAGAGCCTGTGCTGTTGGTGTTCTGTTCAGGAAGTTGTCTCCTGTGCCAATGAGTTCAAGGCTCTTCCCCACTTTTTCTTCTAACAGGTTTAGTATGTCTAGTTTTATATTGAGGTATTTGATCCTCTTGGACTTTAGTTTTGTGCAGAGTGATAAGTATGGATCTAACTGCATTTTTGTACATGTAGACATCCAATTAGACCAGCCCCATTATTTGCAGTAATCAGAAGCTGGAAAAAAACCCAGATGCCCCTCAGTTGAGGAAGGGATACAAAAATTGTGGTACATTTACACAATGGAATATTACTCAGCAATAAAAAACAAAGAAATCATGAAATTTGCAGGCAAATGGTGGTAACTGGAAAAGATCATCCTAAGTGAGCTATCCCAGAAGCAGAAAGATACACAGGGTATATACTCATAAGTGGATATTAGATATATAATATAGGATAAACATACTAAAATCTGAACACCTAAAGAAACTAATCAAGAAGGAAGACTCTAGCTAAGTTGCTCAATCCCCATTCAGAAAGGCAAAGAGTATGGACATCAAAGAGGGAGAAAATAGGGAACAGGACAGGAACCTACCACAGTGGGCCTCTGAAAGGCTCTACCCTGCAGGGTATCAGAGCAGATGCTGAGAATTATAACCAAACTTTGAGCAGAGTGCAGAGAATCTTATGGAAAAAGGGAGAGATAGTAAGACCTGGAGAAGACAGGAGCTCCACAAGGACAGTAACAGAACCAAAAATCTGGGCACGGGGGTCTTTTCTGAGACTGATACTCCAAACAAGGACCATTCATGGAGATAACCTAGAACCCCTGCACAGATGTAGCTCATAGCAGTTCAGTGTACAAGTAGGTTTCATAATCATGGGAACAGGGACTGTCTCTGACATGAACTGATTGGCCTGCTCTTTGATCACCTCCCCCTGAAGGGGGAGCAACCTTACCAAGACACAGAGGAAGACAATGCAGCCACTCCTGATGAGACCTGATAGACTAGGATCAGAAGGAAGGAGAGGAGGACCTCCCCTATCAGTGGGTTTTGGAAGGGACATGGGTGGAGAAGGGGGAAGGAGGGGAGGCTGGGAGGGGGGGTGGGAGGGAGCTACAGGGGGATACAAGGTGAATAAACTGTAATTAACAAAATTTTTAAAAGACTGCCTTATTCAGAAAAACATGTTTTTTTAAAAGATTGTTTTATTTCAGTGAATAGTGGTTATACTGTCTCTTCTAATCCCATTCGGTGTGTTAAATAAATTTAAAATCAAAGCATTATTTACTTTACTATGACATTCTGATAACTGCCTACACATGCCAAAAAATAATAAGAAAGAATAAAATATAGGAAAAATGTTGAACATGCTATAACCTTTTTCTAAAAACTTTAAATACTTTTCTACTATAGAAGTAATTCATAGATAGATAGATAGATAGATAGATAGATAGATAGATAGATAGATATGATAGATATGATAGATAGATACACGAGGACTAATATAGGCCTATCTCAGAAATGCAAAGATAATTAATATTAGAAAATCAATCAAAATAGCACCACTCCAAAATTTTTGGGGGGAAAGTGGTAAACTCAAAGCTTCAAAAAAAGGGAGAGGGGCTGGAGAGATGGCTCAGAGGATAAGAGCACTGATTGCTCTTCCCAAAGGTCCTGAGTTCAATTCCCAGCAACCACATGGTGGCTCACAACCATCTAAACATGAAATCTGGTTTCCTCTTCTGGCGTGCAGGTGTACATGCTAACACACATTGCATAAGTAATAAATAAATATTAAAAAAAAGGGGGGGAGAGAAATTAAACTCAGTTCCTACATATTATAAAAACTTAGCAACTGAGGCTAAGGGAGAATATCTTTCCTTAACAAAGGGTGTTCATTTTAAAAGGCCTTCTGCAGGAAGTAGAGAGATTGCTCAATGGTTAAGAACACTGGTTGCACTGAAATCGGGGACAAGACAAGGGTGCCCACTCTCTCCATATATCTTCAACCTAATACTTGAAGTTCTAGCTAGAGCAATAAGACAACTAAAGGAGATCAAGGGTATACAAATTGGAACAGAAGAGGTCAAAGTTTCACTATTCGCAGTGATATGCGAATAGTATGCGAATAGTAATATGATAGTATACATGAGCAACCCCCAAAATTCAACCAGAGAACTCCTTCAGCTGATAAACATCTTCAGCAAAGTAGCTGGATACAAAATTAACTCAAAAAAATCAGAAGCCCTCCTGTATACCGAAAGACAAAAGGGCTGAGAAAGAAATTAGGGAAACAACACCATTCACAATAGCCACTAATAACATAAAGTACCTTGGAGTGACTCTAACCAAGCAAGTGAAAGACCTGTATGAGAAAAACTTCAAATCTCTGAAGAAAGAAATTGAAGAAGATATCAGAAGATGAAAGATCTCCCGTGCTCATGGATAGGTAGGATTAACATAGTGAAAATGGCTATTCTGCCAAAAGCAATCTACAGATTCAATGCAATTCCCATCAAAATACCAACACAATTCTTCATAGATCTTAACAGAAAAATTATCAACTTCATATGGAGAAACAAAAAAACCCAGAATTTCCAAAACGATCCTGTACAACAACAGATCGTCTAGAGGCATCTCCATCCCTAATCTCAAGCTGTACTACAGAACAATAGTCATAAAAACGGCATGGTACTGGCATAGAAATAGAATAATGGATCAATGGAACCAAATAGAAGACCCAAAATTAAACCCACATACCTATGGATACTTGATTTTTGACAAAGAAGCCAAAACCGTTCAGTGGAAAAAAGAGAGCATCTTCAACAAATGGTGCTGGTCCAAGATCCATATTTATCACCCTGCACAAAACTAAAGTCCAAGTGGATCAAAGATATCAACATAAAACCAGATACACTAAATCGGTTAGAAGAAAAAGTGGGTAAGACATTGGAACTCATTGGCACAGGAGACAACTTCCTGAACAGAATACCAACAGCACAGGCTCTAAGAGCAACAATCAACAAATGGGACCTCATAAAGCTGAAAAGCTTCTGTAAAGCAAAGGACATACTCATCAAAACAAAACGACAGCCTACAGACTGGGAAAGAATCTTCATCAACCCTATATCTGACAGAGGGCTGATATCCAAAATATACAAAGAACTAAAGAAGTTAAAAAGCAACAAATCAAGAAATCCGATTTAAAAAATGGGGTACAGAGCTAAACAGAGAATTCTCAGTAGAGGAATACAGAATGACAGAGAAACACTTAAAGAAATGGTCAACATCCTTAGCCATCAGAGAGATGCAAATCAAAACGACCCTGAGATTTCACCTGAATGGTTAAGATCAAAAACTCAAATGACAACACATGCTGGAGAGGTTGTGGAGAAAGGGAAACCCTCCTCCACTGCTGGTGGGAATGCAAACTTGTACAACCACTTTGGAAATCAATCTGGTGCTTTCTCAGACAATTGGGAATAGTGCTTCCTCAAGATCCAGCTATACCACTCCTAGGCATATATCCAAAAGAGGCTCAAGTACACAACAAGGACATTTGCTCAACCATGTTTGTAGCAGCTAATTCGTAATAGTCAGAACCTGGAAACAACCCAGATGTCCCTCAGTTGAGGAATGGATACAGAAATTGTGGTACATTTACACAATGGAATATTACTCAGCAATTAAAAACAAGGAAATCATGAAATTTGCAGGCAAATGGTGGGACCTAGAAACAATCATCCTGAGTAAGGTATCCCAAAAGCAGAAAGACACACATGGTATATACTCACTTATATAGACCTATAAGATAGGATAAATATACTGAAATCTATCCACCTAAAGAAGATAAACAAGAAAGAGGACCCAGGGTACGATGATCAATCCTCACTTAGAAAGACAAATGGGATGGACATTGGATGTAGGAGCAAACAAGTAACAGAACAGGAGCCTACCACAGAGGGCCTCTGAAAGACTCTACCTAGCATGTATCAAAGCAGATATTAAGACTCATAACCAAACCTCTGGCAGAATGCAGGGAATCAAAAAAAAAAAAAAAGAGGGGGGCTAATATGACCTGGAGAGTTCAGAAGTTCCACAAGGACCAAATATATCTGGGCACAAGGGTCTTTTATGAGACTGTTTCTCCAAATAAGGACCATGTATGGATGTAACCTAGAGCCCCTGCTCAGATGTAGCCCTTGGTAGCTCAGTATCCAAGTGGGTTCCCTAATAAGGGGAACAGGGACTGTTTCTGACATGAACTCGATGGCAGGCTCTTTGACCTCTACCCTCCCCCAGGGAGGAGCAGCCTTGCTAGGCCACAGAGGAGGACTTTGCAGCCAGGCCTGAAGATACCTGATAAACCAGTATCAGATGTAAGGGGAGGAGGTTCTCCCTTATCAGTGAACTTGGAAAGGGGCAAGGAGGAAATAAGGGTGGGAGGGTGGGATTGGGAAGGAAAGAGGAAGTGGGATACAGCTGGGATACAAAGTTAACAAACTGTAACTAATATAAAAAAATAAAAATTAAAAAAAAAGAACACTGGTTGCTCTTCCAGAGGACCTGAGCTAAGTCCCCAGCATCCACACAGTAACTCACAACTGCCTGTAACTCCAATTCAGAGCTTTCAATTCCTTTTTTTTTTTTTTTTTTTTTTTTTTACTTTTGTTGGTACTTGTACTCATGTGGACACATACACACATAGACACAAAATAAAAATAAGATAAATCTTAAAAAAAAAAAAAACTTCTTCAACTGTCAGGCTGAAGACATCGATCTTTCTGTAATAAGGTTGCTTGTGATGGTTAGCTTTAACTATCAAGAAACTATCTGAATTACATAAATTTCCACATAGTTATAAAATCTTGGGCCTGGGAGGTAGTTCAGCAAGTAAAAGCACTTGCTGGGACAAACATGCTGGAAGGAGAGAATCAAATCCTGTTATACGGCAAAAATAAACACAGTCTAGAACCACCCAGGAAGAGTCTCAAGGAGGAATTATCTAGACTGATCGATTTGCTGATGTGGAAAGGTGTGCCCACTGTTGGTGGCACCACTTCCTGTGTGTGGACCCTGAAATGTTTAAGACTGAAGAGTGCGGGTTAAGCACAGCTTTCCTTTTCTTGGCTATGGCTGTAACTTGCTTCTTCAAGTTCATGCTACCCTTACATCCTAATACTGATAGGCCTATAGCTAGGAGCTAAAATAAACCCTTTCTTCCTTAATTTGCTTTTGCAGACTGTTGTATCATAGCTAGGACAATGTCCTTTAATATTGCTTGTATTCAGTGCTTTCCTGGAAGCTGTAGCTAAAAATAAAAAGACTAGAAAAGAGAGAGAGATGTAGAGACTGGACAAGAAGAGCCAGAACTGTCATTGTTCACAGATAACAATTGTTTACACAGAAAGATCTATGAGATTATATAAAGAAACCATTAAAAGCAGTAAGAGCTTGATGGATATAAAAATCATACACAAAAATCAATAACCTCCCTATATACAAGCAATATCCAATTAAAAGGCACAACTTAAAAAATTGTCTCAGTCAAAAGTAGCAACAAAAACTGTAAGCTATGTACGAATGTAGCTGACAAACTATATTAATATTTGGGAAACAATGTGCAAGTTTACTTAAGCAAATAAATTTTGAAGCATGGTGGGGGAAATGAGGAAATGCTGTGTTCATGACTAAGAAGCAGGCAGTGTTGAGAGATGGCAGCTCTTTAAAAAAAATGAATCTATAAAGTCAATGCATTCAGATCAAATCCACTGGGGTTTTCACAGACCCTGTCAAGCCAATGCTAAAATTCCTATAGAACAACAAAGGTCAAAGAACAAGCAGCACAGTTCTGACAAGTAATGAAATAGGACTCATTATAAAGTCATAGCACAGGAAAATGAGACAGTGGTCAGTTGGAGCAGAGTAGGAAGCTCAGAAACATACCCAAGTGTGAGCATTGGAGCTTGGCATGGGGTGAGAGAGGCCTCAGTGTGGGAGAAGAGCCAATGTTCTCACAATTCTTTAATATCATCAACAGGATCACTCAAAGGATAATAAATCTGTTAATATGAATTGTTGGTGAGAATGTGGGAAATTCACATGTGCCTAACAGGAAAATAAGTTCTTCCAGGACTTTGGACAGTGGACTTTGGAAATTAATCTGGAGCTTTCTCAGAAAATTGGGAATAGCTCTACCTCAAGACCCAGCTATACCCTGGGCAAATACCCAAAAGATATTCCACCATACAAGTGCATTTGCTCAGCTATGTTCATGGCAGCTTTATTCATAATAACCAGAATCTGGAAACAACCTAGATGTCTCTTAACCAAAGAATGGATAAAGTTTGAAATACTACTCAGTTCTCAAAAACAAGGAAATCATGCAATCTGCAGGCAAATGGATGGAACTAGAAAAGATCATCCTGAGTGAGGTAACCCAGACCCAGAAAGACACACATAGTATATACTCACTTACAAGTGGATTTTAGCCATAAAGTAAAGGATAGACATACTGTAATTCACAGACCTAAAGAAGATAAGTAACAAGAGGGAACCAAGGGAGGATGCTTAAATCCCACTCAGAAGGAAAAATATAATAGACAAAAAAGTGGTTGAAGAGAGGGAATCAGGCAAGAGAGGGGAGCACAGAGAATAATGAGAGTGGAGACCAGACCTGGAGTGGGCAAGGGTGAGAGTACAGAGGGCCCACAGAGAGAAAAGAAAGTGTAGGTGAGGGCATCTCTGTGACAAACTGGAGACCTAAGACAGGGTAGGCTTCTGGGAGGATATAAGGGTGACTCTAGCTGAGACTCCTAGTAACAGGGCCATGGAGACTGAAGAGGACACCCTCTAGCTAGACAGGACTCCTAGTGGAGGGAGGGGAACACCAACCCACCCACAAAAACTTTGACCCAGAATTTCGCGGAAATGTCCAACCAATGCCTGACCCTGAGTACCACCCCATGGGAGAAAGCCAACTCCTGACACTATTAATGATATTCTGCTATGCTCACAGACAGGATCTTAGCATAACTGTCCTCTAAGAGGCTCCACTCAGCAGCAGATTGAAACAGATGCTGAGACTCACAGCCAAATACTGGGAAAAGAGCAGAGAATTTTGTGGAAAAGTGGGAAGAAGGATAGAAGGACCTGAAGGTGATAGGAGCTTCTCAAGAAGACCAACAGAGCCAACTAACCAGGGCCCAGAGGGGTTTGTGGAGATTGAGGCACCAACCAAGGACAGTGAATAGACTGGACCTAGGCCCCCTACACAGATGTAGCAGATGGGCAGCTCAGGGTTCACATGGATCCCCTAGTGAAAGGAGCTCAGGCTGACTCTTGACTCTGTTGCCTGCTTTCTGATCACAGTCCCCTGGCTGGGCTGCCTCATCATGTGACCTGATGATCTGCAGTGGGTGGGTGGGCTCTCCTTTCCTGAGGAATATGAGAGGAGAGATGAGGGAAGAGGGAAGGAGGGTGGGGCTGGAAGTAGAGGATCAGGATGTAAAGTGGAGAAATAAATAGTCATTTTTGCGGGCTACTAAACTTGACTCATTCACAAGTGGCTACTCCACTCTTATCTACCCTGTAGAAACTAAGCACACCTCAGAATGACTAACAAGCGGTGGTTTATTTACGTTCATAAGCTGTAATGGAATTACAATAAGCTACGTATTGATTAAAATTTTGGCTGTGGTATAGACAGATTTTTGTTATGTGAGTTTTGTTTTGTTTTGTTTTGTTTTGTTTTGTTTTGTTTTGTTTTGTTTGGATGGAATAAGTTCATCCTATAAAATCTTGGCTGGCCTGGCACTCACTGTGTCTCAGACGATCTTTGAACTTGTTGAGTCCCTCCTCCCTCAGCCTCCTAAGAGCTCAGATTACAAATATGCTCCCACACACACGCCCCACTTCATTTATGTGAATTTTAAAATGTATGTAGCAATACTATATATGTGTTAAAGGCACAAAAATGAATACTGTGGAGGTAGATCAACAGTTAAGAGCACTTGTAACACAGCATGGGGACCATAACTTAATCCCCAGCATCCATGAAAAAAATCAAATATGGCCCCAACACACCTCAGCAGTGAAGGTAGGGACAGAGAGAGGAGGATCAGTGGCTTACAATCTTGTCAGTTTACAATCTAACAGACAGAGACAGAGACAGACAGAGAGAGACAGAGAGAGAGAAGGAGCTCTATCTCTGATGTAGAGTGATAAAAGGCAAAACATGGTGCACTCTTGTGGCCCAAGTGCATACTGACATACAAGCATGCATGCACATATAACACACACATGTGCAAACACACATTCACTCCTTACACACATACATTCACACTCCTAAATTAATTTCCTAAGTAAATAAGTAATATTTAAAGTGAAGAAAAGGTATAATAGTTCTGTGGCAGAGCAAAAGATCCCCAGTTCAAACACCAGTGACCCCTGGCATACTTTAAGCCAGACATGCTGGTGTACATCTTTAATCCCAGAACTCCAGAGGCAGCGGCAAGCAAGTATCTATGAGTTTGAGGCTAGCCTGGTCTACACAGGGCGCTCCGTGTCAGCCAGAGATACATAGAAAGACTCTATCTCTAAAAGGGAAAGAGGAAATGACTGTGGGAGTGATATGCACTCACTTTGTGGATATCATTCATTCACTTCTAGGTAGGTCTCTCAGTAAGGGTAGGAAGTTATTTAGGTGGTGGCAGGTGAGTGAGATATTTTCTGTTCTTTTGTATGACCAACATGGATGAAACTAACCCATGAAGTGAGAAGTGTGCTCTGTGAGGTAATTAGAGAGATCCAAGAACTCCTAAGTTCAAACAAAATGATGTAGAGGTGAAGAAGTGGACAGAATGAAGCTGTGACCAGCTGAGTAAGGCTGAAAGAAAGATGGAGAAGAGCAAGAACCAGACAGGAATGATCTCTCCTGCCCAGGGAACAGATGAAATCACTTATTAGACCTCACGCCATGAATCTTCATAAGCCAAAAATACTCCATCGAGAGCCCTATCTTTCCTTTTCTCCAGCCCATGCTTGGCTAACCACTCTGCGGTTACAGCAGCTCGCCCCACAGCACTGCTCCGCTCTGGGGGAGTCCTGCAGCCTCCGCTGGAAAGGAGCATTCCTGCAGGGAGAGGCTGAAGCAGCGATTCTGAATGGGCCCTTAGGTTAGGGTGCAGGAACTCCAAGCTAAGACACTGCCCTTCCTTCTAGCAGCCGCTTGGCCTTGGGTAAGTGACGCTAGCCTCTGTTTCTTCACCTCCCAAGGTGTACCAAGAATGCTTGCCTGGGCTGGAGAGATGGTCCCGTGGTTAAGAGTGCATGCTGCCCTTACGGAAGACCAGAGTTCAGTTTCCTCCACCTGCATGATAACTCACAGCCACCTGCAACTCCATCTCCATGGAATCCAACACCCTCTCTGGCCTCTGTGGGCACTCACGTGAGCATTGCCACACATAGCCACACAAGTACCCACAGAATTAAAAATCAAAGTATCTGAGGCTGCAAGACAGTCTGAGGCTGGGGAGATTATCCTGCTCTTCCACAGGACCCAAATCAGCTCTAGGAACCATGTCAGGCAGATCACAACTACCTATAACTCCCACTCCAGAAATCTAAGACTGTCTGCTGCCTTCTTTGGACACCTGCAAACATGTAGCACGTACTCACACAAACACTACATACACAGAAATAAAAATAAAATTAAATCTTTTTTAATTGCCTCATTGAGTTATTGTGAAATTAAAGTGAAACAATGTATTCAGAAAGGTTACTATGTTGCCTGTATCAATTAAAATGCTTTGGGTTATAAAATCCAGACTCCAACACAGAGTTATTCAGTGTTGGCACTTGTTGGCACTCATCACAGAATGTAAGGAAGTGTAGCCTTCTGGGTGGCTTTTGTTACTCTAATTCTCAGAAAGACCATCAAATCTGCTCACCTTCATCCCAAAGCTGACTGCCCAGTACCCAAAAAGAAAGCTTTCAGCAGGGTGAGGCTACGTTTTTGTTTATACCCATGGAGTCCAGCATCTCTGGAAGGGGAGAAAAAATTCCCTATCCATTGCTGTGCTATAACTGTGACACCCTAAAACAAAAAAAGGATCAAAACCAAAAGCATATATATATATACTCCTATCGCTTTTACATAGTATGAGAGCACTCGGAAACATGAAAAACCGTATATAACACTGACAGTCATACAGAACCGTGCCTGGAAGACAAAAGGATCTACTCTCCAAACAACAAACAGAAGGGAACTTACAAGACCTGTCATTCAGATCTCTGGGTCATTAGAAATAAGGACATAGAGTAAACCTCTGGATGAGGATCTTTGGCCTACTTTTCTTTATTGTCGTTGTTTTGGTTTTTGTTTGTTTATTCACTTTATATTCCTCCCTCTTCTCCATCCTCCCTCCCCTACTCCCCATATAAGGGGATCCCCACCCCAAACCACACCAATATATCAAGTTGCATCAGGACTGATGTGTAGGGGGCCTAGGTGGAGTCCATGCATGGTCCTGGGTTGGTGCTTCAGTCTCCCTACCGCCCCGGGCCCTGGTTAGTTGGCTCTGTTGGTCTTCTTGTGGAGCTCCTGCCCCATCCAGGTCCTTCTATTCTTCCCCCAATCTTCCACAAGACTCCTTGTGCTCTGCCCAGGAGATCAGATGTGGGGAGAGGCAGTGAAAGGACAGAGGACTTGTTTTTTGTTTTTTGACACAGAGTTTCTCTGTGTAGCCCTGACTTTCCTGAAACTCACTATGTAGACCAGGCTGACCTCCAACTCAGAGCTCCACCTGCCTCTTACCCCGAGTGCTAGGATTAAAGGCCTGCACCACTACTGCCTAGCTCTTTGACCTACTTTCTAAGGAAGGGCAGCCATGTTCTATGTTGACATCAGACAATAAGCAGTAAGAAAACGTCCATCACTTAGTAAGGAAGTTACCCCTCTAGAAGCTCACAGTAAACCTTCCTGTCACTCAGCAAATGACACCAGGAGGGGTTGACTCAGAGAAAAGAAAAAAATCAAAAGTTCTTTTTACATGAGTCCTGGGCCAGCCACATTAGCACCACCTGGAAATAAGAACCCTCTGCTCCGATCCCACACCGATCAACTCTGAGATGCTAGGGTGGCATCTAGCCATCCTTAGGAGTGTTTAACAAGGTCCTCCAGATGCCACAAGACACTCCCTAAAGCTGCCTTCCTATAGCACTCAGGCTCTTCACAGGAGAGGTAGACACCTCTAAAAACATAGTGGGTGGGGGTGCGGGGGGGTGTTTATTGAAAAGTCAGGGAGATGTGAAGTGGGTATCCAAACATGCAGCCATGTTCTGCGGATCATTACCATAAGCCAGACTTGATCTAACCATGTTGCTTGTGTTAGTAAAACAACTCTACAGTGGGCAAAATTTTGGATGCATAATAGCTGCAGAAACTGAAATATAAATTATGCTATTGTCTGAGACCTCACAACAAACCCATGAGATAGCCCTGACTACCATCGAGGGATGGAATTCCAGAGATGACCTCTAAACAATACCACTACATGGGTTTATTTGGCCTCTTCTGGTTTTTAAAAGTTCCCTACTTACAAAATAAGGGCCCAGCCACTAATCGGTGGTGACTCCTTCACCTAGAGAATGCCACTGATGTAAGTGAAATCTGCAGGCTCTCTAACTCATTGTACAAATAGGAAAACTAGGACTTGTGAGTAACTGAAATGGGGCCCAGTGAGGAGGCTCAGCAGGTAGGGATTCCTGATACCTGATGACCTGTGTTGGATTCCCAGAACACACATGGTAAAAGGAAAGAACTGAGTCCTACACGCTGTCCTCTGACCTCCACAGAAATACTGTGGCACACATGTGTCCAATGCACATACACACAAAAAGTAAATGAACACAATTGTTAAAGAGTAACTAAAACTCTTTCCAAAATGATTGACCATAGCCAGGAAATAAAATTCCATGTTGTTTTGTTTTGTTTTAGACTAAGAAGATTCAGGGACTGGTGAAACGGCTGTCAGTAAAGTCTTTGCCTTATGAGTATGAATACCTGAGTTCAGATCCAACAACCTTCTTCAAAGCCTGGCACAGTGGTGCACGGATATCGCTACAGCACTGCAGGATGGAAAGAAGACAGGTGAATCCCTGGGAGCTCAAAGTTCCAAGCCAATGAGAAACGCTGTCTCCAACGAAAGGTGGAAGATGCCTGACCTCCACAAAGGCACATACACGCATGTATACACGCATAAGAAAGAGGAAGAGAAAGAAGAAGGCAAGGGATAGGAGTGATGGGTGGGAGAAGAGGAGGGAGGATGAGGAATAGGGGAAAGAGGGTTTTTGAGGGAGAGGAGAAGGTGGTAAAGCAGAGGGAAGAGAGGGAGAAGGAAGAAGGGCAGGAGGAGCACCTCTCAGCAATGACAGATCTTTACTTCCTTCTTGTATCCATTTAATTTGGTTTCCAACCATGGAGAGAAAGGATCTTAAGCGAACAGTTTTCACAGGAAGAAGAAAGGTTCTCTTATTCTTTCATAAACCCTCAAAAAAAAAAAAAAGCCATCTGTACTCCGCAGCAGCTGTTCAAGCCTCGGAGTTGACTGCAGAGGGACTAACCTTGGGCTCCCTTTCCTAAGAAATTGGAAATCAATGTCAAATCAGGTGATGGAGAAAGCCAACGAAGCGCTTTTGTTCATATTCCCTTGCTGTGGGGCATACTCTCTTCGTTAGCATTGATCTGGGAGCAGACAACTGTCTGTGCTTCAGCATGGTCAGGCAGGTCCTTCAAGTGCTCTCAGTCTGACACCAGCTGGCCTTGCTTTGGACTAGAAAAAAAATCTATATATTTCTCCTTAAAACTTTTATTTGGGACAGTAGTTAGATTTCTATTTCCACTACTTTGGTCAGACTGACTGAAAGGTTGCATACAGGGCACTCACTTGTATTTTCTATAATTGATGCCTTTAAATTCCTAAGTGACCAAAAGTCAAAAGCAGAAGGCCAGGGCAACAAGGCAGAGAAAAGACCAGTAGAATGGCCACTTCTGAAGTCTTGCTGTGGGGACAGAAAAAGCCAATATGTACTCTGCTTACACTGTCAATACAGCATGGGTACTCCAGTGACCAGGGCTGTCTGAGTTCTTCTTCAGCAGACAACAGCTAGGTGTCCCAAACTCAGGTTTGACTCTGTCTGCCTGGAAATGCCAGCAGATCCCACAAATTGAGAGCTCAGCCCCACAAGACTGTTCCCACTTCATATGCCATTTGCAAACCCAGTGTGCCTGTGCTTCTTGTTGAACAACTCTAAAATTAGGGCCTCCCTGACCCCGTGAAGGCTATTACAGAGGATAACCATGATGTTTGGATGGAAACAATGCGAATGAAAAGGCATGTAGGGGGCCTGGGTCACTCTGCTGATTCAGCTATCCAAAAGGTCGCTATTCCTGGTGCTTTAAGGATTTTACAGGGGTTTCTTACACACACTTGATTGGTTAAATCAGTGACTACTAAAAATCATCTCAGCCTTCAGCCTTTCTCCAGTTCATCGGGTATTAAAGTTGGGGCTGAATTGCCAACCCTCCTTCCTTTAACCCTGCTTTAGTCTTTCTGGTGACCAGTGCTCATCCAGAAGCTACTTAGCAATCTTCTTTTTAGCACCCAAAATACACTCATCACTCAGAGTTATTAAGATATTTTTAAAGAGCTTTATAGCCAGAGGATGTGGTTGTTTGGGTGAAAATGGCCACCATAGGAACAAAGCAGATGCTAAGACTCACAACCAAACTTTGGGCAGAGCTCTGGGAGTCATATGGATGAGTGGGTGGATAGAAGGTCATGGAAGGGACAGGAGCTTCACAAGGAGACCAACAAAGCCAACAAATCTGGGCCCAGGGGGGCCTGCAGGGACTGATGCACCAAACAAAGACCATGCATGGAGAGGACCTAGAACCCTGCTCAAATGTAGCTGATAGACAACTCAGTCTCCATGTGAGTTCCATAATAAGGAGAACAGGGGCTGTCTCTCTCATGGACTCTGATGCCCACTCTTTGATTACTTCCCCCTGGTGGGGTGGCCTAGCCAGACCACAGAGGAAGATGATGTAGGCAGTCCTAATGAGATTTGATAGGCTGGAGTCAGATGGTAGGGGAGGAGGGCTCCTCCATTCAGAGGACTAGAGGAGGGGAATGGGGGGAAAGGGCAGGGAGGGTGGGACTAGTAAGAGATGAGGGAGGGGGTTACAATTGGGATGTAAAGTGAATAAATTATAAAAAGCTAAATACATTTAAATAAATGGTCCCCATAGGTCCATAGGGAGTGGCACTGTTAGGAGGTGTGGCCTTGTGGGGACAAGAGTGGCCTTGCTGGAGGAAGTACATCATTAGGGGTGATCTTTGATGTTTCAGATGCTCAGGTCGGCCCAGTGTCACTCTCTTTCTGCTGCCTGCTGATCCAAATGTGAAACTCTCAGCTATCTCTCCAGCATCATGTCTACCTGTGTGTTTCCATGCTTCTTGCTGTGATGATAATGGACTAAACCTCTGAACTGTAAGCCAGCCCCAGTTAAATGTTTCACATTATAAAGGTTACCATGGTCATGGTGCCTCTTCACAGCAATAGAAACTTTAACTAAGACAGAGGAGACCAAGTATATATTTATCAGATAACAACACCGGTCACCTCCTTCAACTTGGTACCTCATTTATCGTGAGACCATCTCTAGCTTCATGACACCTTTTCACTTTCATGAGGCAGAGAGAATAGCTAGTCTGTCTCTCCTTGTGGTCTCGACAGAAGTAGAGAATGTTTCCAGCCCTTAAAATTAGCCTCCTGTTTGGATTGATCTCACCTGTGGTGGGAGGCAAGCAGGACAAGTTCAAAGCCTGCTTCTTTGTGCTTGTCTTCCTGCTTCTTTGTTATTGATATGAGAACTTGCAACTACGCGGCTGCTCCAGGGAGTTTGAGAGACAAGTGAAACCAATTAAACTCAGACCTCAGTAAGGAGCAGAACCCTCCAGACACTGCGACTTGAAACAGAGATACCCAACTGAACCAAGCTCCCATGAGCCAACCTGGACCTAACCTATACGTCCATCATCTGAATAGATACTTACTGTTGTGCACCACTGGGATTTCTTTCAGCATTGCTGTAGTAATAGTTGACTCAAAAGCTCTTCCTTTTGTGAGAAAATTAGATAATCCCATGCATAGGATGAGCCTAAACAAAATATAATTTTAATTGCTTTTGGAACAAATATAGAGGGTGTGTTGAAGTCCATAAATATGTCCCTTTTGGAGACTAACTTTTACTTCTTAAAAAAAAAATATATATATTACCTGCTTTCAAACTAATTTGGGGAACTGCTTCTAGAAATTACTTTCAAAATCAATAGCACAAATTTTAGATTGTCAACCTAAATAACAATCAAAAGGATTCTCCAAAGAACTGTGATATTTATTTGCAAATAGAACAGCACTGCATATACTGTGAGAAAATGCAAAATGGGAGAAGCAAGAGGAAGGCGTTAAAGGGAAAAATTGTGACTACATAGAACACTTTGAAACAGTAAACATCAGCCACAGGAAGCCCTGGGTTGGACAATTACTATACAGATGTCCTTGCAGGCATGCTTCTTATGCATGCCTGTCATAGCATTATGTGGTGGTGTGATTCTGGCAGAGTTTGGAGGGATGGTTACTCTCAGGAAATCATGTATGAGGGCCTTATGTTGACTGAGAATTGTTCTGGGATCAGAAAAAAAAATCATCATTTTTTTGAAAAGAATTTTTTTCTTTGATATTTTTAAAGCTGGGAGACAATACAAATGTTTTTTTGTTGTTGTTGTTGTTTCTTAAAGATCAATGAGAATTATTCAAAATTTTGTTCAGTAGAAGTAATACGTACCTCAAAAAACTTAAAGAGTGAAAGTAAAGTGAGTCCCTCTCGGGCTTACACTGTGAGTCAGTTTTTCTCTCCTTACAGTCACTGCCCCTTTCGTTCAATACATGTGTCACTCAAGTATCTCAAAAGTTCTTTCCACCAAAATGTTGGGCTTCTTGTTACTAATTTTGCAAAGTGAAACTTGAAAACAAATGTTTGGCATCTATTAGAATCCAAACAGTTCTGACCATGTATCTTCCTTGTATGTCTGATTCCTTTTAAGACAAATACAGCATCCAAAATGCCAGCCAGTAAACAACCATCCAAGTATCTCTGCTTCCTTTGAAGCAAAGTCTTAAGGAAGAAGTTGGTGGCAGTAACATCCATGAATTAGGAGAATTGGGATTAGAAGGTAAGATCCAAAGTATAAGTCAATTGCCTCAATGGGTGACTCCATCGCTCTCTTGGCATAAGGGTTGTGTGTGTGTGTGTGTGTGTGTGTGTGTGTGTGTCTGTTTGTTTGTATGTGTGGGTGTATGTGTGTGTGTGCATGTGTTTGTGTGTGTGTGTGTTTGTGTGTGTGTGTGTGTGTTTGTGTGTGTATGTGTGTGTGTGTGTATGTAATGAAACTTTGAGCCACAAGATTGTCTAAACCAATTCTCCATGGTTAACCCATGAATGTTGCACTGAACTCTTCATGTTGAGCCTGAGCCTGTGCTTTCCAACCTTTTTGCTTTGGTTTGTCAAAAGCAACACTTTCATTGGACGTAGTAATTCAGCAGTCTGTGAAACATCAAACATCAACAAACCAAGAAGATGGGTGGGATCCAAGCACTGAAACACCCACGTTAGGGACACCCAGCTACAGTGTCTCGCAGTGTGTGCTGCTATTTCTGTACAGATAGTCACAAATTCTTTGCCTCCAGTCCCAAGAAGTGATATTGATCTCAAGTATGAGTCTTAATCTAAAAAAAAAAAAAAAGCTATATTTCACAAAATTGCTTCATTTATTATCCAGGAAAACAGGCACTTACAGAAATGAGCATGTGATGTGCCTTAAAAAATAACTAAATATTTCTCTTTAAGTCAAATTATTTCCAAATGTATCTTAATTTTTGCAGGTAGTTATTGTCTCAGTTAGGTTTTGTTGCTGTGAAGAGACACCATGACCATGGCAATTCTTACAAAAGAAAGCATTTGGGGAGCAGCCTTACCAGGCCACAGAAGATGACAATGCAGCCACTCCTGATGTGATCTGATAGACTAAGATCATAAGGAAGGAGAAGAGGACCTCCCCTTTCAGTGGACTTGGGGAGGGGCATGTGTGAGAAGGGGGAGGGAGGATGGGATCGGGAGGGGAGGAGGTAGGGGCTTATGGGGGGATACAAAGTGAATAAAGTGTAATTAATAATAATAATAATAAAATAAAATTAGAATACAAAAAAAGAAAGCATTTGACTGGGGCTGACTTACAGTTTAGAGGTTTAGTCCATTATCATCATGGCAGGAAGCACAGTGTCATGCAGGTAGACATGGTACTGGAGAGTAGCTGAGACTTCTGCACCTGGATCAGCAGGCAGCAGGAAGAGAGAGTGACACTGGGTCTGGCTTGAGCTTCTGAAACCTCAAAGCCTGCCACCTGTGACACACTTCCTCCAACAAGGCCACACTTCCAATAATGCCACTCCCTCTGAGTCTGTGGAAGCCATTTTCATTCAAATCACCACAGTTAGAACTGTTGAGTTCCTTAAATTTCTTTTTTGTAATGTTTGATCATAAGCATATAACTATACATATCTGATGATTGTATAATAGTCCATAATTAGGGACATCAAGTTATTCAGTAATTCTCTTTAAAAAAAAAAAAAAAAAAAAGATCTGGCACAGCATACCTAGGTATCTGAATTTTCTCTTTCTTGTTTGTTATTTGTTGCAGGCTGTAGGACTCTGAAATCAACACCTGGGAACCGTCCTAAGGTATTCAGTACACATTCAGATGTTTTCTAAAGCTTTTTCATTTTCACTGTTGAGAGGAGTAACAGCTAATCTGCAAGTATTAGCTGCCATTGCTGGTAAATAATTTACACAGATACAATAAGCTAGCTGGTTAACACTGAGCTTTCAAAATTACCCTTTATTGGTTAAAGGCAGACTGAATACATTCTCCTGTGCATTGGCTTGTTTTATATCATCTTTTGGTGTTTGCTTGTTTGTTTTTTCAATATAGTCCAGTGGGTGATATCATGTTCCTTCATGAACTTCAGCGACACATGGGTCCACAGTGTGAGGCTGAGGTTAGGAAAAGAGCCTGGGCTGTTTTGTTTCATTGTGTTGTGTTGTGTTTTTACTAGTTTATACATAATGGAGAAATGACATTAGTTAAAGAATCGGTGATTTGCTGAGTCAAGGGTTACAGACCTCAAAAACTAATAAAGTGACCACTAATGATCCCCAGTCCTGATTGATAAATACACTGAAAATATTCATGTTCCCAAAATGTGCTTTTGAGACACTACAGAAGAAATTGTGTTAAATGGCAGAATGTGCTAGATGTACTTGACAATCTAGAATAATTTCTATCAGGCAGGAACAACACAAAAGTTTTTCATACCGCTTGACAAACATGAGACAGGAACAAATGGGTACAGCATAAAACCTACAGGTCAGCTTAATGTCTGCAGTAGGAACCTGACCGTGGGACTCAGGGCACCCCATCCTCAGGAGAAAATGAGCCATCCAAGCCTAGGTTCATGCATACATTTAGGGACACCAATGATGAGCAGTGTCTTTGGCCCACAAACATATATGATCCCTGGTGGGGACAATGGTGTGTCATATCCTAGAACATAAGGGTGTCTTTGGGGTGGGAATATAGCTGAGCTAGTAGAGCACTTGCCTGATATGTATGGAATGCTGGGTTCAATATCTACCACTACGTAAACCAACCGTGGTGGCAGACACTTGGAATCTCAGCACTCCACAGGTAAAGGCAGAAGGACCAGAAGTTCAAAACAAGCCTGAGCTGCATGAGAATCTGTCAGAAAGAGAGAAAGAGGTAGGAGATGGGTGGAGGGAAGAAGGGAGGAAGAGAAGAAGGGAAGGAGAGAGGGAAGGAAGGAAGGAAGGAAGGAAGGAAGGAAGGAAGGAAGGAAGGAAGGAAGGAAGGAAGGAAGGAAGGGAGAAATAAAGGAAGGAAGGTTGATTTGGTTTTGATTCATATGCCCTTCCAGCTGAGTGACTTGAAAGGATGACTCTCATGCCCCACAATCCACTCATGTGACCTGAAGGGACTTGCAGAGGAAAAATAGTAACTCCCCAAAGGCTTTTGGTTGGTGTTGACCTCTATCACAAATTGCAGTTTTAAAGGGATAAATGAGCAGAAATCCATCACCAAGTATATTTCATACAGAATGGGAGATGCCCTGGGAATGAAGAGTTCTTAGGCAGGTCCTTGGTTTCCAGCAAGGTGCAGGAAGCATACTTTGAGTCTCTGGGGGCATCAGCTTAGGGGACAGCAAGCATCTGGCACACAGAGGTTAGTTTACAAAGCTTGTTGAATAGATTCCTCCGATGCCATCTGATGATGCCATCTGAAAGGGAAAGATGCCCTCAGCTGCTAAGCTTAGTTCTTGCTAGCAGAAAGTAAAAGCAGGTTAGCACTTGTCCTTGTAAATATATGTCCTGTCTTTGGCAGACAGGGGGAAGAGTGGAGGGCTTTCCTGCCTCTGCTCAACAATCCTTCAGATTTAAGGATGTCATATATATGCTGGTCATGCACGAGACTAACCATGCTTATCACATAAAACCATACAATTTAGTGAGATAATGCAGCAAAGTTCTTAGCTCAGTGCCCAGGTTGTATTTAGCCTCCAGTAAATCTAAGTAATCATTGAAAAGGAATTCAAACAAGAATGAAATCCTAGAGTGTTTTCTTAAGGAGTAGGAACAGGGAAATAACTCAGCTGGTAAAGCACTTGTCTCACAAGCATGAGGACCTGAGTTCAATCCCCAGAGCCCCACATAAGAAAGCCAGGCAAGCTGGGAGCAGTAGTACATGCCTATAATCCCAGCACTCAGGGAGGCAGAGGCAGGCGGATCTCTGAGTTCAAGGCCAGCCTGGTCTACAAAGTGAGTCCAGGACAGTCAAGGCTACACAGAGAAACCCTGTCTCGAAAAAAACCAAAGAAGAAAAAGAATAGGTTAGGCATAATTTCAGAAACCTTACATCCCAGCACTCAGGAAGGAGAAGCTGGCCCACCCAGCCTACATAATGAACTGCAGGTCAATAGCACATTTTAAAAAGTGAGAAAGGCATTCGAAGCTGACCTTTAGCCTCCACACAGACGTGCATGTACCTACACACAAACACACACACATCCATGCATATACACGCACACCAAAATAAAAAACTAAAGCTAAAAGACTAACATAAACACCAGGACATGTCTAAGAGTCCCTTTACCAGCTCTGCTTTGTCACTTTGATCCCTCCAGCCCCCCTGCCCACACCACAATAAGAATCTGTCCCATGGCTGGAGATTGTTCTAAGCCTGTGTTGAATTCCACACTAACTTATGGCCTGTTATTGATACACTAATAGAAACACAATAATAAAATACTTAACATTAATTGGTTTTTCCCCTTAATCTTGATTATCTGCCAAGTGCCAGGATAGCAGAGCTGTATTCTGTACTGCAATCACACTATGCTTATTACAAACACAATTATTAGAACACCCTCGTGGTGACGTAAGAAAAACTCGCAGCCTGTGTCCCACGCGGCTGAAGCTGCCAGTCTTTCCTGGGACGGAGAAAAGCAAAGGTCTCTCTTTCCTTAATAGTGTCTCCTTCAATCACAGCCTGTTTTTATCTTAACAGAGAGAAGAGGCCACAATATTTATCTGGAACACGGTCTTACTGAGGGTCAAGAAGGAGAAGAACCTTTGCTCGAAACTATTTTAAACATGAAGCAACAGATAGTTAAGAAGGTTCTGTGGCGTAGCCAGGGCTAGATAAACAGCGGAACCAATTTTTTTTTATTTTTTTATTTTTTTATATTAATCACAGGTTATTTACTTTATATCCCAGCCATAGCCCCCTCCCTCATTCCTTTCCAATCCCACCCTACCTCCCTTATCTCCTCCCTGCCCCTTTCCAAGTCCACTGCTAGGGGAGGACCGAGCCAAGATCTATCTGCCTTTTGTTATACTCTTGTCTTGTCCGCACTCCTGCCTCTTGCCTCCCCTCGGAACAGCCTTCCTCCTCAGTTACAGCCAACCATCTGCCTATCCCAGAAGCCCCGTCCCAACCCAGCAGAGACCATTTGCTCTGCGGTGACCAGGGCAAATGCATATGAATACTGACCTTGCTGGATCTCCGTTAACCCAGCCACGCCTTCCACAGACATTTACTAAAATCAGGAGCAAGCGCATTTTCCACCGAGTTGAGTCACAGTGAGATTCAAGAGAATGTCTAAGTGTATGAAAATAATACATTCAAATCAGTTATTAACCGAGGCTTGAGGTGTTTGGGTGTGTCCTTTAGCCTCCCAAGATTGCTATCAGGGGAAAACGTGACCTTTCCAAAAACAGTCTAAAATGGCACTGTTAAAAAGAAAATGTTAAGCTGGCTTGACCCTGCTGGCATTTCTTTGGATTAAATTTAATGAATTCTTTCTTAAAATATTTTTTTGTATTATGAAAGTAGTTCGTGTTCATTGTAGAGTAGTTGTAAAATAAAGAAGGAACCAAACTCAGTGAGAATCACTATTAATATTTTGGTATTTTCTACATGCCATCTCTTTGCTTCATAAATTTTTTTACAGTTTTTGAATCCATGACATATAAATGTATATATATTTATATACATATAAATGTATATAGAGTGATTATTAACAGTGCTCTTATTTCTCAAGTATGACTACAGATTTTTTTAAAAAAATAAAAACTAGAGGCCTGAAAAATGAAAGTCACCCAGAATATCAGCACCCAGAGAAAATTCACGACAAACATCTTAAAATTTACACCAGAAGCCTTCTTGTGATATGTTTTTGCATGACTGGGATCAAACTACCAAGTGTAAATTTTAAATGAGAGTCAACATTGAAACACTCTGGTTCTATGTGGAAGATTCTTCAAAGACTGTGCCTGGTGAACTGGCATCCAAGGTCATTAATATGAATTTTGAAGAAGCAAGAGATCATAGATCAAGTTCTTCAGCAAAGAAAATGACTAATATATTGCTCTTTGCAAACTATGGAAGAAAAATAATTCTTTTGTTTAGCCATTTTCTTCCAGCAGTATCCCCTGGTTATAAATAGTTTTGTCATTCTTAGTAAGTACTGCAGAATAACACAAATTGTCATGTCGAGTGGTTTTCAGTCAGGGTAAAAGAATCCTTCCAAAGTATGGTGGGGCAAATGTGCCAAAAAGAAAACAAACACATTTCTGGCTACTGGAAAGAGCTATGCCTGAAGATGGAGATGAGAACCCACTTCTTCCCTGCTCTGCCTCTTGACCACATGCACAAAGAGCCCTTCCTGCTGCCTTCCTTGGCAGTGGACTTGACTTTTTGTGACTCTTCTTCCATGATTGATGTTCCCACAGTCTTCTGGCATCTACCTCTTTTTTAAAAAATATATTCTTTGAGAGACAGATGGATAACTGTAAGTTCGAGGCCAGCCTGGTCTACAAAGAGAGTTCCGGAACAGCTAGCTCTACACAGAGAAACCCACCTCTCCCGATAGATTAATAGAGACGGAGGAGGCAGCCACTCACACTGTGAACCTCTGTGAAAGTGGGACTGAAATTCGGGCTGGGGAATCCTTAGAGATATGCAATTCTGCAATTACACTTATGATTAAATGAATTCAAGAAGAAGCCCTGCCACACCACATGCCCTGTGGGGTCAGCCCATTATAACTGTAATGCAGATGCAGAATAGTCTGGAGTTTAAAGAAGAGCCCAAGAGTTTTTAATCTTCTTTCTTGTCTCCTTCAAATATTAAAGGATATCCTTAGAAACTCATTAAAAGTCCCGAGAGCGCCTGTCTTACTCCCCAAACATCCCTCCCACTCTATTAATACCAACCATCTCTAACAGCCTGGTGCCCCAGTGGCCTCTTTCTTCCTGGGTCTCAAGAAACAAGCTGTTCGCACCCCACTCTCCCACTAGAAGCCAAAGAAATTGTCATCCTTTTTGCTTTCTTTTTTCTCTCGTGAGATACTTAGGTGTCCAGTCTTTAATTAAAGAGAGGAAAAAAGAGTAGGTAAAGGAAAGCTGTGATTTTCATCCCATCATTTGATAAGGTATGGGATCCAGTTCTCCCGGGAGAATGAGATGTCAGCAGATGAGGAGGAATAAATTTATATGAGACCAAAGCCTCACTACTTCAGCAGCATGGTAGAGCAAGAAGCATCATTCCAAAACACACATACACTCCACAAGTTCTAAAACCTTTGCAGAAGGCTCTAGACTGAGGGCATTGAAGAGCAAGCTCATTTTGTGTGCAGATTTTACACAGAGAAATCCAGGAACATGTATCACCTTGGAGACATAGAACTAACAGCTCCTTCAATCTCCCCACATCTCCACCTCCTCCTCAGCTGCTCCACCCACTACAATCAGCATGGCCACAGCCAGCACGCAGGTTATTTTTTTGAAATTATTTAAATTTTTAAAATATAAGAAATGAAAATAGATTGCTAGTATATCACGATTAACATACTAGTATGTGTTTTAGAGCCATTTATGAATTTTTTTCACATGGCTCAAATCATGAAAGGTATTCCCTTCCCTCCCACCGTCGCAGCTGAGCAAGCATCCAGTTCTCCTCCCTCAAAGGCTACTGTGCTCCAAACATTGTTACAATAAAAGAAACAAAGCATTATAAACATAGTCAGGGTCTCCTTTTCCCCATTCTCCCTCCATGTTCCCTCCAGGCAACCATTTTATGAATTTGATGCATGCCTCCAATGCCTTTTATGGCTTTTCCCTTCATATACATGTATTTATGAGCAAAGAGAGCATTGTACTTTGTGCTTTTTATACTTTACATCAATAGAATCGCACTTTTTAGTGCCGCTCTGTGCTTCTCGCCCATTCCTTTTAACCGGTATATGGTATTCTATCATATGACTATATTATATCTCTTGCCCCATGTCCCTCTTGATGGAATATCTTACTTTCCAACAATGTCAACAATGCTGCTCCTTTGGTGCTTTCTAAGTTAAAATAGTTGGGGGCCCATCTCCTACCAGATGATTCTATAATTTCAAAATACTATAATCAAAACCACATAAGATATTCTATGAAAGATGATCTGCTAAATCTAAAAATTTATGTGGAGGAGAAAACAAACTGAAGTTGGGATACTTCTTTAAAAAAGCCTCAGGGAAAAAAAACAACTTGTAGTTCTATAATCTGTATTTCTTTTTACTTTGTGTGTTCTTAGCTTGAAGTCGTGAGAAGGAGAAATGGCTGCTTTTGTCCTGGAGGCTCTTGTTCTTCAATAGGATACTGAACTGTAGCAAGTCCAACCAGTATAGTCAAACAGTGAGCCCCAGGTTCAGTGAGAGACCCTGCTTCAAAAAACAAGGTGGAGAGCAATTGGCGAGGACATTTGACGAGTGACCTCCACATATGCACACACGTGAACATATGCCAAACACAACGGGAGAGGGAGGATGCTCACTCTTTCTTTTCAAACATTTGCAGTCTCTCTTTTGCAATTTCTCGATGACACTGACAAAGACAGTCAATCTCTTACTACATGATAACCAGAAGTCATAAAGTTCTGGTGGCCACCCCGTGATCCAGGCTAAAGTTGTACCATCAGGGATAGAAAATAGAGCAAAGACTTGGAGAGGAAAGAACAAGTCTGATTCCCTGAGGATATCATTGATACGCTTGTTCAATTTCACCCTAAACTGACTCTTCAGATATATCAAATACGTGAGCCAATCAATATTTCCTATTGTTCAGGCACATTTGGAATAGGTTCTCTGTTAATTACACTCAAAAGTATCCTAGCTGGTTCCATTTATCCACAGAACTTCCCGGCACAAAGATTAGATCTCTCAATGCCAACAGAGCTAACATTTACATGGCACATGCTATATACTAAGAAAGGTTGTAAATATTTCACGCATTTGGGGTTCAGTTAATATCACTATAGTCCTGTGAGCTACTGCGTGGGGAGGGGAGTTATGAGCCCATTTGTAAAATGGGAGAAGTAAAGTATTTTGGTTAAATAAGTTTGCCAAAGCTAACAGTTGGCATAACCTTGATTTAAATCCAACTGGACCCTCACACTCCAGACTGCTGGCTCTTATGCAGTTCGCTAGCAGCCCACTTTAATGGTCTCCTCATTAATGAAGTCCAGCACCACATTGAAATAGGATGGCTGGGAGTGGGCCATGAGTAGAAAATATTCAAATGTTCATTATCCATCATTTTTAAGGAGCCTGCAGGTACACCTGTCAGTTTTCATTATTCTAAAAATGTCAGTTGAAGATCTAGCCCTCTCTCTCGAGCGCGCGCACTCTCTCCTCTGATGAAATGTCTTTTGTCGGGTTATCACTCAGCTGCTGATGGCTGTTGTCTAGGCTAGGTCGATATTTTCATAATCCTGTGTGTCAAGATCACTGAAGAATAAATGCTTGCGGGTTTTCTCCATGTCCTAGCTTCTACTTTGATGTTAGAAACAAAGCCTGAAGTTTGTATTCCTGGTGCTATATGTATAAAATGCAAGACGTAGAATGTGCAGTTTATTCTCTAACCATGGCAGTCTTCCTGATCACCGTGCAGCCACCCATCCATCATCTTCCCTTGCTGAGGTGGCTGAGGACACTCTGAGCAATGACACTTGAGACCCTGACTCTGCCTTTATCCTTATGACAAATACTCCTTCGACTGTTATTTTAAAAGTTCCCTTTTCCATGGAGTCGGTGGTGTTTTAGATTAGTAATATTCTGTTCAATGCAACTTAACAAGCACCATTTCCTTTATTGCTACATACTCCTCTACTGTATGTTGGTTTGTTTTTTTTTTTCATTTCTGTTGGTTATTTTGACCTTGAAAAGGGCAAAAATAAGTGAAATAGAAAAGTGAAAGCAGTTTCTCTGAGTTTAAAAAAGATCAGCTGATGGTAGAACATCATTTTATGGCAGCTAAATATGGGATGACATGTTTGATTGTGGACATATTCAAAGCAGAAATCTTTTCCTGGAGGCCAGGAGGAAAGGAGATCTTCAATATTCTCATCCTTAGAGTTCCATGTCCAAACAACCACTCCAAATAAGAGGGGATGTTACTGCTAATGATCAGATTCAAATGATAACTGCTCCAAACATTGTGGTCCTCCAATGTTATTAAATATGTAAATTAGCATGGAAACCAGCATCCAGGTTTTTCAAAACACCAAACAGAGAATAATTGTCTGACTCAATGGTCTCACTCCTGTAGATACAGCTGGGAAATCAAAGTTACCATATGCTAGAGATACCAGCACACCCCTGTGTTGCAGTAACATCCACAGTATCCAAGCTAGAGAAGCAGGCTAGGTACCAATAAATGCACAATAAAATGTAGTATAGCCTTATAGATGGAGGTAGAGGTGATGAAGAGAGATACACAATGAGGTTCTGTTCATCCGTAAAGAAGAATGAAGTTGCCATCACAGGAAAATGAACAGAGCTGGAGATCACAATGTTAAGTGAACTAAGCCAGACACAAAAGGACAAATACTACCTACTTTTCCATTTATAAAGACTAGGTTTTTATATAATTTATTTGTTTTATTTTGCCTGCATGTATGTCTGTGTGAGGGTGTCAGAACCCCTGAAACTGTAGCTACAGACAGCTATGAACCACCACGTTGGTGCTGGGAATTGAGCCCAGACCCTCATGAAGAACAGTCAGTGCTCTCAACCACTGAGCCATCTCTTCAGCCCCAAACGGAGATTCTTTTTAACAAAGAGACAGACATGAAAATAGGAGAAGGACCATTAGAGGAGAAGAGGATGACAAAAAAAGACAAAGAAGGAACACCAAAGGACAATAATAGGATGAATATGATCAAAGTACAGTAGGGTCATGTATGAAATTACACCTACTGCTTTATAAATTTAATATATTATTACAAATTTGTATGCTTAAAATTTGTCTAAGACAAAAATAAGTCTAGTGCCTGAAAGAGAGGCTACGTAAGCAATATCCTCCTCCTGGTCAAGTCTTATTTCTGTTTGACTTCCTAATCAACTTTAATTACATAGTAGGTGAGAAATGTTTTTAAACTACAGTGCCAAATACAAAGGCTACTCAGAAACTTTAACTAACTTACAAAGAAATCTTTCTAAAGCCTAATGCTTTCACAGATAAATCAAAAGATTAGCATGTGTACCTATCCATTATCCCTCCAAAGCTTTGTGCAGCTGGAAGGAAGTATTCAAAAATATGTACGTCAGAGACAATTTTATACCGTGGATGACTGATGGCTAAAGAATATTCAAGATTTTTCCCAAATGATGAATTATATTAGAAAAGCTTCAATAGTTAATACAAATAAAATTACAATCTGGTTTTTCCTCTATAGAAAATCGTCGTTCCCAAGGCCAGCTGTAGATCTATCAGCCCCGGGCTTCCCATTGATTTTTTTTTTTTTTTACATATTCTCATGAGTCTCTCACATACCTTCATAGTGTAAGCCTTGGAGAAAGAGGTTTTGTTTTGTTTTATGCAAAACCTTTGACTCCTATAATGTGCAGTTCACACCTTGGTGTCAGATGAATGACAAGCGATTGCTGTTAGAGGCTGTAACACATTCTGGCATGAAGCTTTACATCAGGTCCTGTTTTCCTCTAGCTGCTAAAATCATTAAATGTAAGACATTGGTGCATTAGTGGGACTGTATGCCTCAGCTCTGTTTACTTAATTTTTGAATTGACTGGAAACGTGCTTTTAATATGAAAATTGCATTACTGGTGTTCAAATGATCTTACTCTAAACAAGATCATCAGCTTCTGGAACCAAATGAGGTTTTACCCATTGTCATCATCATCTGTTTTCTTGACATGTTCTTCCCAACTATTGGCAAACCAAATTTGACATCAGGATCTGCTCCAAAATACAGCTCATAATTGCAAAGCTAACCTATATGAATAATAAAACTGCAAACGGACAGAGCAGCATCATAAATTCAAGGTGATTATTTTTTAATGTTTATATTTCTACTGATCTGTGATGGTATAAAAAGAGGCATCATTCTCTAGAATGAATTCTAACGAATTCCTAAACCCGAGCACTGGGAAGGCAGAGGCAAGACTGCAACATCAACTTAACAATAAAGCAACTCTGGTGAGAGAAGGATTCTTCTCCCATTCCTCTTCCTTTAAACACTGTTCAGTTAATCACGTGGGAGAAACATGAGGAATTACAGATTCTTGCCTCTGGTGCTTCAGCACCCAGAAGTTGAGCAGACAGGACTCCAGCTCTAGACCTTGCCCTTGATTTCTTTTGCACTTATCTATGTAGCCTTAAAAGCTCACCCTGAGCCTGTATATGTTAGAGACCACCTAGTAGTCTCATTCTTTCTCTTGGAGGCAAAGAAAAGCCCAGTTAGCATAAGAGACCAGGCTCTATTTAGAATCAATAGTATCTCCTTGATTCTAATTGGTTTGTTTTAAGCTCAGACTCATCCCAACCTTTATGACAGTTTCCCCAAAAGCATCTTGGGATGCACAACTTTGTCTTAACTTTTACTCTGCCCAGTGTTTGAGCCCCACAAGACAACTCTGTTTGAGCCCATCTCCCTTCCCCATCATTTCATTGCCTTCACTGCAACTGGAGCTATGTCCCTGTAAGCTGCTCTGTGCGGTCTCACCAGCAACTTCACCAGGAACAAAGTCTTTATTGCCCAACAGCATCTACCATTCATTGACTGCTCTTTGCTGCCACTCCTCCCAACCCCAGAACATACCACAAGCATCCCACAAAAATCTCCTATTTAATTAGTACTACTGTGCATATTGGAATAATGAAGGTCAAGGAACATAATTAATTTACTTACGGTCACACCAATGGTAAGGTAAGGGGGTGCAAGCAGAATTTAAAGCCCCCAATATCTGGGGCTCTTCACCACTGAGCTTACTGCCTGCTGTTTGCTTCCTGAGGAAGTTGGTCAGTCATTCAACACACATGTTTCAAACATTATATTTGAGCCAGGCACATTGCTGGAAGAGCAGAGGAGAGAAGATGAAAGAATAAACAGGACTATCTGGGAGCCTGGGGACAATTGACCCCTGGACCACTATTGTCCTACTAGGACAATGCTGAGCCTGCCTACCATGGGGCTTACCCAGGCCTCGTTCCAGAAGTAATACATTAGACCAGGTCTGAAGGGAGCATTCTTCTCTGCTTCCATAGGCTCGGGTTGTTTTGTCAATTGCAAATGCTCCTTCCTGGATTTTCTTCCATCCCTGGGTGGCGCTCCCCAGCATGCTGTCTTGATTTAGGTCAATTGTGGTTTCCTTCCCTGAAGAGCAACACAGGACAGTCAACAATTCATTCCCCCACTCGCTGTTTTCCTCACGTGCTTCCTGTTTTTCTGTCCCTCTTAACTCCCCAACTGCCATCTCAGGTTTGAAAAAGGGCTCAGGTTTGCCCTTTTTAAGCCATTTCTCCCAAGTGATGCTCACTGATCAGCATCACTTATGTAGGTTCTGGGGTTGCTTTTTTTGGGTTTCTTTCTTTCTTACAGCAAGATTTGGAAGACAGTGTTCAGAGCTCACCCCGCTGTGCTGTGCTCACCTGACACATGCATTTTAGAAGCATTCATCTGCCACAGGCTTCTGCTGCATCTTCTTGTGACATGAGGCAGGAAGGTTTAGGGAGGGAGGAACTTTTCTCTGATTCTAATCTCTCATTTGCATTTCCACATTTGTTTTTTAGTGGGTTCATTGAGCTTGGGGAAAACAGCAATCAAAGCAACCAAGTATTCATGAGATATAAACAAACCAAAACAGTTAAGCCCCACACAGATGAAGGGGGAGTTGAAATCAGATGATTTACTCATAGCAAGAAATTAAAAAGTCAAACAGAAAAGGGACAGTGATGTGTGAGAAGGGAATGCTGACAGCTAAATTACCCTTCGGGCAAAAAGAGATTATCTCCTGCCAAGACGAAAGGGCATTCAGGCCAGCCATAGAATTTAAATCCTTGGAGCCCTGCACTGGCTTTTTGGAGTATTTCTCTCTGCCCTGTATTCAGTTGTCAGCTCTTTTTTCATTGCAATAAATGCTTGGAGGAACCCAGCCAGGGGCTCTTTAGATGAACACATTTCCACAAATCAGGAAATACATAAATATGTTAAGACCGAGGCCTGTTTGAAGAACTCCATATGTTCTTTATTAGGCAGTTCTGTCCACCTCTGGAGGCCAGATTCCCATCCAAAAGGGTGTTCAACTCATCCTGAGACCAGCTTTGCAAAACAATTACAAAATTCAAATCGCGGTCTGTTACTCACTTGAGCTGTGTAAGAAAAGGGGTGGGCGGGGGACTTTAGTAACTCCAGAAACTTCCATCTGTGTGAATGCTGAAACGAGCAAAATATTCATTTTCTTTCTTGGCAGACGATTCTGGTAATTAAGGTAAAATACTAATAACCCTTTTCGAAATGCAAGATAGGTTGTTCCCAAACATATTGAGAGGAATCATATTGAGCAGCTTGAAGCCCAGAGAGATCCTTCAAGAGAACCCTGCCAAGAAAAAAAATAAAAAAAAAAAAAAAAAAAAAGAGCATAGAGATACAAAGACCTAAGGTTTTAATCTGCCAGGTGTCTCCTTGCTGCACCCTTAATGATCACTAGCTTGTATCGCACCCCTTCTTAAGGAAGCTGTTTGAATGACCATACTTCCTGTTTAGAGCAGCGTTCTGCAAACTTAGGAGCGAAGGGTCAGATAATCAATACTCTCATCTTTGCAGACCGTGCGGTCTCTAGCTGTTATCAGCTCTGCCATTGCACTGGGCAGCAAAAGACAAAGACACAAAGGAATGTGGCTGTGTGCACTTAGAAAAACAGGTGACACAAGGGCGGCAGCTTCCTGATCCCTGTTCCTGAGGATTAAGTAATGGACTATGGTAAAGAGCAAGCCAGCATCTTCCTCTTCCCAGAGGACAGACTTCCGGGTACCTGATCTCCGCTGTATCATCCAGGGAAGATGAGCTCAGCCTATGGGGAAAACAACTCATTTTGGAAGTCTAGACTTCCTGAGCCCCTACAACGACAACAATGACACATTGCAGCATTATTCAGTCTCTCGCTCATTTACGGTGAGTCACTGCTTGATCTGCAGGGTCCTCTACTTCAGTGAAAATATTGAAAGCCCACTAATATTAGTCACAGCAAGAAGCTGCCCCTAAACCTGAAAGAGGAAATTACTTTGCAGTTTTAATTTCAGTCTATGCACTAAAATGACTATCTAGCAAATGGCTCCCAAAGCTGCCTTTGGCACTACCATCAGCAAGAATGACAGCGTGAAGTCAGGTTGTACTATTCAGCAGAAGATCATCTGGAGTCTTGAATGGAGACATCTGGCCAGATGTGCCATAGATTACAAAGAAAAGAGTGAAAGCTGTGGACTTCGCTGACCCTGGTTTCTGACTCCTCTTCTACCATGCCCTACCTGTAAAACCAAGATGAATTGGCCATGAAGTAGAATGTTGGGAGCAAAGAGCTGTACTATGAGATAATGGCCAAGAAAAGACTTTGTTCATTGTGTAGTAGATCTTACTGAAGAAGGGTCTGAAGCTTCCCACTAGCCTCAGTGCACTGACTCACTGCTGCCCCGTGATTCACAGTGCATTAACCTGAACCTCTACTGTGAGTCCCAGGAGTCACTTCCCCAAACTCCACCTAGTCCCATGACGTAAGCTCACTAAGGCGCACCCTGATGATCAGAACTCAATACTGGGCTGTACTGAATCACTCCACACCATTTCCTACTTTGAACTTTTAAGGGGAAAGGGGGACCATAGACCTGATGGAGAGACAGAAAGCTAGACACTGATGGCTGAATGAAGGAGCCATGTCTTGTCCCATTTGTGAGTGTTTCTGTGTGTGTACATGCTTGTGTGTGTGTGTGTGTGTGTGTTTGTGTGCTATGTACATATTGTGTATGTGCCCAGGCAGAGGCAGAAAGAGGCTGTTTAGTACCCTGTTTTATCACTTTCCGAGTTAGGCTCAGCCTCTCACTGAACTTGGAACGTGCTGTTTTCAGCTAAGGCTGTGTGGCCAGAAAGCCCCAGTAAGCCTCCTGTCACTGCAGCCTCCCGTACAGCTCTGAGTTTGCAGGCATGCAAGACCACACCCAGCTTTTACATAGGTACTAGGGATCAAAACTCTAGTCTTCATGCTTGTGCAGCAAGGTTCCTACCCACTGTGCCATCTTCCAAGCCCTGTCTCCTTTTCTGGAGGCTCCAGGTGTCTTGTCACTCTACCTTGGAAATTTCAGATAGCTGGCTCGCTCCACCAATCTCCTAGTGATAAAACTTGTCCCTAACGCATCCATTCTTTCTGTAGGAAGACTTTCCTTCTACACTCAACATGTCCCCTCGTTGACTTTTTTCCATCTCTCATTATATCCACGCTCAAAAAAACTAACTGCCTTCCTTCCTGCCAGGATGTGTTGCCTTTCCACTGGTCACTGGCAACCTGTCAGTCTAAGGTATACTCAGAGGGTGAGATGCCATTAACCAAAAACACCACATCGAAGAGAAAGTGTGATCGCAATAGAGTGGCAAGCAGGGGTATCAAACATGTTCCTGGATGATAAAAAGAACTGTTTTCAAGGTATCCATTTCTCATCCAGTTTCATTCCTTTTATTCACTGAATTCTCATTCAAAATTCCAGTTATGAGGAAGAGCACGGTTTGTCTTTTGTGTCCCTTGACATGGCTATTCTCAAGTTTATGTGGATGCATAAACAGAATAAGCTAGGGAAAGAGGTTTTGAAATGTAGAGTGAGTGATTACTAGACACCATGCACGTTTGGCTTTAAGGCTGGAGTCATCAGCATGGACTAAGAAATGAAAGGCAGATCAATGGAAATCACTTCACACTGAAACTAATAGTCTGTGTGTATTCATGGCAAAGGATAAATGACACATGCTAATGGTTAAAATATGAAGAGGGATAATGTGTGGACAAGGGTCTCCTCACCCCTCCTAGCATGTGAGAACACAGTGAAAAGACGCCTTTTAGGAACCAAAAAGTGTCAAATCTTCAGGCTCTTTGTCCTTGGACTGCCAGGCTCCAGATCCTTCAGGAATCTGTTCCTGTTGCTTATTACACAACCCAGCTCAGATTCTTTGTAATAGCAACCAAAATGGATCAGGATGCTTTGCTCTCCCACCTCACCAATATTACTTCTCTTTAATGGATACTCTGGGAACAAACACACATACACACACACACACTCATCCCTCTTCTGCTTATCTATCTCCCTCACAAGTGTACAAACATATCTTCTACAGTCTAAGAAACCAAAGTCCAGGAAGGCTGTGACATAAACCCAAGACCATAAATGTGTAAGCATTCTTTGTAACAGTCAAGTCCCTGATGTTTGATGATCTTGAACCTGAAGACAGCCCATGTCTTTGAACCTGCTTCTAGGTTATCAACAAAATGTAGTCATATAGCCAGAGTCACTCAGATGCGTACGTGTGTAAGCACCCACACTGAGCACACACACAAACTCAGCACTTTTAGATGGAAGGTTTAATTTGGAAGTACACTGCTGTTAGTGAAATGATCGTACAAGCACCAGCCACACATCTCCCCCATTATCTTCCTTTGGTTAAATGTTTTGAAATGAGTTTCAAATGGGGTTAGCTCAAATGACAGCTCTTCCTTTCACCTTGTTTCTGCAGATGCCATTTGTGGAAATGTTTTATGGTTCTGTTAATTACCTACATAGAGAGGTGATTTTATTGTTTCTAGAGAGACGCTATAAATGTAAATATTCTGAGGCAGGAGATTTTTTTTTTTCAGCAAACTAAGCAGGGGTCCTTTATACAGGAACTGGTGTGTACATTCAAAGAGCAGCAGGGCTAAGAGTAACATCACGCTAGGGTGTTTCTCGGGCATGGTCTAGGCGTGGAAGAACCCAGGCAGATTGCTGTGTTCTCAGCGCAGCCTTATTAACAGTAAGTACAGTCTGACTCTTCCAGTCAACAACTGTGCTACTTTGGTGAGTTACCTACAGCCCTGTGCTCTCGCTTCTGTGTTTGTGAAATTGGTCGATGATAAGACTCACTCCAGAGCATAGTGAAGATGACAGATAACCCCATGACACCTGCTTAAAACAGAATTTGGCCAGACTTGGGTGGCTACTGCACACTGGGACCCAACAGGTGTGGGGTTGTCCTGGGGACAGTCACCTACACACCTTTGTGACCTGATAGTGTGGGGATAATGCTGATTTCCTTGTTGGCTTTCCGGCATCCCAACCTGGCCAGTCTCCTTTCCGTTTCTACAGGATCCCTCAAAAAATGCCTTAATTATGAACAAAAAATGAATTTTTTTTTCTCTTCTGCATCAACAAAAAAAAAAGATTATTGTTTTTCCTGAGAAAAATACTCTTAGCCCTCCTGGCAAGTGAGTGCATCGGAGACTTGCTGTGCTCAGCGTGAGGAGCCTGGCTCTTGCTAAGGAGAGCGATAAATGTGCACTTCAGTGACTCTGAGCACAGCCAGGGGTCGGCGCACCTCAGACATGAGCAGAACGGCTCAATATTTTGACACACACCGGTGTCCCACCTCAGGGTGTTCTCAGTTGGTACCAAAGAGGCCAGTCTCTCCAGCTGTGGCAACCACAGCACTGCCTGGCATGGTGACCCGAGCCCTAACTGCTATTGCCTTGTTCTGAGAGTGATGTCCCCATTCCAACAGAGGAGCAAAGCCTAGACTTGACAAGCCATCTGAGGGAGTGCAAATCGTGCCTCCACAATTTCAAGCAACACAGTGAAGGATGAGGTGCTTACTCCCTAGGAGCTTTAGGACCATTGGCATCCGAACAAGGGGCAAGAACACTTACCCCAGCAGGAATAGTGAAGGAAAAAAAATGAGATGAAGTAAATAAGGCATTTTTGCTGGTAGCTGGCACAGAGATGCTGCAGTTCTGATTTTCCAGACCTCAGTGCTAATGTATCTGGAACATTACACACCTGATTTGTCCAAGAGCAGAGAAGAAATGGAGGTTCCTCTACATCTTGCCCCCAGCTTGCTGAAGTACAGAATCAACTAGTACCTTTAGTCTCAGGTGGCCTCGTGTTTTCAGATCCCCAGTCTCACTGGAGAGTGCAGGCCAAGAAGGCAGAACCAGCCCTCCTCAGCCTCCAAGCCTCTTTTCTTGCAAACAGGCCTGATTTTCTTCTCTCAAAAGTTTCCTTAAAATGTCAAGAAGTAACCAGCAGATATCATTATTGTGACCTTTTTCCACACTTCCCCTAAAGGGGATGGCCAGGGAACCAGGACTTTGCTTCCTGTGGAAAGCATCACTGAGAAATGTTTCCCCACATTCTAAGGGATATCCCCAGCATCCCAGCCTGCAGTCCCTGCCTGCCTGCCAGGTATCTGACTCTTGGTCCCTGCCAAGGAAGATGATGTCACATATTCTGGAGGAAAGGGACTCACCAGGACCATTTGGGTTCTACCTCCAGTTTCATACTGGAAAGGAAGAGGGCTTGAGGCTTTTGACTATCAAAATTTGAAATGGTAGGGGAGAGAGATGGGATTGGGAGGAGATGGAGGGGCCTACAGCTGTGATACAAAGTGAATAAATTGAAATAAATAAATACATACATACATACGTACTTTTTTGAGTTTTTTTAATTTTTATTTTTATATTAATTACAGTTCATTCACTTTGCATTCCAGCTGTAGCCCCTTCCCTCATTCCCCCCCACAATTCCATCCTCCCTCCTTCATCTCCTACCTGCCCCATCTCTAAGTCCTCTGATAGGGGAGGTCCTCCTCCCCTTCCATCTGACCCTAGCTTATCAGGTATCTTCAGGACTGGCTGCAATGTCCTCCTCTGTGGCCTAGCAAGGCTGCTCCTCCCTCGGGGGAGGAGGTTAAAGAGCCTGCCAGTGAGTTCATGTCAGAGACAGTCCCTATTCCCCTTACTAGGGAAACCCACTTTAATGCATGGGCTACATCTGAGCATGGGTTCTAGGTTATATCCATGTATGGTCCTTGGTTGGAGAATCAGTCTCAGAAAAGACCCCTGTGCCCAGACATATTTGGTCCTTGTGGCGCTCCTGTCCTCTCCAGGTCTTACTAACTCCTCTTCTTTCTTATGATTCCCTGCACTCTGCCTGAGGTTTGGTTATGTGTCTCAGCATCTGCTTTGATACACTGCTAGGTAGAGTCTTTCAGAGGCCCTCTGTAGTAGGTTCCTGTCCTGTTCGTTGTTTTCACCTACTTCCAATGTCCATCCCATTTGTCTTTCTAAGTGAGGATTGATCATTTTACCCAGGGTCCAACTTCTTGTTTATCTTCTTTAGGTGTACAGATTTTAGTATGTTTATCCTATCTTATAGGTCTCGTATCCACGTATAAGTGAGTATATAGCGTGTGTATCTTTCTGTTTCTGGAATACCTCACTTAGGATGATCTCTTCTAGATCCCACCATTTGCCTGCAAATTCCATGATTTCCTTGTTTTTAATTGCTGAGTAGTATTCCATTGTGTAAATGTACCACAATGTCTGTATCCATTCCTCCGTTGAGAGACATCTGGGTTGTTTCCAGGTTCTGGCTATTACAAATAAAACTGCTACGAACATGGTTGAGCAAATATCCATGTTGTATACTTGAGCATCTTTTGGATATATCCCTAGGAGTGGTATAGCTATATCTTGAGGAAGTACTGTTCCTAATTGTCTGAGAAAGCACCAGATTGATTTCCAAAGTGGTTGTACAAGTTTACATTCCCACCAGCAATGGAGAAGGGTTCCCCTTTCTCCACAACCTCTCCAGCATGTGTTGTCATTTGAGTTTTTGATCTTAGCCATTCTGATGGGTGTAAGGTGAAATCTCAGGGTGGTTTTGATTTGCATCTCCCTGATGGCTAAGGATGTTGAACATTTCTTTACGTGTTTCTCTGCCATTCTATATTCCTCTACAGAGAATTCTCTGTTTAGCTCTGTACCCCATTTTTTAATTGGATTGCTTGATTTATTGCTTTTTAACTTCTTTAGTTCTTTATATATTCTGGATATCAGCCCTCTGTCAGATATAGGGTTAGTGAAGATCCTTTCCCAGTATGTAGACTGTAGTTTTGTTCTGACAACAGTGTGTTTTGCTTTACAGAAGCTCTTTAGTTTCATGAGGTCCCATTTATTGACTGTTGATGTTAGAGCCTGCATTGTTGGTGTTCTGTTCAGGAAGTTGTCTCCTGTGCCAATGAGTTCTAGGCTCTTCCCCACTTTTTCTTCTAACCAATTTAATGTGTCTGGTTTCATGTAGAGGTCTTTGATCCACTTGGACTTTAGTTTTGTGCAGGGTGATAAATATGGATCTATTTTTATTTTTCTGCATGTAGACATCCAGTTGGACCAGCACCATTTGTTGAAGATGCTGTCTTTTTTTCCATTGAATGGTTTTGGCTTTTTTGTCAAAAATCAAGTATCCATAGGTGTGTGGGTTTATTTCTGGGTCTTCTATTTGGTTCCATTTATCCACTGTTCTGTTTCTATGCCAATACCATGCCGTTTTTATGACTATTGCTTTGTAGTACAGCTTGAGATCAGGGATGGAGATATCTCCAGACATCTGTTGTTGTACAAGATTGTTTTGGAAATTCTGGGTTTTTTTTTTTCCATATGAAGTTGAGAATTTTTCTTTCAAGGTTGGTATTTTTTTCAAAATACCAACACAAAAGAATTGTGTTGGTATTTTGATGGGAATTGCATTGAATCTGTAGATTGCTTTTGGCAGAATGGCCATTTTCATTATGTTAATCCTACCAATCTATGAGCATGGTAGATCTTTCCATCTTCTGATTTCTTCTTCAATTTCTTTCTTCAGAGACTTGAAGTTTTTTCAAACAGGTCTTTCACTTGCTTGGTTAGTCACACCAAGGTACTTTATGTTTTTAGTGTCAATCGTGAAGGGTGTTATTTCCTTAATTTCTTTCTCAGCCCTTTCGTGTTTTGTATACTGGAGGGCTTCTGATTTTTTGAGTTAATTTTGTATCCAGCCATTTTGCTGACGGTGTTTATCAGCTGAAGGAGTTCTCTGGTTGAATTTTGCGGGTCACTCATGTATACTATCATATCATCTGTGAATAGTGATACTTTGACTTCTTCCTTTCTGATTTGTATCCCGCTTATTTTTTAAAATAAAATAAAAGCTATATATTTTTTTAAAAATTGATTTAAAAAAATTGAAATAGGGTGACACTTCTGAAAACCTACAGCCTGGGTGGCTATCAATATTCCAGCAGTCACCACTACATGACTTTGGATAGACTTCTTGGATGCCCTGAGCCTGTTTTCTCATCTTTAAAATGGGATGATGGTCAGAGCCTCATAATTCCATTGTTATGAATAGCAAACGAGCATGTACTGCACGTGTAGCAGTATGATCTTAACAAACCCGAGTCCTCGTCACTGTTATATATGTTGCTGCTATACACTGCTGCTACCTGTAGGAAAGTTGGTAACAGGCTGCCCCTTGCCCCTTGGCCTTATGAGGTTTACATAATGATGTTAATGACTGTGAGTACAGCAAAAAACTATCAGTGCGATGAAAGGGGCAGTCCACACTGCTACATCTTCAGCCAACTGGAGCCTCCAGGTAAAATGTTGCATAGCTGTGGTGCTCTAAATCCAAAGGATCAACAGCTGGAACATTCTACATGGAAAGCGGGCAGAGAAAAAGTCATCCATACCAACTCGTCGCACTTCATACTGTGCTTTAAAGCTGTTCGCACTGGGTTTTGCCTCTAGTTAGTGGCAGGGTGATGTCATGACATGAGCTCCAGCTGCCAGGGTTCTAATTCATATTGTACCAGTGGCCAGATGTGTGGTCCCAAATCAGGTTTGCTGCCTCTTTCTGCTTCTGCCTTCTTACCTCATGGTATGATATTCAATTGTCAAATTAGCCAATATCCATAAACCATACAGAATATTTTCCACACAGTAGGCACTCAACATGTAGCTTGTCCCAGCTTCCTCCTTTAAAAATCTTGAATTACATGTGTAGTTCATTTCTTTGTGCAGGCATGTGCACACTCGTGCCGTAGTGAAAGCGTGAGTCTGTGGGCAAGCTGAAGAAGTCTCTTCTTCCTTCCCAGCAGGTGCATCTCGGGGACTGAGCTCAGATTGTCAGGCGTTGGCAAGCACCTTTCCCAGTGAGCCACATGGCTGGGCCTCTTTCGAGCACCTAAGTAGATCCACAGATAAGGGAGCTATCTCTATGAGAGCCTCCAAGGAACAAGTTAGTAATTTTCAATGCAAGAGCTCAAACTCAAGTCTCTGGGCTCCGTATTCATAATTTTTTCCCCTCCTGCAAGTAGATTATCAGTGAGAAAAAAATTCAAATTCCCTTTATAAAATCAACACATAAAGGGTACAGATTAAAATGTTTCCTGAAGACAGGATATTGTGACACATGACTGAGTAAAGTAGCAACAGAGAAACAAAAGAAGCCAGAGGTTTTAATTAAAAAGATAAATAAGCAGCAAAGCAGCTAGCTTAGAATGGGGGGATTAAGAATACTTTCCTTCATAATTAAATCTCTAAGAGTTTGGTTGGGACACATAGTTTACACCAACTTAAAGTGACTGACTAGCAGCTGCACAAGCTACTATGCAGAACTGGAACCACCAAGCACTGTTAACAAGCCAGTTTTGAGAGTATGATCAGACAGTCAGTGTCAGGCAAAGAAGCACAACACTTAAGGGGTTCGTATTTAATGCAGTACACGCAAGGAAGGACCACATTTACTCAAATACCCATATTAAACTACAATTATCATTTTATCTATTTCTGAGCTTTTGGTGAAGTGCCCAACACCAAATTTCTTATCTTTTCAGTATTCTGCCTACATGTGTGCCTGCGCACCAGAAGGGGGCACCAGATCTCACTATAGATGGTTGTGAGCCATTGTGTGATTGCTGGAATTGAACTCAGGACCTCTGGAAGAACAGCCAGTGCTCTTAACCTCTGAGCCATCTCTCCAGCCCTATTCCTTATCTTAACCATGTCTAGGCACAGCTCAGCAGCACGGAGCCCGTTCACTTGTGTGGCCATCCCTGCAGTCCATTTCCAGAGCCCTTCCCAGTCCACCAACAGAAACTCTGTGCCCTTGAGACAATAGTTCCACCCCCTGCCATGCATTACTCGAATCAGTTCTTGAGTCAGAATACTGATCTTTCACATACTTAGCTGGCCTTCTTGGAAGCAAAATCTATAATTTGGAGGCTTCAGCCTTACTTACTCCAAGCACAAAAAGACTAGCTAAAACCATGCCATTGTTTTTACATCTCCAACCACAATTCTGATCTCAGAGCATCAAACGATGGAAAGAAGTTGTTGTAAATCCAAACCAGATCACAAGGACAGGAGTCTCTAGAATCTGTCTGGATCAGCTGTTCCTACAGTTTAATCAAGGAATGTCAGTCCCATCTCCATTGAAATAGGATAATGGGTGGGAAGTTTTGTGCATACAAATCCCTTTTCCCCACTGTTTTGTTCAGCTTTGGTTTTGGTTTAGTTTTTATTTTTCGGAGGGAATGGGCTGGCCACCCCAACCCACTCCCATAACTGTGTCTTTAGTCATATTTGCCACAAGAGACCAAATAGTCCGGCTGCTGTCCAAGTCTCAAAGTCACTTCATAGCATCAGCCCAACAAGCCACAAAGAGTCTATTCTTTGCAAATAACAATGAGTTTTTCATCTCAGGCTTTTGATGGGTAAGGACAGATATTTAAAAGGAAATCTTTATTACTGCTAATCAAAGAAAAAAGGCATCTTTAAAAGCAAGATTTATCAGGAGTTTTCTACAGGACAAACAGCGTGACCTTAGGTTTTTTTCCTGGAAATATGTCATTATGGACAATGAACATTGTAGCAGAACTGTCTGGTCGTTCCCCACCCCGTGAGCCTAAGGCAGTCCTTACCACAGACTCCACAGCCTACTGTGGAGGTACTGATGAAAACAGTCACTCACCTCACATTTATTTGGCACCACGGGTACCCGTGAGTGTCGTTTCCCTGCTTCTGAGCTTTGGAGGCGCTGCTGTTTCACCTGCTAATGACATTAACAGGAATACGTGCATCTACTACTAGCATGGCCACTTCTAGCTAACACGGTTGGTCCAGAAAGCTCCAGACTCAGTCATCAGAGTGCAAAGAGTCCTGTACAGAATGAACTGTTGTCCATACTGATTCTAGCAGTGAAGGAGAAATGTCTGCGGATGTGTGCTTATGCACGAGAACAACACACACAAACACAGCCAAGCATATTTTGCCTGTCTGGTGGTTTCCCATGGACCCCTGACTCTTTTATCTTTTCATAGGTAGTCAGGGACGAGCTCAAGACAGCCTGCCCCATTTGCCTTCATGAGACACCTGCCACAAGCTCTGGTCACACTAACTTTTTCCATCTGTTGGCCCCAAAGATTCGGAGAAAATGACAACCCCAGCATTGCCCCAGCCCAGGAAAGCTCACTAGTGAAGTGTTCATTTTAATGACACCATAATGTCATGCCCCTCACTGTGCTGTTTTATTGTGAGGCTTAATCAAAGGCCCAGAGAAGTAAAGATGTCTATCTCGGTTGCAGGAATCCCTAGGGACAGGGAAGCAGTGTACGGGAGTTGGGGGCTATGCATGAAGGCTGAGCGTCGCAAGCTCTGAGGTGGTTTGTGAGTCTAGAGGTTTCTCTAATGTCTCTGTGTAAAAGTGTATGTATCATGTATGAGACAGGGGAGGGGAATTTGTCAAGGAGCTTTCTGTGGTGGGTCTGAAGTCAAACATGTATGTAATATATGTATGATTGTGTGTCTATGGGGGCATAGAAGATGTCTGTGTGAATGTGGTATAGATATACATACACATACCCTGGCTAGGTGCGCACATGGGACATGTATGCAATGAGAACACACACAAACAAAAAAGTACATACAGCGTATATGATCAAGCAAACTTCTGTGGGCTGTGTGTGCATGGCAGGGTATATATATGATGTGTACATTCATGTGTTCTTTCGTTTGTTTGTTTGTTTGTTTGTTTGTTTGTTTTGTTAGGAGACAGTCTCACATGGCTGGGATTGGCCTTAAATTCATGATCCTCTTGACTTCACCTCCCAAGTATAGAGATTAATGAGCATGCCACCGTGCCAAGCCTATTTATGTTTTCCCTTGTATGGTGTATGGGCAAATATGGAGTGTATTCGTGCTTGTGACATATAGGTTCATTGTTAGTGTGTGTTGTGTGGCATGTGTGTCCACATGTGGTAGTATGTCTGCCTGTAGCATGTGGGTGCTTCTGCTGGACATGCATTCATGTGCCTTCATAGTGTCGGCCCTCGTATCTACAGGCTCCATGCCTAAGGGTTCAGCTGTGTGAGGACTTCTAAGTAACTAGGAGATGAAGCATGCTAAAGCACATGTGTATGCTACATGCCATGCCATCTCATTTTAGTTAAGGGACATCAGCATTCCAGGCAGTTGTTAGGAAACAGTGCCCTGAAGATACCAAGGAATGACTGATTACATAGTCTGCAGAATTCTTTATAGATCCTGGGTTCAAATGCATCCATTGTATGGAAGCATAATTTGACGGTACATGTGTGCTTTTGGTCCTGTGGTCCTGTACACTGCATGGAAGCCAATCACCTCAGCTGTGTAGGAGGAAAAGACAGAACACCAGAAGCACCAAGGCCATGATGGTCACTCTCATTGCTATTGTTTCTGAAAAGAAAAAAAGAGCCCAAAGAATCTCAGATTTTGGATCTTTACCTTGATGTGAACAGCGTGACATTAAAGGGTCTGCCCTTAAAGATTCTGGATCTAATGACAAGCTGGGCTAAGTTGCACAGAACCAAAATTATCAGTCTACTTACAAACAGGCTCTGCTGAAGAACTTGAATGACCAACTAAATGGCCAATCCCAAGGGCAAAGCAGCCCTGATGAGTTTCTGACACAGGGAGAAGGCTGCTGGAAAATAGAAAAGACTGGACTTCCACACAAAATGACCTTCTCCCCAGCCAGGGTTAAAGGCAAGAAAAACACCCAAGGCTTCGTTCTTGACTTTTTCATTCTCCAAATGAGTAGAAGTTCCCATATCATAGATCAAGGTAAGAAAAGAGAGGAAGAAGGAAGAGGGAAGAAGGAAAAAGAGAAAGAAGAAAGAAGGGAGAAGGGAGATAAGGGGAAAAATATTTCTTCTAAAGTTCCAAAGGTTCTGCTCTGTCTCCCCACTAGGCTTCAGTGTCCAGCCTGTGGTCAAGCAGGAATATGTGCAAAGCCCTCGCAGTCAGCAGTTAGCAGGGAGTTAGCCATTAGCCGTTAGCCAGAAGACAGCGGTTAGGTGAGAGTCAGCAGTTAGCAGGGAGTCGGCAGTTACACAGAAGTCACTGGTTACCCAGGAGGCCCTTGTGAGGCTATAGCTCCAAAACCAGTCACCATACTTTATACTTCTTCCTGAGACTGTTGCTGAGCAATTTAACTCCAAATTGGCAAGACTTGGTCATTAAATAATTCCTGTGCTGTAATGGAGGCCACAAATTCCATTCCTAATTCTAGTCTCACCTCTAATCATTTCCAGTAATATCAAAGAAAGCCTATTTCTTTTTCCTTAAATTTCTATAAATTTCTACATAGTACTAAACCCTTCTCATAGAATAACCTTCTAGGCTTTCTCAACCCTGATTGCTTCTGCTGTAGTAAAGATGATCTGTACATCCGGCTGAAAGGTAGAAGTCCATGTTTACCACCCAGGCCATTTACATAACAAGCTTCCTTCAAGCCCCCTGTTCTGTCTGTGCCATCAGGAACCATATAGCTGTCCAGGCCAGTCACTGAACCACCTTCTCTGTGCGGTGGACTGTTCCAGCTCTTCAGCAGAATGGCAGGAGTTCTGCTTGATAATAGTCCAGATCTATATTCTACCAACCAGAGTCCAATGGCTATGACTCCACCAGGTAATGGGAAATTTTTAACACTGTTATTACATTAGGGGACCACTAACATTATGTGTATGTGGTCTGTCATTGACCACTGTCCTTATGTATCACATGACTGAATTAATTTGTTTCAATGTGCCTACCTTTCTGAACCCACGCCATTCACTCATGGTGTTTGACATTTCACAGTGAATATTTGGACCTGTATCTGTATACTCTGTTGGGAACTTCTCAAGGACAGAATTTTTCGTGTGTGTGCCTTTATAAAATCTGGCTCCACATGTTCTGTCTCATTTAATCCTCACAACAAACAATAATTATCCCCATTTTAAGTCTGAGAGAAATGAGCTCTGGAATGCTTAAGAAATTTGTCCCGTTTGCATAGGGCAAACAGAAGAGCGAGTCCTTGTGCTCACATGATTCAAACCCAAGGTCAGGTCCCTTTATTATGCAGGGAGCAAGGAACCTGAGCCATCTTTGTGTCAGCCTCAGTCTAATAATATCTCATGGTACATAGGTGGAATAAAGGGGGAAATTTTACAAAGTAATTGTTTGATAAATAGAGGGGTTCTGGCTTCCTGTAAATTCATATCATTATGTTCCACCTTGAGATCATCCTACACCCAGAGAATGATTGCAATAGTCTAACTTTTTCAAAAAAAAGTAATCTCTAAATTTACCGGCTTCCTGTTTCATAGAAGCTGAAGAAGGATAATTGTAGTTTGTATCCCAGAGAGGTTCTCACACAGGTCCTGGGGGAAGATGTTCACTGTAGCACTGTTTGTAGTGGCAGGAAATTGGAGGATCGTTACTGTAGGAGAGGCAGAATGAGATAGATGTGAACCCTGGGGACAAGGCAATCAGAAGGATGGATGGTAAGCAGACAGAGAAACATGGGCACTTATTAAAGGCAAAGCACTGAATGTAAAAGCAAGAAAGAAGACTATACTTCGGACGTGGTGCTATATGACACCATCAACAGAAGCTGAAAATGCATAAACCCAAGCACAGTGCATATTTTGGTGGTGTGGTGAGTGATTAATTGCATAAGTTCAGCAAGGCATGGCAGTTCATATCTGTAATCTAGAACTCTAGAGGCTGAAGCAGGAAGATTAGCACAAGTTTAAGGGCAGCCTGGGCTATATATTGAGTTTCAGGTCTGCCTGGGCTATAGAGTAAGACCTAGTCTCAAAAAAAATATCAATAGCAATACAATAAAAAAAACATGGTGTTAAGAATTCAGCTGCCTCACTTGTACAACCACTTTGGAAATCAATCTGGCACTTTCTCAGAAAACTTGGAATAGCCCAACCGCAGGATCCAGCTATACCACTCCTGGGCATACAGCCTGAAGATGCTCCACCATACAACAAGAACATATGCTCAGCTATGTTCATAGAGGCTTTATTCATAATAGCCAGAAACTGGAAACAACCTAGATGTCCCTCAACTGAAGAATGGATACAGAAACTGGTACATTTATACTGTGGAATACTATTCAGCCATTAAAAAAAAAAATGAGGAAATCATGAAATTTGCAGGCAAATGGATGGAACTAAAAAAGATCATCCTGAGTAAGGTAATACAGACACAGAAATATGTGCATGGTATACACTCACTTGTAAGCTCATTCTAGTCATATAGCACAGGATAGATATGCTATAATGCACAGACCCCAAGAAGATAAGTAACAAGGAGGACCCAAAGGAGAAATAGAAGACACAGAGGTAGTGGTTGAAGAATGTGAACAAGGTAGAAAATGGAGCACAGAGAGAAAAAAGGGTAGAGATCAGATGTGGGAGAGCAGGAGCGCAGAAGGTCTGCAGAGACAAAGAGAAATGGTGGGTGGGAGCATCTCTGTGACAAGCTGCAGATCTAAGTCAGAAGAGGATTCTGGGAGGATACAAGGGGACCCTAGACAAGACTCCTAGTAGCAGAGGCCATGGACACTGAGGAAGACAGCCCATAATTAGACAAGACTCCTAGTGGAGCGAGACTACCAACCCACCTACAAAAACTTCAACTGAAAACCTTTCCTGACTGCAGGGCCTGCAGGGACAAACATAGAACAAATAGTGTAAAGATTAAGGGAAGGTCCAACAGATGCTGGGTCTAACCGAAGACCCACCCCATGGAAGAAAGCCAACCTCTATCACTGTTAATGATACTCTGCTAAGTTTGCACACAGAAGCCTATCAGAGTTGTCCTCTGAGAGGCTCCACCCAGAAATGGTTCAAAAAAGATACTGAGACTCACAGTCAAACATTGGCCAATGATAAGAAGCCTGGTGGAAAAGAGCGGGGAAGGATAGAGGAACCTAGAAGTGGCAAACGCTCCACAAGAAGACCAACAGAGCCAACTAACCAGTGCCCAGAGGGGCCTATGGAGTCTGAAGCATCAAGGACCATGCATGAACTGGACTTAGGCTCTCTACATATATGTAGCAGATGGGCAGCTCAGGCTTCATGTGGGGCTACTAGTGAGTGGATGAGATCTCTGACATGGACTGTGTTGCCTGCTTTCTGATCACTTCCCCCTGATGGGACTACCCTACCAGGTCACAGGGCAAGAAAACAAACTCAGTCCTCATGTGTTAGATGAGCTGGGGTGCTTGGGTGGCGGTGGAGAGCAGAAAAGAGGGTGGGAATGGGAGGAGAAGAGGAAAGGGCTTATGAGTGGGATGTAAATTGAATAAACAAATTAATTAATAAAAAAGAGAGAAAGAATTCAGCTACCTAAGTTCAAATCCTACATTGTTGCTTAATAACCACGTAACCTTAGACAAGTAGTTTCAATGTTTCAGTTCTTTCATCATATAAATAAAGATAATAAAAACAATTAACTCATAAAGATGTGGGAATTAAATCATTGCACATAATCTGTGTAATCTGTAACTACACGTAGCATATAATAAACTATGTACAAGTATTACATAGTGCTACATATATTAGAATATGTGCAGAGAAAAGATACATGATAAACAAGTAGTACAACTGCTCATAAGGAATAGGAATGAGACTGTAATTTTAAAAAGAATAAATGATAACAAGAGGAGCATTGCACAGAGCAATGATATTAATTTATCACAAACTCCGGAGTATGATTAATCCAATCCTCTTCAATTAGTGTTGTCTTAAAAACACTAGACTGTGTATCCTCGGAGGTTTGGCTCCACACAATCTGCTGGTCTCTGCGTTGTGTCCAGTTGTAATTTTATGTCATAGTCTCCATTTGCTATAAAGAAAGGCTTCTTTGATAAGGGGTGGTAGCTACACTTATCTTTGGGAATGAAGATAAAATTTAGAATGAAGGAAGGAATTATGCTGGCCTAGCAGAGTGATGGTAGTACACTCTTGTTTAAGGCCATGACCTCACTAACCCTAGGATGCTGGCTAGGTTTTCAGTACCAAGTATGATTTCCCTCTGTTGAGTGGGCCTCAATGAGACAGCTTTTCTTTGCCACTGACATGTGAGTGTCATTATTGCATGTTTATGCATATCATGCCATGCTGGTAATTATTGTGGTTCATAGGTATAACAGTTGTGTCGAAACTCATTGCTTCCCTCTTTTGGCAGCTTGGATAGTGTTTTCTAAAACCATAAAAGCTATACTTCAGTCTTTCAGATCATATTGAAATATCTGAGTCCTGGGTCCTAAATAATGTCTTCAGCAACAGGAGCCAACCCTCAAGGCCAAAAAGCAACCAAAGACTAAATTGATAATCTATATTGTTTTGAGAGTCACATGACTACCTAGTATTAGGGTTTTTGTTAGGCTATGGTTCTTAGGGGAAGCACTGTCAGCCCAAGGGATTTAACATCCTTTAAGGTGTGTGTGTGTGTGTGTGTGTGTGTGTGTGTGTGTGTGTGTGTGTGTAACAATAATAAAGGCTAAACGGCTATCAATTTGAAAGGGGGGAAAGACATGGAAGATGTTCAAGGTAGGTTAGCTCGGAGAAGTTGGAGGGAGGAAAGGGAAGTGGGAAATAACATAATTCTATTTCAACTAAAAAATAAAAGCACTTGGATTCATTATATCTGTTGACACCATTTCAGACCCCTTCCTGCTGGAGTGTTAGGGAAACCTTCACAAAGAAGATGAGAAGCAGAGAAACCCATCAGCCACTTGTACAACTACTGATTAATTTCTTCAATAAGAGGCCACCAAAAGCACACAGGAAAAAAAGGCCAAGAAACAAAACAATTCCAACTACTCTATGCCTCCAAAGTAAGCAAGCTCCTCATGATCACGGCATGATACTGTAGCTGAAATGGCCATTCCCTACATGGAGAGCCAGCAACTGCATGTAAGAAATTATTCCAGAGATTGAAGCAGATAGCTTTTACAACAAGTTTTAGCCTTATCAAACTATTAATAATTACTGAGTCACCAGCAAGAAGAAGCAAATACAAAATAATTTTGGTTTTCCTGTGGGTATGGTGCTGTTTTTAATGTGTATGTGTTGGAACAGATATCAGATACAGAGGCAGGATGTTTCACTACCACAAGCTATCCCAAGACCCAGTGCAAAGAAATGTACTATTACTCAACTATTACTACTGTTAGGCCTGCCAGTCCAAACTGCCATGGCCAAATCTATGCGGAGGTTAGCATATTGAAATCTATGTCTGTTGACATTACATTTTCTTCATTGATGAATAATGTGAAATCAAAGCTTTGACTTGGCCATTGGGACCCAAAAGGCATGCTAGTTTTCCTTCCTGATTTTGATAGGCTAGACCTGTTTTAAATAAGTTCTTGTAAGAGACTCATATTCCTTTTGGGTCTTGGTTTTTGGCTCCTCATGTGCTCCCTTTAAAGTCATGTGGCTGTATCAATGTGATGGTTAGTTTTGATTTTCAACCTGATACAACCTAGACTCACTTGGGAAGAGAGTGTCAATGAGGGATTATCTAACTTTGGTCGGCCTGTGGGCCTGTGGGGCTGTGGGAGTGGGTCTGGAAGGTGTTATCAGGAGGAGTTGGAGGTGAATACAGTCAAAATGCTCTGTATTTGATTCTCCAGGAATTTTTAAAGTATTTTTAAATGTTTGTCAAATATCTAAAATCCCTCCCTTTCTCTCAGTCCAAATAAAGGCATGCCCAAAGGGGCATTTCCAACAAGTGGTAAGCAGCTTATTGTGACAGCAAAATGGAACAAAATAGTCCAAGTTATAGAAATAGAATTGATGGATTAATGAAGTCCAAATACTTGAAATCTCTTGGGTGAGGCTGTTTCAGAGAGGATTCTTTACAGTTGGAATGCCAATCTGAATAGTAAGAGACTTTAAAAACAAAAAAGAAGAAGACTAGACAAACATGAATCCGTGTAAGTCAAATGGAAAGTAAATAAGAGATCAACACAGCTCTAAGAAAAATATATGGTGACCAGTGTGGAAACAATTGAAGACTAACCAAACGGGGGCATGCACACTCTATTCAGAGTTTGTTGGGAAGCAGAGAAGCCAGACTTTGCCACAGCATTTGGCAAAGACTCAGAGGTAGGCAGAGGGGAGGGAATATGGTGTGGAGGGGAAAAAACAGTTCTCTGCATGCCGGTTTGGACATGTGTTGTCCTGAGGAAGCTGGGGCAGGCTCGGTAGAAACAAGGTATCCTCTGCGACTGGTTAGGGATATATATTTGGCTTTCCCTGGTTGGTCTTAAACTGGAAATAGGGACAAAAAATATGGAACCTGTCAGATATTACTCAAGTCTCAGCCATTTGGGGCCAATCGTTACAGTATGATTGTTTGCCTTCCTGGACCAGTTGTTAGAGGCAGTGATCTGACTTCCTGCTACTCTGAAAGGAGATGGCAAGCTGGCTTCCTCTGCTGGTTCCTATAAATGATGGATACGTTCCCCAGGCTGGCTGCTACAGACTATGAGTCAGAGTTCTATTTTTGTATATGGTCTGGCCTTTGTCCTTTCGTATATTCAAATTCTCACCAGGAAAACACATTTTAGGAAGAGCTCAGCAGCAATGAAGCCAATGTACTCCAGGCACACCCCTGGCTAGCTGTGCCACTGGCTAGCTGTGCCACTTTCTTGATGTCCTTTTAGCCCTCAGTTTCCTTGTCTGTAACAGAAATACACAGATAGCTAGATGGTGCCGTGGGTGAAGGCGCTTGCCACCAAGCCTGATAAGCTGAATTCAATCCCCAGGGGCCTGCATGGTAGAAGAAAACAGAGTCTCATGTTCCTCTGATCTCCACATGCACACCATGATATGCATGTGCCAACACACGCACACACTCCTAAATAATAAATAGATAAATGTGCTGTTTAATGGAGATGCAGCCTAAAATTGTGATAAGGTCTAGACAACTTAGGATCTGTAAAAAAAAGCTTAGCCTGGAACATGGGGAGTGGCCAGTCATTAGCACCTGCTTTTACTGTTGCCCTAACTAGTAAATTTTAACTAGATTCAATGCAGCAATTTAACCTGATAAAGGAAATAAAATCCCAGAGATCAACAGCTCAGGAGAAGGCTTATGGAGAGGTTTGCTAGGCCATTAAGAACAGATGAAGTGCTCTGGGTAATAATAAAAAAAATGAAATAAAATAAAAAAAACATTCACTGGGGATAAGAAGTGAACCCCAGGGAAAAGAGAACAGCAGAGAACTTCCTTCAATATCCTTAATATCTTATGTTTGATTGATAACTAATATCTCTGAAAGTGACTGCATCCTCTTATATGGCAGCAACATGAAAAGGATACAAGGGCATAAAGTGGAGGAGGGGAGGTCTCATAGGTGCCTGGTTGGATAGCTATTGGCCAGTGCAAGCTCAGAGCAGGCTCACTAGATGCATCATGTCCTATGTGGCTGGCTCAGGGTGGACATTTTGGCTGTGTTTCATGGACTGTTTGTCTAGCACACAGGAAGTCCTAGATGCAACTGTCGGGCTCACAAAAGGGTGAGAGAGGAAGGGAAGGGGGAGAAAGTCATCTGCAAAGTTGTGAGCTGAAGAAAAAAAAAAGGGATACAATAAAAACTTCATGACATCCTCAGAGACAGGCACTACACTACAGGCAAGAAAACCATGGAGCAGAAGGCACAGACCTTATGGTCAGTCAGAATTCAAGAGAAGGTTTAACAGCTAAGTAGAATTTCGGGGAGGGAGAGAGAGAGAGAGAGAGGGGGGCAGAGAGAAAGAACTTGAATGTTTTTCTTCAAAGCGCACCACAGAGAGATAAATGTGCAGTTATAAAAATATTTTTTTAAAAAAAGCAGCAGCACCGAAAAGTTCATTCCCTTCGAAGTACATGCTGAAAATTTCCTATGAACTATTGACGTCATCCATTTGAACACTTAGGGGACTGTTGTATTTTTTATATTTTCTCTCAGTAGTTTATAAGAGTCTCTAAAGTATAAAGTCATTTTCCTGCGGGAGAAGATGCCTTTTCAAAGGCGAAAGGTTCTGTTTTTCACAGAACTGAACCTGAAACCTTGACCCCCAAAGATCCTAAGGACTTCAGCTAAGCAGCTCGCGCTGAGACTGCTTTGGTTCAGACAGCCTGAGCTTGTGAGAAAAGAAAAGACGCACCCACTGGAAACGTTCGGTTGAATTTAATGAGGAAGTCTGTACCTTCTGGAGTGTGCAAGTTGCTAATAAATTGCATTTCTTCACTTTATAAAGTACATTGCTAGTGTGGTATTTTGGTTTGTGGTTTATGATAGGTGCTATAGTTTCAAGGTTTGAATATGGGTTTCATTAATGCTTAATTCATCCCTCTAAAAGGGAAGGAGCTGGCTACCCTTGGTGCATACTGCCCTCTATTGGATGGAATGAGAACTCCTATTTTGCATAGCTTGAGAGAGAATGCAGTGCATGCTGAAGCAGACTGCCCAATCCCTGTATACGGAAGATTCTGGCTCTCATCCCCTCTGAAGATGCAAAAGGGGGTCGTGCACACCTAAGGTGATCTGAAATACCCAGTGTCTCTAATTCCAGTAAAGGATAAAAGACTCCGGGACTTCCACAGCTATCATAACTAACATTTGTTGAAAGTCCAAGGAAGACAGCATATGGTCATCTGGATTCAGAAGTCTAACCAGAAAACTAAAACCCCTCAAGAATGAGGTAAACAGATGATATTAACCTCACCATATTGGTACAGGCATTCAAACAGAACCATAGTGGCTTCAAGAAAAGGATCATCACACACTTAGTATCCAGAACAACTACCGGAAGTTAGACCCTTCTCATCCAGCCTGCCAAGCAACTGAACTGTAAAATGTATACCTCGCAACTAATGGATGCTTGGAGGTAAGGAAAGGTGACCTAGAAATAAAAGGCTTTTACATGAAAAGAAGGAAGGAATAATGAAAGAACTATTCACAAGATCCACGTTATGGAATCAGCCTGTGTTTCCATCCCAAGATGAACGCGTGGAGCAGAGCACTGTCTATACACAGTGGAGTTATGTTCAGCCATGAAGAACGAAAGCACTCCATTTAAGAAAGCATATGGGACTGAAGGTTGTTGTATGAAGCAAGACTCAGAAAGACCAATATCATTTGTTTTCTCTCATGAACAGACTTTAAATGTTTAAAAGTAGACATGAAACTACAAGGGAGACATTGGGATTATACAGGTCCAGCAGTAGAGGAAAAGGAGGATAAGAAAAGGTGGGAGGGGAAATGTAATCTCATGTGGAACTGTTATAATGAAATCCTCTGTTTTGTATAATCAGTATAATAGTAATAAAAATGTAAACATGTGAGAGGCTTGCCATGTTCTCTTCTCCTCCCCACTACAAACCACAGTCCGAACCCAATGTACTGACAGTTCTTGCAAATAAAGTTTCACTGGAATCCATCCATGCTCCTTCCTTCACACATTGACTGTGGCGGTTCCTAAACTACCAGGGCACAATTGAGGAGTGAGAAAATAAAGGGAAGAAAAGGAAAAACATTTACCACATGACCTTTATGTAAAAAAAAAAAAAAGTATCATCAACTCCAAATGGGTGGGGGGTTGAGAGAGAGAGCAGCATGGAATGAATTTCCATGTGGACTGTGATGGCTATGTAACCTAGAAATAAAATCAGCCTTCCTCATCTCAAGCCACTGAGGCTTCGACATGGCTTTGTCCTGACAAAGCACAGGGTAAAAGAATCTCTGACAAGAACAGAAAAGGATATACCCAGAATCCAGGACCCCTTCAAAGAAGCTCTGCCAACATCAGTGATGAAGAATATGCAAATTCGGTGTCATTGCCATTGTTCTTTTACCAGTTGGGGAAGACATACTCTCCCCACATGCAAATGAGACTATCTGTTAAGCCAGACAAAGACATGATACCCCACCAACTCCAGATGAATTAATTTCCGTATCTAAGGAGGCCTGACCAGCTTTAATCAGACACTAGTTTTGTTTTATGAGAAAAGGGAAGAGGCTCATTACAGCAAATCCCAGACACACCTAGATAAATTCCTAAACTTGGACTCAGGAGCTCAGGAGGAATACTCTTCCGTTGCCTTCCCGGCTCCTGAGTCACTGGGCCGGAGGCAGAGCCTGATCTGTGACCTTCATCTGTCTGCCAGCACTCGTCGATCATTTCCACCTAATAGAGCCTTAAAACTGTCATCATTTTCTTTACTTCAACATTGGAGGGAAGAGAAGTTAAAGACTGACCCACCACCAGCTCGGCTATTTTGCAACTTCCTGGGCCGGTTAAGAAGGAGGCCAATGTAAATAAATGTAGCTTTCCAGGACATGTGAAATGGTAGCACTCTCTGCAGTCTCTACAGCGTGGAGGTTCTGGGAGACACAGGAGGCAGTGGACCACTAGAATAGACCACTGTAGGCAACACATCACACCCGTGGGGAGCCAGGGGAAAGCTTTTCACAGAGCCCTGGGATTGGTCACTATAACCACCCAACAGCTAGCTGGGAGCTCTGAAGGAAATGAAGTGCTTCCTGCCTGTTTCAGTCAGCTGCTGGCACGGAAACACAGCTCTCCCCTCAAAGGGAATATGAGATAGTTGGTTCTGAGGCTGAACATGAGTTTCTGTAGCCTGGGAACACGGGTGCAGCTTGTCCCCAAATACCATGTTCCAACATGGTTTCAGTTTCATGAAGTTTTTATAGCAACAGAACAAAGAAAGTCATACATCAAGGCATTTTTTTAAAAATACATTAGTGGAAATATCAGGTAAGCGAGTTGGAGCAAAATGGAGACGTCTCTTATCATGGGGCTCAGATGACGTTCTTAGCCTCTGAGTCAGTGGAAGCTAAGATCTACTTGCTAATCCAAAACAAGATTTCACAAGGGTGGGTACTGGGTCCAACAAATAGGTGGGTAATGTGTGGTATTGAGGGAACCTAAGAAGCCCAGTATAGTCTGGCTCCAGACCTGCAATATTCAAGCTTGCCAATCAATGAAGTTCTCATCAGTCAACCTTGGATGTCTATCACATAGGTGAGGCCCTTTTCTTTTGGAAATTTCAGTTGACACAGCCATGTACCACATCTAAATGAACTAAACAGCCCCTCTGTGGACAAAGGCAGGACACTGAGCACTGAGGAGGTGTGGCTCCTTGCTTGCCCACTAAGACTTAGAGATGGCTCCACTGGACACTAGCGCTGAGAGGCATGAGGTACCTATTCAAGGTCACAGCAGACAAATAAGGGACTTCAAAGAGAAAGGCCTCTGTAGATTCACGAACTGAGTCACTTGAGATTGGAGGTAGGGCGGGACAGGCGGGGTGTGTAATGGATGCATGTGGTCTTGAGGAAGGTCCTGGGCATTTTACAAAGCATCTGCACCCACCTGGCTCTGTGGGCTTGTTCTGCCCAACACTGTTTCATTCAAATTCAGCTCAGGAGGGAAACTCTTCTAACACAAAACTCCACAGTCAGCTCTCTACAGGTTCAAAGACTAAAGATAAGTCCTGTCCTGTCTTTTCATTAGTTCCGGCCTTCTGTAGCCTTCCAGGTTCAGTTAGCAGAAATGAACTCCCCACCCTCTTTGGGGAAAGTAGGCACAATAGTTAGAAAGCAGGGGCTAGAGACCTAGCTCAGCCCTTAAGAGCACATACTGCTCTTTCTGAGGGTTCAAGTTCAGTTCCCAGCACCTACCTCAGGCATCTCACAGGTGCTTGTGACTCCAGTCCCAGGACACCTATGACTTTCATAGGCACCGGCATCCCTGTGCACACAACTCCCCATCACACGCACACACACACACATTAAAGAGAAATCAGGCCAGGAATGGTAGCACATGCCTTTAGTTCTGAACTCAGGAGACAGAAGCAGGTGTAGCTCTGAGTTCGAGGCCAGCTTGGTCCACTTTGTGGACCAACAGCCAAGGCTGTTACACAAAGAACCCCTATCTCAAAAACCCAAAAAATAAAAATTAAAAAACAAATTTAAAATAAAGATAAATCTTTTTTTTTTTTTTACGAGAAAGTAAAATAGAGCTTGATGCTTTGGGTAGTTCAACAGAGTTCTAGCACATCAGTTTTAGCAATTGCCTGGGCTTCTTTGTGTTCACAAATGACTTCTAGCTATGTGATCTTAAGCAGGACTTTAAAATATTTTTAAATATTGCCTTAAAGGTGAAATCAAGGCTACCAGCAAATGCAGTTAGCAGTACTAACCACAACTACCCTACTAGACAGTGAGTGAGGTGATGATCATGAGTGAACACGCCAGAGGAAGACCTAGGAATGCTAACGGATGTGCTTACAGAGTCATCTACATAACAGTCCTCTACTTTTTAAACAAGTTCATATAGCACAGAGAAACCATGAATAGTCGCCATAGATGCAGAGACTGCTTTATCCAATAAACCTTGCTGAATGCTTTATATGAGTCATGATAGTTCTAAGAATAACAGAGCCCACAGACTATAGCCCACAGCCACACTACCTAACTTGGCATGGACCTTGAGCTAAGAACTATTTACACACTTTTAAAACAAAGAATATTGCCTTTTTGTTGTTTGTTTGTTTGTTTGTTTGTTTGTTTGTTTGTTTTTTCAAGACCAGGTTTCTCTATGAAGCTTTGGCTGTCCTAGAACGCACTCTGTAGACCAGGCTGGTCTCAAACTCAGAGATCCGTCTGCCTCCTGAGGGCTGGGATTAAAGGTGTGCACCACCCCCACCCAGCTGAATATTATCTTTTTAAGAAAATATTTATTCTTTTATGTAAATGGATGTATGTCTGTGTATCGTATGCATGCAGTGCCCTCAGAGGCAAGAAGAGGACATCAGATATACTAGAGTTACTAGAGTTGAACTAGAGTTACAAACAGTTGTGAACCCCTTTGTGGGTGCTGGGAATGGATCCCAGATCCTCCGAAAGAGCAAACAGTGCTTTTAACCACTGAGCATCTCCCCGCCAGTATTACCATTTTGGAGAGAAAAGTTGCACAAACAATACAGTTCGCTACTCCTTGAGCTCCAACACTTAAAACATTTACTATCTGGCTTTTCTCAGAAGAGCGGTTTGCTCTCCCCTGTACTAAAAGTCCAACACTGAATAAAAAACAGCCCCTGTCCTCAAATAACTCACATTTGGATATAAGTTATACAATTCCTGTCATAGTTCTTTGTCGTTTGCCAGCCTTGTGTTTTAAAGGCAAGATAAGACAATGTGAAGCAAACTCCTTTAAAAAGTTATAAAGATTAATAAAAGAATGAAAGGAAAAATTTATGAGAAAAGTTTAAAGCAATTTAGATTATTTATTCTCAAGGAAGGGAGTCTATGGGGAAACTTAAGAATAGTCTTCAAATATTTGAAGGGATATTATTAAGCAAAAGGCTTTCAATTGTAGACATAAAGATTAATGGAACATAGGCTAAAAAAATTTTATTATAGAGATGGAAGAGTCTCTCTTGGAAAGCTTTTAAACTTCTACAATGAATCGAGAAATCCATTTTCCTTAAGCCTCTCAAATCTAGCATATTTTCTCATCTGTCTGGGAGCTTTCAGGGTTGTTGAGTGTCTTCCAGGCTCGAGGTGAAGGTTAAACTACCTGTCATGTGTCTGCCTAGCTCCCTGATTCTTCCTTCCCAAAGAAAATCCTTTCTCTCTCTGCACCCGTTTTCACCTCCTCCTGCAAAACAAAAGCCCGACATGCTTTGAGCTTGTGACTTCTTGACTCAAAACTTGCACTAGTTCAACAGCCCTGGAGAATAAAAGTGCTTAAATAATGTTGTCTGCCCAGACAAGAGGCGATCAACACTGGTTTTTGGTTGTTTTTTTTTTTTTCTTGACACATAGAGAGAATTTTAGACTCAATATTTTAGTTAAAAGCAACTGTTAGTTGAGGGAAAAAATAACAGAGGTCCATCAGAGGACTAGGATTCAACAAGACTTGAATAACTATTACAAGTAAATACTGATGAGACATATTAAGAGAAACATAAGTAGAAGATGAACACAGACTTTAAAGATCATAAACCCCACAATTAAAATAGGCACAGGTCGTTTATATATTCCTCTTTAAAAGATGCACATACTTACAAAGAATCCAAATTCGAAATCTGACTATGTTCCATATAGGAGTATGCCACTGAAAGCCCAGTGTGCACCAGGTAAACCACAGAGGGCTTTAATGCAGAACTTGCCCTCATTCTTATGCACAGTAAAGGCTTTTATAGCGCAATGTACTGATGACTGCAAAACTTTGTCATGAAATGCATCAAGAACATCAATGGTTGACAGATGGAGAGGGGAAAAAAGGACCATAGATACTTTAAAAAGAAAATATAGAAAAATATTCATTGTAGATGTTAGGAGTTAAGCATAGTGGTGTTTCTGAGTAATTGGACATATAGAGAGTTTTTAAAAAAATCTTGGGAAGGAAAATAAAGAGTTGGCTAAAAATAAGCCGAGTAAATTATGCTAATCTGCTTCCCATTGCTGTGACTAAATTACTTAAAGGGAGGGAAGGTTTGGAGCTAGGTAGATAAGATGGTCTGGGGCTTGGTAGACAGTTCAGCCACAAAGTGTTTGTCATGAAAGCAGGTGGCTCTGAATTAAGATTCCAAACACCCATTTAAAGACAGCTTGGCGTAGTACTGCACACCTGTAACCCCAGAGCTGAGGACATGGCGTCAGGGAGCTCCCCGAGGCTTGCTGGCCAGACAGTCTAGCCAAATTGGCAAGCCCCAGGTTCAGGGGACTCTGTCCCCAAAAAGTAAAGTGGCAGTCAACTGAGAACGACTCCCAGCATTGACCTCCAGCCTCCAAACATACACACGCATATTTGTTCACGCACCCTCACACAAATGGGTGCACGCACACAAAGACACAGAGACAGAAGAAAGAAGGAGAACTGTGTCTGCTGGCTCACAGTGTCAGGGCTTCAGTCCGCAGTCCGTGGCTAGATTGTTTTGCGCTTGTGACAGCACAAGCGTGCGGTGGCAAAGCACATTGTACTGGAAGCCTACCTACCACATGGCCATTGAGGACCAAGAGCAGTGAGAAAAGAGAAAGGTCCCATACTGCTTGTCCACTCCTACCTTATTTTCAGCACAGCTGTCAGAGTGATTTTTTTTTAACTATGTCGAATCACATCCCGCCAAAGTCCTGCAGGGCTTGTGTGGTCACCTGCTGCTATTGCCAAGACCCTGCCTCTGCACGCTCCCTTCCCCTGCCATCTCTACCTCAGCCACACCGGCATCCTCGATGTTCCTTACCCTTGTCAAATACACACCAGTTCCAGAGACTCTACTGTTCTGTCTTTCCTGGAACTCTCCTCTTCTGATATCCAAACGATTCATTTTCATACAAACACCCCCATCGTATCTCGAAGGAGTCAGCATTTTACCTGTCTCATACAAACACCCCCATCGTATCTCGAAGGAGTCAGCATTTTACCTGCTTACACCTTTCCTGCCGCCCGTATGAAATGCAACACACACACACACATCCTATACCACACACTCCCTTATTTTGTCTTATGTGGAGGCCACCCATCTTTCCCTGGTATGTTATATACTTTATTTTTGTTGTTTATATCCCTTGTCCTTCATACATAAGATCCAAGAAGTTGGTGCCTTCATTTCTGTCACTATTGTGTGCTCAGAGCTTGATCAGAACCTCGCATTGAATTCCTCCTCAACAGACATCTGTTGACAGAATATGAACATGCTTTGAAGATTACAAGTCACTGTGTGCATGGAGTATGGCAGTGCTTTTAGGATAGGCAAACAGAGTGACTTTCTAAAAACATAAAAATAAAAAAATCTCCAGTCTATTTTTCTCCTCAAACTACCCTCTTCACTCCATTGCAAAGATATTGTTATTCCTCCACCACCTGCAGGTTAGACACTGCTAAAGTGGGTCATGTGACACCAAGAGGTGAGATCCAGAACAGCCAAGAGTCTGTTTTGCGGGAACCCATGGGAATTATCAAAATGATCCCTGCTGAACTTGCCAAAGCGCTATGTTCCTAGAGAAGGGTGTGATCAATAACAGCAGTGTGTGTGTGTGTGTGTGTGTGTGTGTGTGTGTGTGTGTGTGTGTATGTTTTCATTTAGTTAGTCACTTTACATCTCCGTAGCCCCCTTCCTCCTCTCTTCCTGGTCCCTCCCCTCTGTCCCTTCCTTATCCCCTTATTGACTCTCCCCTGCCCCTCAGAAAAGGAGAAACCCACTCCAGCACATCTGGTCTCATCAGGACCGTGCACTTCCTCCTTCACCGTATCCTGGCAAGGCAACCACACCAGGGTGAAAGGACCAAAAGACATGCAACAGAGACCATGTCAGAGGCAGTCCCCATCCCCTTTCTGGGGACCCACCCAGAGGCTACGCTGCCCATCGGGTATATATGTGTAGAGAGCCTAGGTCTAGTCCACGCATGGTGCTTCAGTCTCCACAAGCCCCTCTGGGCCCAGGTTAGTTGGCTCTGTTGTTCTTTTGTGGAGCTCCTGCCCCTCTGGGTCCTTCTATCCTTCCTCTCACTCTTCTATAAGGCTCCCTACACTCTGTCCTATGTTTGGCTGTGAGTCTCAGTGTCTGTTTTTATCTGTTGGGGGCGGTTCTTCTACACCGTGCTCTTGTCAAACCTGTAGAGAAATAAACATGAGCTAGAAATCAAACCACTGAGTTCATTGCTACTCCTCCCAGCTCAGGGTTTTTCACTCTCAGCTTTCTCAACATTTCAGCTACGTGGTCCTTTGACATTGAGGATATTAGCATTTGCAGGGTCTGCTCAGCCTCAGTAGATCCTACTGGTACCCTCTTCCAACTCCCAGTTGCCACAACCCAAAGTCTCCAGACATTGCCAAATGTTCCCTGGGGTTGAAAGCCACCACTCCTACCTTGGAAAATTAAAATCGCGATAAATCAATAAATCCTAAGGACATTGCTGTCTTCATTTCTGAGACAGCAGCAGTAGTACAGACCATATACCACAGACCTAAAGAGGCAGTGCGTATACAAGCACTTCATGAATTTCCCAAGTCGTTGCCGTATGCCTGTTAGCTTTCACTCCTCACAGGTAATGTGAAGATTTTGCTCTGGTAAAGGACTTGGCTTATAGAGGCCGCCCTGACGGCAGCCACGCTGCATTTCTACTGCTAAAATCTGAGCTTGGTGGGTCTTATCAGTCCATACCTGCAATTCACAAATTATCTCCAAACCCATTCGGTGTTTGGCTTTTTTCCTCCCTTAAAGAGCATGCCCTTTAAAGAGTGCAGTTAGAGGTGGTCTGCTCACCCATGGCTAATTTTGCAGGCTGTTTATCTACAGTGGGATTTATTCGAGTCTGTCTTGGTAAATGTAATGAAGCCAGGGTGTGCTTTCACAGGGGAGTAAGGTGAGCCTGGGGACAGCAGAGAAGAGTTTCCAGCTAGTTTTAGAAATGTCATTTCAGAATCCCTTAAATTGGAAAAATTCTAGACAGTTTGAAAAGAAGATTCCAATACACAAACCTATCACAACAAATAAGACAGGAAAGCCACAGCTGTGCTTGGGACAGAAGACAGGACAATGTTGTGTCTGGATTCTATCTCAGAGACTATTAGTGGCCTGACTTGCTACTGTCTCAATTCCTCCAAGGTCTAGACAAAAGCGTTGCGCAATGGAACATATCTACTGCAAGATTAATTCAGTCTTTCTCTAGCCAAAAGGCCTACATGGATGGGATTTTTGGAGGGTGAATATAATTACCTGATTTTATAAAAGCAGAAAAAGAAGTGCTCCAAGGTCACACCAAAAAAAAAAAAAAATGCTGAACTTGAACCCTCCATTTGCCTTTGGATCCCAGCATTTTCAACAAAACCCTATGAAATACCTCAACATTCTTTGAGTGTCGTCCACTATTTTACCATCTGCCCTTGAGAAAGCCACAACAGGGAATGGAAGGGAATTCTAATGGGATCAATATATTTACAAGGGGCAAAACAGGAAACTCTGAGAAAAACAAGTTTAATTGGTGCTTTCGATGGAAAAGACAATTCAGCCCTTCTTGGAGTTACTGTTGACAAGAGTTTCTGCTTCGATACCAGAGTGACCTCAGACAGCCTCCTACAGAAAGTCTAGGCATATAGACCAGCCTGTCAGGCTGGACGCATGCCACAAAAACTGTCCTTATCCAGGGGTGAGATGAAAGGCATCCCGGTAGACTAGAGGACAAGAAGGCATCAAACACCAGTGAGAAAATTGAATGACGTTCAAGAGGTGTTCAGTAGATAGCTCCATCAGCAAAGCACTTGCTGTGAATGCACAGTGTCCTGCTCAGTCCCCAACACTCCTGGAAAAAGCCAGGTGTGCTGGCTTACACTCATGGTCCCAGCACTGGGGGGGCAGACACACCCAGACTGACTTCCACGTTTCACTCTGCAGTCCCCACAGAGTCCAGAAGAAGGTGATGGAGTCCCTAGAGCTGCACTTACAGGCTACTGTAAGCCACCCGTTGTGTATCCTGAGGCCAAAAATAAGGTCCCCTACAGAAGTTATAGATGTTCATCACTGCTGAGCCATCTCTCCAGTACCCAAAATATTTCAAACAGGATCGCATGTAGCCCAAGCTAGTCTCAAACTTGCTATGTAGCCAAGGATGACTTGAACTTGAACTTGCTGGGATTACAGGCATTTGCCAGCATACCTAGTAATTATAATCTTTTTAAAACTAAAATAGAAGCTCCTAGTTTAACAGAAGTAGTATCCAATCAGAAAACCCACAGCTTCCTGCTGTGACAAACCATCTTTAATCGACTAATAACAGGATGGTGTCTCTGATCACCCTTGTGGGGGGAAGGGTACTTATAATGATTACTTACCACAAAAATGAGAAAATTTCTATGATTTAACCTCTTGTGTAGCTGATTTTATTCATCTGACATACAGCCTTGGCCCCACACTTCCTAGATATGTGACCTCATGAAATTATTTAACTTTTATTTGTAAAATGGGAAGCAATAATAAACAGTATTTATCAGGCACAATCATTGCGAAGATTAAATGAGATGCAAGCAAAGTGCTCTGTTGCTAACACCATGCAAGCTTCACAATAAATATTTTATTATTATTATTACTATTATTAAAAGCAAAAACTGGAAATATGCACGCATCAGCTGGCTCTGACCAAATAAGCCCACTTCTCTGTCTGTGGAAGGCCTATCTCCTGCCCCTCACTAAATCACACTCTTCAAACCTACTAACTAAGGTGTGTTCTATTTCTTCCAGTTTGATCCTACCCACTGGTACTAATTTTTCCCTTCATCTCTTAAGTTAAGCAAAGTAAGTTGGCCTCTTATCAATGAGACGCCTCTGGACTCTGGCATGAAGCTTCTCTTTGGCTTGCATCTCAGCTTTTCAACTGTAAAAGCCTCAGCTTGCCCAGGAGGTGTACCTTGAGTCACACGTCCGACAGTATTTTCTGTCCCTCCGTGCTGGCCACCCGTATCTTGACCCCTCTTCTTTGTCTTTTCCCTTGCTGGCTGCCAGCTTCTTCAGACTCAGACCCTTCAAATCCTCATGTAGACCAGGCTGGCCTCAAACCCAGACATCCACGTGCCTCTGCCTCCTGAGTGCTGGCATTAAAGGACTGTGCTGCTGCCACCACCACCAGGCAAGTCAGCCTTATTCTTGACAGAAAGGAAGGTGAAGCACCCACACACATCCACACCTCCACTCCCAACCCCCTCCTCTTCCTTGCACCACAGCTCAATGACTTAGCCCTTCTCAGCCTATTTCAGTTAGACTCTTGTGTTAGTCATACTTTTTTTTTGTAACTGTGATAAAATACCTTAAAAAAAAAAACAACTTAAGAAATGAAGGATTCATTTTAGCATGTTTCCAGATGTTTCCATTCCGTTGTCCTTGGCTCTACTGACTCTGGCTGAGCAGAAAGTCATGGCGGCAGAGGCACAGGGCAGAGACCATTCAGTTCATGGTGGACGGGGAGCAGAGCCAGGTAATGCTTGACTTAGGAGGTCTTCTCCTTCCCCTCTCAGTCTATCTGGCTCTCGCACCTTCAGGGCAGGTTTTCTACCCTGAGGTAATTGTCTCTGGAGATGCCCCCCTACCCTAGACATGCCTTTTATATGCTTTACTGATATCCTAGTGTTTCAGTTCAGGAAAGTTGATCATCCAAATTTGTCATCATGACAAAGCTACTCAGAAGTTACTCAAAAGCAAACATGACTACTGATATCCATTCTTCTACAGTCGCCAGAGTTCAAGTTACCCAAAATCAAATGTGGACAGGCGCGGATGTTTATAACTTTATTCCCTCATCAAATGCACCCCAAGCGTTAGCCATGTGCTGAGCACCAAAGCATGTGATCAAGACTGGCACCTGCTCCCACAGAGGAAACAGTCCAGTGTTTCCCCAACCCCACTGCTGGAAGACTTTACTGTTTTGCCAACATACCGTGTTCCCTAACACTGTGGGAGCTACTGGGATCATTCTTTCACTAAAAACTTTCTATATTTTCCCCTATTTTAAACAGGGGCAAATCAATCATTTTCAGATTCGTTAAACTGAAAAGTGTTTGCTGATTCCAAGAGATGATCTCATGATTTTAGAGGTAAATGCCACACACACACACACACACACACACACACACACACACACAAGAGGTTTGGGACCTTTGAGACCAGCATCTCTCGCTGGCAGGCCTGACATGGGCCATTGGCAGCAGACCTTGATGGGAAGGGGCCAGACCTACTTCCTGTCTCCTCTCTGCTTCCTGATCTTCCTAGTTATGAAGAAGCAGCTGCCTCACGCCCCTGTCACTTGGCACCTGCCGCCATCTTTTCCCCACCCTGATCCAACATATGCGCTAACCCAGGAGCCAAAAGAAAGCCCCCTCCTTGGGGCTGGATAGATGACTCAGTGGTTACAGCACTTGCTGCTCTCACACAAGGCGGGGATTTGGTTCCCAGCATCCACGTGGCAGGCTCACCCCTATCCATAACTTTAGTTCTAGAAGATCCAGGGCCCTCTTACAAGATCCACAGGCACCAAACATACACACATGGTACAGATATGTGTATATAAGCAAAATACTATCCATACACGTAAAACAAATATTTAAAAAACAACTCTTCTCCTTTAAGCTACTGTTCTCAAATGTTTCATCCAGCAATGAGGTAAGTGACTAACAGGCAGAAGCAAGAGCACCACCTCCTAAGGCAGGGACATCCTAGCCAGCGGCTTACAATGGATGCCATCCCAGCTTTCTATAGCCAACTGTCTCCACTGGCTCTCCTGACACACTCTCTCCTCTGCGGACACTCCGCCATTTTTTCTCAGCCAGCAGCACCCAGTATTCCAAAATAAATACCTTGTTTCAAAACCCAGCCATTCACCCTGGAAATTTTGAGCAGACACCATTTCATCTGAATTCTTTAAACAAGAAAACGACTCCAATTGCTACAGTCAGTCTTTCAGGAAAGCAACGAAATTTCTCTCTTGGGGAGCTGCTGCCTATGATGCCGCTAGCTTTAAAGGGTCGTGGATAAGTCTTCAATTTTGTGAAGTTTAGAGATTAATAATACCTTAGGGGGAAAATGCTGAAAGGTAGGCAGGTCTTGTCGACACTAAAAGAAAAACCTTTTTCCTGCCTTGCTGTGATTAGCTGCATAAATTGTGGTGCTAGTTGCCACACTCAATGAATTAGTATGCCTCCCACCCAGAGTACTTTATTTGTTGAAGCAAAATGCTTACAATCTTTGCTTTAGGTAGAAAAAAGGGGGGGGATGTCATTGAGTGAATATGAATTAATCAGTACTTTATGGACAGAACCCATAATTTTAAAGGAAGAAGAGAAAGGCGAGGCATTTATCAGGGCCCCACTCAGCAATCTCCCTCTGTCGCTGCTAATAAATCTTTTATGAAATGGAGTTTTGCAGTCTCGGCAGGATCATCCCCTACCCCTACCCCCATCCTGCCTTTGAAGAAAATAGTAAGTTAACGCTCATCTGCGACATTCTCCTCTCCCTGCCTTATTTTAATTTCTCATACTAGGGAGAGAAAAATCTCTGCAACCCTTTATTTTTAAGGCTTTCTTCTTCAAACTTATAATTTCAAGGCCTCTTTCATCCAGAGAAATAGTTCATCTAGGCCTTTTCTCAGGGAACTGAGAGGGGGACGCTCTATTTCAGGTGAGATTCACAATATTTTCAGTAAGTGTAATATCCTGGGCCTATGACACAATCAATATTTATAGATGGCATGAGAAAGTCTAGGCAAAGGAGCCTGGAGATGGATAAGAAGATAATTAAAGGGTACAACATCACCATTATAATGCTTTAAATTTCCCTTCAAGCACTCACAGAAGCAAGATTCCACCAAATCATTAGCAGCTTGCCAATACCCTTATGACACCCTGATGTCATTAGGATTCTATGCTCACACTTAATGCTTAAGCTCATCAGCCAGGAAATACGCCCCTGGATGTCTAGATTATGATTTAAAGGAACCCTAAATTCCAAGTTGCGCCTAGCCACTTTCTAGCTGCTTATACCATTCTCTCTGAGGTTTGTAACTTTTTCTTTTTAGCCGCAAGTTCACACGCCATCTCTCCTGGTTAAGAATGGGACCAGGAGGCTGGTGGAAAGCTTAAAGAGGCACATGAGTGAAGAACAGGTTGTTAAGAGGCCATTATGAAGGGTTGGCGGGAGGGGGGTCGGATGCGCGTAATGATTTTGCCATTAAGCTCTCTTTCCATTTTACAGCTTGGATTTATTTATAACAACAGGTGGTGGTATTTGTGGGGAATTGCTTGTTTTTTCATTTGAGAAGGGCAGTTCTGTACATCTGCTAGACAGTGAAACAAAACCTTTCCAAACGCCGGTTCCTTGCTTTGTGCCTTGCCATTAGGAAGGAGGAATTTGTAGCAAAAGGCCACCCTGCCATTATTTCTTCCTGATGACACTCATTTAGCTCCCATTAAAATGCAAATCGAACTATGATTTTTTAGATCACAAAATTAACATTAACGGTGGGATGATTGATTAAAGGTCATGGAAATGGTGTAACTTAATTTCTTAGATAATTGTGTTCGGTTTTCCTGCAGATTGTTTGGGTTTCCGAATTAATTTTATCTGTTGTTGAACACTGACAGGTGCTGTAATTGGCACAGTCTCCTTTGGGCTTCTTTCTTCCCATGAACCTGGCCTCCTCTGCTCCCTAAAGCCATCGCCTACAACATGGAAAAGAAGATCACATTGGTCTGCTCGCATCAGCCGCTTGAGAACTTGGGTAGGGTCAGTGCAGGGGTATATTCACAGAGTATTGGAGCTCCAAATAGAACTCGGCTCTGTGGCTAACCAATTTTCCCTTGAACTCTCCCTGTGTGAGCGCACTGTGGTATAAAATGGTCCCAGTCTTCTCTCGGGGGCTCAGGCAAGCCTCCTCAGACCCTGCCGAAGGGTCTTACCTCAAATCTGTTTTGCTTTAATGCAGGCAATAAAGCCACGGACAGAATAGGTGCAATAAAATGCTGCAGCTATCTTCTTCCTCCTCCACGCCAGAGTTCAGGCAGTGACCCAGGAAGCGAGGATGGAAAGTGACCTGAGATTGCTTCTATCTGCTCTGCTTCTCAAATATCATTATGGAACCCTGAGTTTTAAAACCAAGAATTCACAGGGCAGTCACTACAAAGGAAGTAAGCTATCTATTACCACTGTTAGATCTTAAAATGATTTCTCCTGCCTGTTGCAAAGGATTGTTTTATCATGACTTGTTTGTTGTTTTATTTTTTTATTTAAGATGGGCATATAGATTCTAATTTATAAACTTCCATCCATCAGCTAAATTCTGACTCTAATCATATCCTTTTATGGGATTTTAGGCTAACACTGCACAAATAATTTGTAGTGAACTAGTCATACTCCCTGGGGGCTTACATCTTGTGGGAGGTACCTATGCACATAAAGTAATTAAAGAATAAAGGGGAATGCAGGATTGACGGGATGGCTCAATGGGTAAAGGCATTTTCCACCAAAGTTGACCACCTGAGTTAAATCTCTGAGACCCACATGGCAGAACAAAAGAATTAAATCTTATAAGCTGTCCTCTGATTATAGATGTGAGCCACACATGCACATACACACATACACACACACACATAAGTGCATACACAAATCAAATGTAATTTTTTTAATTCAATGCAAATCAATATTGAGACAGTGACCAAACAGGCCAGCCATGGCTCAATACCATTATTCTAACCCAACACCAATATTCAGCTAGACCATGTTCCTGGGACTTTGGATACTCCATTACATAGGCTGTCCCTTCAGAATGTAGCTGTGCATCTGATGGAGACAGGGGAATAAGCAATAAGCCTATTCATGTTTCCAAATTAATTTTTTCTGATGTTGAACGCTGAATAATGAACTGAAGTGCAGGTGGACATCACGAAAGCACAGAACTGAGAGAACTTAGAGTAGGTTTCACATTCTGGGCACCTTGGCAGAGCACAGAGGGCGCTGCGTGCGGCTGGTGAAGCCAGCATGTCTCCACAGCATCAAAGGCCAGGCGTTCACATCCTTATAACTCCTGAGGAGACAGAATACAGATCTGGTTCTAGAAGGGTCCTCAGAAGGAGTGAGACCGGTAGACCACCACGTGACCACTCCAGTGAACAACACTGACCTTGTTCCCATGTGCCACCCCCTCTTCCCGTAGTCCTTGAATAGCCTTGCCTACTTCAGCCCTCAGCCCAGAGACTAGGATTGGCTACCCACACCTACACACACACCTCACACCCCACCCGGCTCCCACCCTCACAGCACCCAACACACGCACACACCATCTCCCTGTCCACAATCAGACACCAGAGGCCCAGGGACTTCTTAGATGCCCACTTGCAGAATCCTATAAATTTCATGCCCAACCCCTAATGCTACCCCACCTCCCAGATCCACCCCATCCCTACCCCATCCCACTTTCTCTCCCAACCTCCACACACACACACCTACCTCCCACCCACCCCCACCTACCCAACCCCACCCATCCCACCACGCTCAGGTTGCACTTCTGTTTCTGCAATTTAAAAAAAAAAAAAACTCACAACAAACACATAAAGGAGGAAGGGTGTATTCGGTTCACAGTTCCAGTTTGAGCCCATCATGGCAGGAGAGTCACAGAGGCGAAAGCTTGAGACAGCTCATACCACATCTCCACTGAAGAACAAGCGCCCCCATGCTGCCTGCTTACCTGCCTTCAGCTAGCTTTCCTCACTCCTGCACAGCTCAGGGCCCTGCCCATGCAACATTGTCACCCACAAACTGAAGAGTCTATCGATACTATAACAATTAGCAATCAAAATAATACTCCTCAGACACACCCTCCTGAGCTATCTAATCCCTCACCAGGGTTCTCTTCCCAGACGATGCTAAATTATGTCGAGCTGAGTGTTAAAACTAACCAACACACACACTCACACACAACTCCCTTGTATTTCCTACAAGACCCACACTGCACAGCATAAACACTTGTTGAATGTGATGATGAAGCTTGCTGTACTCAGTTTTTTAATATGGAATGTATCCAAAGAAGTGAAGATGAAAAAAGACTTGAGTAGATCCCACAGGGCTGTGCAACACAGATGTAAACTGTGCAGAATACTGAGGGCAGGGCTCCAGGCGTTAACCCTTTAGTTCCTTGTGGTGGAAGAATGTGCTGGTCTGAAGCAAAAGCAAGCCTTGCAATGCTCTGGGGAGGCAATCATCCAACAATCAACATTTCAACAAATGGAAGAACCTATCAGAGGCTTTCAGCTGGCCGAGAGATCTCAGAAGGGAAAGGCGCACTCTGGGTACTACCTGTGTGTTTGTGGTCAGAAAGGAAGAGAAAGCATAACTCAAGCCGGGGCTTTTGATCTTGAGTTCAGCAGGCAACTCGGGAAGTCACTGCAGATCCCTAGAAGGGAGAAAAGGACACAGGTCGATGCAGGTGGAACACCAGGAAAGTGGAGGTGATACGGAGGCATGAGGCAGTACAGAAACAAGTTTCCCACCCTACAGGACCCATCTGGATTTCTCCTAGGACTTAGTCTCCATGCTCACACACTGCGAGACGGATTCGGGTTTGTCCTTTTCTGGTCTGGACCCTAACGGCAACTGTGCTCGTCCTCCCATGATGATGGCTGTGCTCAGCCCTCAGTAGACCTTAGTTGAATACCTAAATAAATGTTTGTGGAACATACATGAAATGCATCCCCTGGAGCCCATATTACTAGAGCCCCTGTGCTCTAACCCTTCCTCAAAAGAATCCCCCAGCTAGAGCTTGTCTTTGATCACTTTGCCGAAACTAAAGGCAGCCTGAGCTTTCTCCTTACCGCCTCTGGGAGAGACACCCTGCCCTCTCTGAGAGTGCTGGAGACCCACTTTCTGGCGCATGCTAACCTGGCGTGTTGTATTTCATAAAGTTAACCAGACTCATTACAGAGAACATATTTCCAGGAGAAATGTTAACGTCTTCCTCATACAAAGAACAAAAATCAATGTCGTAAATCCAGGAAATCTCTCCTAAATGTCTCCCCGTCATCGCTCTCCTGCACTCTGTGTAAATACCACTTTGACAGGTGGGCTGTATTTCTGCTCCGGCTAGACAATACTGCACTGGCTGCCTCACCGGTCAGCCGGCTGAAGTAACACGTGTTGGGTGAGAAGTTTTGTTTTGTTTTTTTCTCAAGGTACTTTGTGACATTGGAATTCCAACACGTGCTGATGACTGTACCTTTATCTTTCAAACAAGCCCGTCTTAATCAGTCACCTTAGAGTGAGATGAACGTGGTTGGATGACCTATAGATTTTCAACATGCATTAGAAATAAATGAAAAAGGAGCCATTTCCTAGGCCTTGTTTGCATCTCAGTGTATTCATTTTCCTCAAACATGCAACAAACACCATTTATGCATGTTAAATGGACAATGAACTAAAAAAGTAGGGGCAGTGACATCAATTTTTGCAGGAATGTTCAACTGAGGCAAGCGAATAGATTTTTAAACTAAGACTTTGGTTTCGTTTAAACACACGCACCTGTCAGGATCTAATAAGTTCCTGTTCAGAAATGTGAACTCTCCAATTAATGTTTGGTTCCCTGATTCTGGGATTCCCTTCAACTTCATTCAACCCAGGGGGAAGAACATAGCTTCATTTCAGGTATAAACAAAAATCTAATCTTGGAAATCCTCCAAGATGTTGACCTTTGTTGGTGGGGATCTGTCAATCTGAGACCCAGGGTCTTGGATGGGTTATTATAAATTAAAATCTAATACTCCTTCCTTCTCTCTGGATCTATAATGCCCCACTCAATCAGCAGCATCCGGCTTACATGTGCAATTCAGACCGCCTGAGCTGGACTGCAAAAGTAAGCACCCTCATCATCCCAAGGGCACGAGCAAAATTAATTATGGCATTGCCACCAAATATTAGCCCTCCTTGAGTCCCCTCCCCCAGCTTATTTCTAATTATCTCCCATTGAGTCATGTCCCCAATGAGTCAAATATTTTATTAGATTTTTAGAGCCTATCTCCAGACAGCTTCAAAGGATTTTTCTATTTTAGCATAGTTGATTCTCTAATATGCTTCTGTCTCTCGTCTAAATCTCTGTCCTGAACCATATTATAAAACTGCAGAATGGGAAGAGTCCTCTGAGGTAACCTAGTCCAATTCCATCTGATTATAGACAAGGAAACTGAGGCATGAGGAGTTTGACGTCTTGAAAAACAAACGTAAGTGGGCATTCCAGAAACTCAGCTCTTCGGAGGTAAAGTGTGAAGAACCATCAGGGCCAAATGGAAAGTGACCTAAAGGCCTGTGTGGAGCTGGGGAGTCATGCAACCTAGGGAGTCAGCCTGGAGCAAGAGTAAAGTCGAGGTGTGTCAAAACCCAAAAATCTCATCTTGAGAGCAGCAGGAGTAGGGCTGTTCCCTCCCTGTCCTGGGCCTGCATGTCCCAGCACACATAAGCCTGATACCCATGGGGCAGCCATGTCGGCTGGTGGCCAGGTTCCAGGTTAAACTTCCTCTCTCTTTATAAGGTCAAGTCCAGCAAGCACCTGGAATTTCTCTTCATGCAAATAAGGCATTCCCAGCACCTTGGCTCAGCACACTTGGGCCACGGATGTACACTCACCACAAAAGCCTCTACCCACTCCCCAGAAGTTTAAGTAGTCTTTGTTCCCACAATTAAACGAGCTGTCTCACTGAAGCTGCCTCCCGTGCTAACCTCCTCAACCCCAGCCTATCTTCCCCTCAGAATCTGCCTGAGTGCACCTGGACAGGTGTGGAAACAGAGCCTGTATAGGCCTGTATAGGATACTATCCAGAGGTTGGTCTGTCATCCAATCATCCTATATCAGCCAGTCTATCAGCAAGCCCAGCCCCCACATTCAAGCACTATAAGTGGCCTTTTGTGCCAGCCTCATGGGGACAATTCTACCAAGGAACTATCATAAGAGGTATAAAACACAAAATACACACACAAATAATTTTTTTAAAAAAACTGGAGGGAAGGATAAATCTAGGAATAAAAGGAAAGTCTAAAAAATTCTCTAAATAACATTTTGTACATATATATGATGGAATGAAAGGAAATCTATGAGTGAGCTGAGCACTTAGATGTTAAAAATGTGGAAGCAACTCAAAAGGTGATAAAGATTTGGAGCAATGGTGGCCAGGGGGAACCACCTTATAGAATGCAAAAGAAAGTAGAAAGTAGAAAAAAATTTTAAAAATAAAAAAGAATGCTGTTGAGACCAGGCTGTGCCCTGTTCTAAGTGACTCCATGTTCCGCAAGACAGCGGTTCTGCAGGCTGTCCCTTGCCCTGAGAGGCTCCATTCTACAAATGACACCATTTTGAGGATGGAGGGCACGGTGCACCTGAGTGGACACGTGAAGGATGCCATCAGTCCAGCACAACCCACGCAGCACCGACTGATAAATGGCTTGTTCTTGAGAGGCGAAAATATCCACCCCATAAATTCATCAGGATGAATTGAGCCTGCAGGAGCACGCACACATATTAAAACCGTATCAGGGAAACCAGGCCTGAGAACATATCAGACAGACCAGACAAAGGAAAGGACGTAACTCACATATGGACCCCATAAAGAGATGGACACTCAGCGCCGGCCATATATCTGTCCACCCCTTCCTTCATCTGGACATGAGCCGACCCTCCTCCCTCTGCAGCTGCACTCGACTCTACAGCTTTTCTCTCAAACATGTGAGCTGAATTGACCCAAACTGACCTGAATCCCAGCAGCACCTTCTTCCCTGTAACTTGGCAGGTTCATTGTTATCTTATCAAGACAGAGACTCTAGCATCCCTATTTCCCAACTATGGCTCTTCAGGTCTCCTTGAAACTCCTGCCTCCTTAGCCCTTTGTAGTCAGTCTGGAACCTACATATATATACATTATATAGACAGATAAGTTTACTGTGTAATGGGTGATATAATCAGAGAGTTTATATTAATACTTAAGACTGGAATTTGCCTGTGTTTGGCCCCAGCCATGGTTATCAAGGAAGTAGAAGTATGTGACAATCTGCTCCCTTTGAAACTGCTATATCTTGTGAATGTATTGTTATCCAATAAAATCTGACACCGAAGAAAGATGCAAACATGTTCACGTATGCTTCCAATACATCACCCTCATGACAACGAAAAGTGGATAACAGAGAGAGTGTTCTACATAGCCAACAGGCATTCCTGGAACTCTGGGGGGAAAAGTGGGAAGGGAAATATCAATGGCATTTTTTTAAGATTTATTTATTATGTATGTATTTATTATTATTGTGTATATGTGTGCTGGCATGTCAGAAGAGGGCACCAGATTTCATTATATATGGTTATGAACCAACATGTGGTTGCTGGAAATTGAACTCAGGTCTTCTGGAAGAGCAACCAGTGTTTTTAACTGCTGAACCATCTCTCCAGCCCCTCAGAGGCATTTTTTAGAAACAGAAGAACATATCATCTAGGGCTGAGGATCAAAGTCTCCACCTCCCACAACGTGGGACAGTTTGTGGGATTCTAGAAAGCCAGAGATCAAGATGAAAGCTGGGAGCTGAAGAGAGGAGTTTCTTTTAAAAAAGAAAAAGAAAGAAAAAGCACTAGGAATCAGTGTGGTTTGGGTTTCTAACGCTGTAAGTAAAGCATTCACAGAGTGATGCCTCCAAAAATTCAGAACAGACTACTAATGTCTGACATCCTGAACCACCAAATGATGGATCAAATGAGAGGAAGGAAATGCCAGCACTTTCACAAAAGCAAGATTCAGAACATGCATCTCCTAGGCATTCTTGAAGCATTGACCTTTTCTAAAGAAAGAGGGAGAGACAAAACAGAAGAAAACAGGAGATTCAGGAAAGTGACCCAACAATGAAGAGACAGAAGCCCAAGGGGGAAGCAGTGAGGCCTGCCAATGGAGAACAAAAGGAAAGGGGTCTAAACCAATAGGACAAGAACTAGTTGTTTCCCTGGCAAAGATGCTGCTGCTGACCACCTGTATGGCAGCCACTGCCTCCTTTGTCCATTCCACTGGCTTTTGTTAGGGTTGCAATCTGACCAGCTTCTAGAGATGAACAGAGGTTGGCCTAAACCAATCATGCAATCCATTTCAAGCTGCCAAGAGTTTATCTAAGACAGACTTGTGAGCAGGTCTGGTCTATGGAATAGAAGGGTAGAACTCAAGGGGGCGGAAGAAATTCTAAAAAAAACACTCTGGCCTATAGTAAGAGTAAGAGACGAAGGTTCGATTTGGCTTCTACCATTGTCCTTCCTACTTCTCACTTGTGTGGTAAGAGGACATGGCTGGATCTGCAGCAGTGGTCTGGGGACGACTGAGAGAGATGTGGACACTGATGAAGGCAGAGAAGGTCAGCCACAGCTTAAAGGGTCCCCATAACCTTTGAGTCCACACGAGAACCATCACCGGCCAAGATTCTTCTGTTAGATAATTACAGCTATGCTTAGACTTCTAACAGTTTGACGTAAGACATTTTAGCTTTGCAATGACATAAAACTGAGAGGCACTCGGTAGGATTTTGAATTTTAATCTCCTCTGGCCTGGTATGATATGCAAGCCTGCTCTGTAGCCATGCCAGGGAACAGGCCACCACTCCATCACAAGGGTAAGTAAGTTACTCGCTAGCGCATCGGGTTGCTCAGCAAGCAAAGAGCTCCCCATGCATGCATGAATGAATACCTGAGTTCAATCTTCTGAAACCACATTAAAAAAAATCCAGGCATAATGATGAATGCTTGTACTCCCAGTGGTTGGGGGAGGGGCTTTTTGGACACAGGAAAGACCCCTAGAGTGTTTTAGTCAGCTAATTTGGCCTAAACCACAAATTCCAGGCCAGGCAGAAGACCTTGTCTCAAATAAACAAGATGGATGATACCTGAGGAACAACACCAAGACATTAATCTCTGGCATCCACATACACACTTTCACAAATACACACACACACACACATTCAAAGCCAAGCATGATAGCATATACCTATAATCCCAGCACCCAGGAGACCGAGACAGGAAGATTGCTATAAATTCAAGGCCCAGCTAGAACACTCAGTGAATCACATGCCAGCGTGGGCCACAGAGTAAGATGTCCACATGATGGCTCATGACACTGGAAAAAATAATAATAATCACCTTAAACATTCCAGGAAAAGATACGCAATTCTGGTATCTCTGGTATTTCAACCATTTCGGATAACGGCTTGACGAAGCTGCCCAATCGTAACCTCCGTTTCAGAACATGCACACGGACTCTTGAATGTGCACCCAGAAGACACTTAGAAAATGTTCACTGCAGCACTGTTCTCATGGCCAAAACATGGAGAAAAACGTAGTTTTACCAGTTGGGAAGATGATTCAGTCAAGAAAATGCTTGCAGTGCAAGTCTAAGGGGCTGAATTTGATACCCAAAACCAACATAAAATAAAATTTAAAAATCCTGACATGGTGGCACAGACTTGTAATCCCATTGCTGAGGAGACAGTGGCAGAAAGACCCCCAGGCTCCCTGGCCAGCCAGCCTAGCTAAGCTGGCAAACTCCATGCTCAGTGAACATGTCTCTCAAAAAGGATGGTAGACAGATACTAAAGAATGTCACCCAAGGTTGACCCCTGGCCTTCATGTGGACATGCACCTGTACACACACAAACACACATATGTACACACACACAAGCACACACACACACACACACTTTTACTAGTTACAGAGTAGTTTAATATATATTGGTACAAGCATAAAATGAAATACCATCCATTAGCTTTAAAGCAAAAGTGACATATATCAACATGAATAAATTCCTATCTCAAAACAAAACAAAGGTTATCTCCAAACTTAACAGCACTGAATTGTGCTCACAGGCTCTGTAGGCCAGGAGTTCACGAACAATGCAGCATGGATGGGCAACTCCACGGTGACAGAAGGATCCCTTGTGTGTCCAGATCCGGGAAGGGAGGAACGGGAAACCACAGTTACTAACTCAGGAACCTATACCTGGCCTCGACCTGGTCCTCGCAGCCTGGGGTTGCAGGACAGTCATCCTTGTTACAAGGACCTGAGAGCTGCAAAGCTCTAAGAAATATGGTAGGAGACACGTGAACAGCTGTAGCCCAACCTTCTGCCCCTCACAGCATTCTCACTCCTGCCCTTCTCTGTTGTTCTAGCTGGAATTTGGATGGAAAAGATGCAGCATCCATCTCCTAAACGGTCACGCAGCTACCTGACTGGTGTTTTTCCCTGCTGCCTTCTAAAAAAACTGCAGTTTCAATGAGCACAAGAATGGGCCCCGCTCCAAACAATGGATCATAACAACCCGTTTTCACTATGTCAGTCACTTTTGAGGCCAGGATTTCTGAAGAGTGGCTATGTGAGGCGGCTCTGGCCAGTGATCTATGAGGGGGAATGTCTGCTGTGGGTTAGGAGGCATTCCTAGAATACAGTTTTCGCTTTCTGGACAAGAGGCTCAGACCTTGGCTAAGGATGTGTGAAAGAGCCCTTGCAGAGCCTGAGGTACTGAGTTCAATCCTCAGCGCTGCACCAAACAAAGGAAAAAGAGGAGGGGAGAGAGAAGAAACGAAAGGTGCTCATCACAAATACTTCCATACTTGGAACTGTGAAAGCCACTGTGACCATGTGGCCACAGCCTGAGAGTGAAGGTCAGTGCACTAGGAATGAGGGGCACAGTACATATGTGTGTGTATGTGAACATGTATATGCAAATATGCGTGCATACATGTAGTGTGTGCGTGTGTGTGTGTACACACCTTGGAGCTTTGATCGCATCACTGGGCAGCTGAGCTATGCCACTCACCATAAGAGTTCCCGTTAAGCCAGAGAAGTCAGCTCCAATGGTTGACGCCAGTGCGGGGCAGGCTCCTCGTACTTGCTACTGAAAGCATTCTCTGCTAACCCACTCACAATTTCACTGAATTCTCCAAACCCATGACTCTCCGTCTCACACACCGGAGTGAGAGAAATGTCTCCACGGTCACAGAGCTGGAGATGGACGCCAGAATTCCCACAGGAACCGTTTCAGAAGTCAAAGGATTCGCTGCTGCTGCTTCGTGTCCCCTCGCCCCGGGAGGATCCCATTCTCCGGAGCCCGCTAGAAATGCAGACTCTCTGGCCCTCCTCACTGTATAGTCAGATGGGCTCAGACTGTCCAATAATTTAAGACCCATGGTGCTGCCGGTATGGCCCTAGAAGGAGGAATAGGGACCGACCGTTGAGACCTACAGGAGGCAAATCCAACTCACGGAGAATGGGAAATTTGTAAATGATTCCATCTCATTCTCATCGGGAAAGAAAGCGTGTGGTGGAAAGCAGTGAGCTCCCAATAACGATATGTCTGTCCATCATCAGCAAGCACCCCGGCCCCCGGCTGCCGAGGACGCTGCTGGGATAACCTTGAGGTCTTTCTGTCCTTGTGATTTTTTCCCACTGACCTTTCCTGGACCTGAGGTTTTACCATTAGAAACATCCCTAGATGTCATTATCGCTGAAGCTAACAAACAAATGCCTTTCTGGAGGCGCGTGCCCTGCGTAACAAGTACAGGTTTTCAGAGCGTTGTCAGCAGACAGAGAAAAGTCAGAGAGGCTGCGAGTGGGGAGATGAAGGTCGTAGTGCTGGGCTCCCTGATGGCCAGCCTTCTCCACACAGCCCTGTAGAAAGCAGAGGAAATGAATCAGGAGCTGGGACAGCTGAACCAGGGCAGCAGGCAGCAGCAAAGGGAACCTCAGGTGGCCCGGGGAAGCAAATTCGCACTATTGCCTGCTGATAACCACCTGCCGCTGGGTTTGAGACTTCCCCACGCTTTCTTTCTCCGTGGCTTCCCCACCCCTGACTGAGCCCCGGGCGAAAGCTGTGAACTCCGCACAGACTTTGGAAGCATACACATGTAACCACATTCTCACCCTTTTGAATTTAATTCCACAGTATAATTAAGCACATATACTACACACACATGGCTATAATGCCAGCTGTCTGTTCAATTTGGAAGTGTGCATTAAACAAATCCAAGGAAGGAGCAACAATCTCTGAGCCTTAGGCCTGGGGGAGGAGCCCCTCAACCAGCCACACAAATAAATATTTTCTGTGGCACACTGCCACCAAGTGGCCAGACTGGGAATGACAGCACAGTGATGCACTTAAATGGACAGTCAGTTTCTTGGCTGTCCTTGGTCCTGGCACCTAACAAGCACTCAGAAATTGTTTTTGAACCAAATTAAATTTAACTGGGTTGGAATTAAGTGAAGTGAACTGATTAAGCATAAAATGAACAGATGTGTATTGGAACAATTATTAAGGTTTATTTGGAGAAGTAGAGGGAGGGAGGGGAATGGAGGTGGGGAGAAAGGGAGGAAGAGAAAAAAGACAAGTACTTTCACCGTCACACTGACATAAATTAAAGTAAGCCTATGGCCTTCTTTTTCTTTCCTTTTTTTATTTTTATTTTTTTTTTCTGTTTGTTTGTTGTTTTTGTTTCCGAGACGGGGTTTGTAGTCCTGGCTGTCTGGAACTCACTCTCTAGACCAGGCTGGGCTTGAACTCAGAGATCGCATCTGCCTCTGCCTCCTGAGTGCTGGGATTAAAGGTGTGTACCACCCCCGCTACTGTGGCCTTCTTTACAGCACTTCATGGGGCGCTGGTGGCGGTGACAGGCAAGCTCTCCATGTCCTTATCTGATTCAGTCGGAACCTCCCTTTGTTCTGCCTTTTTGTGACCTGCCTGGCTTCTTCCTAGTTTTATGTAACTTCGGAACACCCCACATGATGTGGCTTAAATACAAGATGGTGTGAAATACACTTTGCAGTTGACAACCAAATCATTTTGGATTAACCTGAAACAGAGCTGCCGTTTTATGGACACGGACAGGGAGCCTGAGCCTCCTCACCACACACATGAAGTCTGCAGGTCTCCCTGGGCCCTGGGACTTCGCGCCTGTAGGTGGAGTGTGGCGGTGCCCCCTCACAGGTGAAACCAATGTGGGCTGACTGAGATGGTTAGCCGAGAGCAGCCTGAGGTCTCCAGCTGTGGGCGGAGTCTCCTGCCTACACCAGGTCCCTCCAAGGCCGACCCCCTGCTCGGCCATGGCTGACTCAGCCTCCTCCTCCCAGGAGCTCCCAGCAACACCACAACCTTTCCAACCCATCTAAAGCTCCAAATAACCCTTGCCCTGCACGGTCACCTTGAAAACTATTTACCAGAGAGAAACTGACAGGCTGGTTGTTGTTGTTGTTTGGTTTTGGTTTGCTTTTGGTTTCTTTTTTGGCTTTCTTGTTTGTTTTTGTTTGTTTTGGTTTTGGTTTTGGTTTCTTTTTTTTTTTTTTTGGTTGGTTGGTTGGTTGGTTGGTTGGTTTTTGTTTGTTGTTGTGGTGGTGGTGGTGGTGGTTTTCTGAGACAGGGTTTCTCTGTGTAGTCCTGGCTGTCCTGGAACTCACTCTGTAGACCAGGCTGGCCTCGCACTCTGAGATCCGCCTGCCTCTGCCTCCTGAATGCGCCATCACCACCCATTCCACCCCAGCAGCTATTAGTCTTTTTTAAAAATATAGTAGCCATTTGAGGAGAGAGGAAGAACAATGAGGTTTTCCTGGGAAGGATATTTAAATAAGCTTTTATTTACTGTGCTGATGAGTCCAAAATTAGAAGCCATTACATAATGAGAGTTTATCTAGCTATGTATCCAAATGTTTATATTCATCTTACTTTTTAGGAGTCTTAATTTTTTTAATTGTGGGGGGAGGGTGCACATGAGTACACCGGAAGAGGCTAGAGGAGTCAGTTATCCCAGGGGCTGGAGTTACATTCAGCTGTGAACTACCCAAGGTGGGTGCTAGGAGTCAAACTCAGGTCTTTCAGAAGAATAATATGCTTTGTTAACCACTGAGCCACCTCTCCAGTCCTCATCTTGGGGGGAAAAAATGGTTCACAAAGTCTACCTTGCTAATCCAAAAGCGTTCAAGGGCGACCTGTACTGGCACCTGAGGCAGAAGTACTCTCTCCCTGGCTGCTACCATCGTCTCTTGTATGTAGTATGTATGTCTCTTGTAGTTATCATCTGACCAATGATTACACACTTGTTTGCCTCGCTCATCCAGAGGTTTCCTAAGATCAAGAACAGTGTAAAAAAAAATAATAGTAATAACCTTACACACGCTTCAGAGTAGAGAGAACAACCAAGATGATTCTAGAAAGGTGCGGAGATAGCTCAGTCCATAAAGCACCACCTAGCTGTGAGAGACTGGAGTTCAATCTCCAGAAAGCACAAGAATGAGCGTGTGATCCCAGCTCTGCCGAGGCAAGGACTGGTACATCCCAGAACCTCGATACCCAGCTAGACCCAGGCCAGTGAGAGACTGCGTCTCAAAAAAAATAAATAAATAAATGATGGTTGACTTCCAGGAACCCCATCCTTCAAAGCTGGTCATAAGCTCACAATTTTATCTAAACCTGATACATCGGGCTAAAACTCAAATCTCTTGTAAGTCTGTCATCCCCCGCCCCCAGCTGATGTGGCTGTTGCTAGGGCGGGCATGTGCCCTGGGAGGCTGCCCCAAAGACAATGACAAAAGAGCCTTCTATAAAGAAAAAGGGGCCATCTGTCTCCAGCTGAGTCTGAAGGCTTTGGTTAACTCTCGTTGTTATTGTGCTTTTTTGTTTGCTTGTTTGTTTGTGTGTGTGTGTGTGTGTGTGTGTGTGTGTGTGTTTCAAGACAGGGTTTCTCTGTGTGTAGTCCTGGCTGTCCTGGACTTATTTTTTTAGACTAGGCTGGCCTCAAACTGACAGAGATCCACTTGCCTCTAGGATTAAACGCGTGTGCAAAACAACAGTGTCTTCCCCACACACACTGGTTTTTTGTTTGTTTGTTTTGCTTTGCTTTGCTTTGTTTTTCATGAAAGGGTTTCCCTGTGTAGCCTTGGCTGTTCTGGATTTGTAGATCAGGCCGGCCTCAAACTCACAGAGATCCCCCTGCATCTGTATCCCCAAGTGTTGGGATTAAAGGCGTGTGCCACCATGCCTAGCTAGCTTTGATTACCTCTTAAGGCTTCCATCCCACATTATGCTGGTAGTGTCGATTTTCAAGTTATGAACTTAGAAGCCCCTTGTGGGCAAGAATAGATTCTGTTTCAAAAATTTGTCGGTGGTCTCTACCTTTCTTAAGGCATAGGAACTATTGGATTTTAGAGACCCCAGTAAACAGCCCTGTGTTCTTCTGAATTCCAAATAAAATGAGAAACAGGACTTGGGGGTTATGGTGACAGAATTACAATAGCAACTGTTAATAAATGTTATCAAAACTATATATTTAACTGTGTAATGGCTCTGCCTGCACTTTGCACGATAGGAAACGGGTAGGAAACGGGTCTCTGAAGCCGAACCAGATGCTCAAGGCCATGCATTGAGCAAGAAAGGGGAACCGGGATTTGTCTTTGGCAGCAGCCCCACCCACAACCACCTTTCTGCACTTCTTCCCACACCCACAGCATGCAGGCGAGACTGAGGCTTGGCTCTGTGGTTGAATGGGCTTCCTGAAACACCCTCCTGAACGGAAACTTAACAGCCCACCCTCCAAACTGTGAGCTTCCCCTGCTGAACTGAATCTGGGGATATGTCTCCTCAGCAGGACTGGATACTCAAACTGCAAAGACTAGAGAAAAAGGAAAATACAGAACGCCATGTTTAAAAGTCACTAATGATTGCAGACCTGACAGGAACAGAGCCTCGTGCCAAGCACGGAGCCCTTCATGGCACAGTGTTGTGCGCAGTGGCACAGATCTCACACCCATAAAGTTGCAGAGGAGCTCAAGCATACACCCAGTTCCCTCCCAGATAAGTTGTTCCGAGGGGCAGGAGCCAGAATGCCGAGGAAACAGAGGGAATGGTGTTCCTGGGCCCATCTACCCTTCCAGGGAACGGAATGAAAACTCAGGTCTGGGAAAGGGGGACATGTGGGAGAAGACGTGTTGCTCGCGTGCATGGCATACTGCATTCTGTGCCCTTTCACAGGATCTCAATCCCCTCAACTATTTCTCTATAAATTTCTCTGCTGCTGCAAGCATAGAAAGAAAAAAGAGTTGGTAAGATACTTTCCCAGTCTGTAGGCTGTCGTTTTGTTCTGATGACAGTGTCCTTTGCTTTACAGAAGCTTTTCAGTTTCATGAGGTCCCATTTATTGATTGTTGCTCTTAGAGCCTGTGCTGTTGGTGTTCTGTTCAGGAAGTTGTCTCCTGTGCCAATGAGTTCTAGGCTCTTCCTCACTTTTTCTTCTAACCGATTGATTTAGTGTATCTGGTTTTATGTTGGATGTAACCTAGAATGCCTGCTGGGATGTAGCCCATGGCAGCTCAGTATCCAAGTGGGTTCTCTAGTAAGGGGAACAAGGACTATTTCTGACATGAACTCAATGGCTGGCTCTTTGACCTCCCCTCGCCCCCGAGGGAGGAGCAGCCTTGCTAGGCCACAGAGGAGGACATTGCAGCCAGTCCTGAAGATACCTGAAAGCTAGGGTCAGATGAAAGGGGAGGAGGTCCTCCCCTCTCAGTAGACTTGGAAAGGGGCAGGGAGGAGATGAGGAAGGAAGAGTAGGATTGGGAGAGAATGAGGGAGGGGGTTACAGCTGGTATACAAAGTAAATAACCTGTGACTAATATAAAAAAATAAAAATTATTAAAAAAAAGAAAGAAGGGAGAGGCGGCATGGCTCTGCAGGTAAAGGTGCCTGCCCCCAAGGCTGAGAGGCCTCACAACCAGGGTTCAATCCCAGGTCCCACACAGTGTCCCACATGCATCGTGATAGGCACACACCACAACTGTGTGCACACACACGAAGTAAATAAATGTAGAAAAATGACTATTAATGTAATGATATCATCCTCAATTTTATCTTTTTTAAAAGAGCTGATATATATCATGTATATCAAAGATATGCATGTGTACACACACTTGAGAGACACTCACAGCGTCTTTCCCAGCTCTAATTCTTTGGTAGTGATCATTATAACTTAATCCTCAGCTAATCTTCCTGAATCTTTAATCTCAGTAGTACTATAACTGGCTCAGAATGAGTCAGCTCACGTTATCCCACAGGTAACCGCTACACTGACTGCGTCTAGGAATTTTCACCATCACCCATGTCTGTCAACCCAGAAGGCCGGATTTACACTCAGTGTGGTCCGAGTTCTCATTAACCTTAAATTGCCTCCTCCTGCCCAGAGCTGGGACATTTAAAATCCTATCAAAGTAGTCAAAAAACAACCATCAATGGTTGAGCAGTTGGGGGTTAAAAACGAATGATCCATAAGCCAAGAATGACAAAATAAATGAATAAAAGCAGATCTTGGAGAAGAAAGGTCTCCATTGAACACCGCATGGACAGCACGTGATTCTTCATTGCTCTCCGTTTGTGCTACACATTCATGAGAACGATGGCCATCGAGCGTAACTATTCAAAGGTAGTGCTGGTTCTGAACGCCACCTTGAAAACAGTGGCCAATAAAATGTTCCAGCAGGGTAGCTGTAGCTTTTAACGGTCTCCAAAGCAAAAGGTCCCAAGGACTGGGGCCTTAAATGTATTTTTAAGTGATGATTTACATAGGCTTGTATAGGTCAGTTCTAAACACGTCAGTTTTCCTATACAGTCAGCCCTCCCCATCTACGAGGCCTGCATTTGCAGATTCAATCAAGTTTGGATAAAAAATACTTCTTCAAAAGGGGGAGATGGCTCAGCAGTTAAGAATGCTTACTGTTCTTGCAGAGGACTCTCAGCACCCACATCAGGGAACTCACAGCAGCCTGTAACTCCAGTTCCAGGGCATCTGATAACATCTTCTAGCCTCTGCAGGGATCTGCATACAGGATGTGCATAAGCTCATGCAGCACACACACATACAAATAAATAAAAACGATCTTTCCAAGAGGTCTGTGGCACCAATAAACAGTACAACCTCATGGAGCCATCATTAAATATGTAGCCCGTTATTAACTGAAAGTTCATTTTGTGATACATGACTGTCTGTGTGCTGTGGTAGTTTGAATAGGTTTGGCCCCCATAGACTCGTGTCTGTGAAGGCTTGGCCCATCGGGAGTGGCACTATTAGGAAGCCTTGTTGGAGTAGGTGTGACCTTGTTGGAGGAAGTGTGTAACTGAGGAGGCGGTCTTTGAGGTCTCACATAAGCTCAAGCCATGCCCGGCGGGACAGTCTCCTTCTGCTGTCTGAGGATCAAGACGTAGAACTATCAGCTCCTTCTCCAGCACCATGTTTGTCTGCACACTGCCATGCTCGTCACTATGATGATAATGGACTAAACCTCTGAAACTGTAAGTCAGCCCCAATTAAATGTTTTTTCTTTATAAGAGTTACCATGGTCAATGGTGTCTCTTCACAGCAATAGAAACTCTCAGACAGCGCCTTTCATGATAAAAACATGGACTCAGGATCTCAATATGAGAGAGGGACCCTGTAGATACCTGGTTCAAGACACTCACAGCAAAATCAATGCTCAAGAGACAGACATGGTCAGCATGGTCAGCAGCAGCACAGCATGAGCCTCACTGGAGTCATGGACACTAGTGTTGATGCATTCCTACCTCCTGGGCTCTACTTGGAAGACTGCATGTGTGGGGCAAAGGAGCCAAGGGGCAGGGAAACTGGCCTAGAGCAAGAGGGAGGTCAAGACATGTCCAAACCCCAAAAATCTCATCTGGAGACCAGCAAGAGTAAGGATTGCTCCCTCCTTGTTCTGGGCCTGCATGCCCTGAGCATGTAGCCCTGTGATCCCACCTCTGCCAGCCTTGAGGTGGTCACGTAGCCTGGTGGACAGGTTTCAGGTGAAAACTTCCTGTTTCCATTTAAGGACATGTCTAGCTAGCATTTGGAATTCCTCTCCATGCAAATGAAGCGTTCCTAGCACATAAGCTCTAGCCAATGATGTACACTCACCCCGAAAATCCCTACCTACTTCCCCAAGGTTTATGTAGCTCTTAACCATCCTCTCCCACCCCCAATAAAGGAGAGCTGTTTCACTGAAAACTGTCTCAGAGGAACACACACACACACACACACACACACACACGGGCACTCCCCTCTGGACTGAAATCCTGCTAACCCACCTGCCCAGTTAAACTTCATTCTTTCCAGCTCCAGTGTGAGACAGGGTCCCAAGGCCAGAAGCAAACCTGGAATGGCATGCATGCAGCTTACTTACATTTGTTTGCAGTACAATAATGATATCCTTTTGGTAGAGGAAGAAACTGAAGCTTTCTTTGTAAAGGTAAATAGCTTGTCCAGCAACTCAACGCTAGTGCATGGCAAAGCCAACGCTTAAGCCCAAGCCTTTCACACTATGTACTAATAATATGCAGTATTACCATTAGCTAAAGCTTCTTTTTGCTTTTGCTTTGCTGTTCCCTTTCTCCCTCTTTGACTACCTTTCTTGACATTAGAGCAGACTGCTTCTAAATATCTAGAGTTTGCTAAAATGGTTTAAATAAATCTTTGGGTCTCTGTCTCAATTATTTGGGTGCTAGCCAGGTCATAGAGTAGACCTCTGGAATTTAATAAATATTCCCCAACAACTGGCATTTACAGTTCTTAATGAAGAATGAGGGACATCTTTCTGGTCTTGTTGATTGCTCTCTGCAGACTTGGTTCATGAGTGTCCAACCCAGAAAGGTGCACACTCAGGATGCCTGTGCACAATCAGGTTTCTGAGTATACAAAGCTAGGACTAGATTCTGGACCATTATCAAATCTTCATGTGTTTCTGACAACCACCACATGCTAAGAAGGTAGAGGACACGAAGAAGTCGCTGGCCTACTTTTTAGGGACACAGAAGATTGGCTAAGTTCTGAAGGTGGGACAACCATATTATTTATTTTAATGGGAACAGAATGAAGTGGTGCTTTGGATGTGGAGAACTGGAAAACCCAAAAGGGACCTGTGGGCTCTTTAAGAGCCAAGACCATGCCTCATTTACATTCTAATATATTTCTATATCACCACCACCCTGAGGCATAGTAAGTGCTCAATAAATAGTTGCTTAATAAGTAAGCTGACTGGATGGGCTGGAGGTTTTCAGAAGTGTCAAAGAAAGAGTTGTTTGCCTAGGAAAATAAGCTAAGAGGACCAACAGGAGATGTTAATAACAAAACACCAGTTATCCAGTGCTGCTTTGTGCCCACCTGACCAGGGGAGGACATTTTCTCCTTCACCTTTGTAGCTCTAGCTGCAAGAGACTCTGGAACATATAGTCTATCAGCCTCTGGCTTCTGTGGCTCAGAAAGTTACACAGTGGTGATTGGAAAGGGTAATGACTTGTGTCCGTGTGCCAAACCCCCCACAAGCCCAGGAAAGTAAGCACTGAGGTTGCACCATCTCTTTTTAATAGATGAAAAACCCGAGTCCTAGAGATATCAGAGAGCAAGCCCTGTTGTCCTAATCAGATTTCATTGTTAACTGAATTCTTTATTAATCATCTGAGAGAAAAGCTTTCATTGAGAAATCGCCAAAATCAGATTGACGTGTGTGGACAGTGAGGCTCCAGCCCCTCTGGGCAGCACCAGCCCCTATGGGCAGATGGTCCTGGGATGCACAAGGAAGCTGAATAGGATGTGAGGAAAGGGAGGGAGAAAGCGATTAGCATTCTTCCGTGGTTTCTGCTTCAAGACCCTGCTTGAGTTCCTACCCTGACTTCCCTCCGTGGTGGACTGTAGCCTGTAAGATGAAATAATTCCTTTGTTCCTCTAAATTGCTTTTGGTCAAGGTGTTTTATCAAAGCCCCAAAGATGAAACTGAAAGACCTGTTGATCAGTTCCCCAAATTATTTGTGGAATGTGTGGTGATTGATGAGTAAGTTTTTCAGGCTCAAGAAGCAAGCTCCAGTTGAGGATGTAGCTCAGTTGGTAGGGTGCTACCTAGCATTCACAAGTCCCTGAGTTAGAGCCACAGCACCACATAACTGGGTATAGTGCACATACCTGTAACCCCAGCTTGAGGCCAGCCTGGACTAAATGAGATTCTGCCTCAAAGAAAACAAACAAAAAAGAAAACTCTTATCTTTTAAAACCCAAGTGAAAGAGTCATCCTTTGCAATGCCAAGGTTAATTAACTCCCAAGCCAAAGTTAATTCTTCTGTGTATATATATATATACACACACACACCAAAACAATTACACTTTCATGCTAGGAGATATCATGTGGTGATTTGAATATGTATGGCCCCAGCCTATAGGGATTGAGCAACACTAATAGGAGATGTGGCCTTGTTGGAATAGGTGTGGAAGGAAGTGTTGAAAGAAGTGTCTCTGTAGAGGCAGGCTTTAAGGTCTTACATGCTCAAGCTACACCCGGTGTGACACACACTCTTCTGCTTCCTGTGGATCAAGATGTAGAACCTTCAGCTCCTTCTCCAGCACCCTGTCTGCCTGCCTGCCACCATATTTTTTGCCATGACAATAATGGACTAAACCTATGAAACTGTAAGCCAGCCCCAATTAAATGTTTTCCTTTGGAAGATTTGCTGTAGTCGTGGTGTCTCTTCACAGTAATAAAACCCTAACTAAGACATATCACAATATACTTTTAAGAGCCAATTTACAGATCTACCTGTAAATAGACTGTAAGGATCTCAAGGGCAAAGAGGGCATCTTAATCTACTCACCAACCAAGTGACTGGCCTTCTTAACTCATTAAAGGTTAAGCTAGTAATTGGCCCATTGACTTAGTAATTGTGGAGCATTGGGCTCTTTGCACAAAGCCATTCATCTTTGCATACTCTGTAGCTCTGCTTTTACCCAGCTTTCCCAGATACTCATTGACTTTGTTATTTGCTTATTCATTTATACCAAAAACTTCTAGAGAGCACCACCAATGCATCTGTGTTTGCCATGGGAAATGTAATAATGAGCAAGAAAACATTCAGCTTCATCTCTCATGGAGAATGTAGTCTAGTGAGACAGACAGATAGTAATCAACTTCTCACAAGAATAAATGCAAAACTACACCACAAAAGGAGGTGCACAGCTGTCTGGGGGTGTCTGGTGGAAGATTTGAACTGTATCGGGACATTAGGAAAGACTTTGTTGCAGCAATGATGACAGCTGAGATCTAAATAATAATAGCGTTATACCATACAAAGGGGATAGGAAAGTAAATCCCACAGGAGAAGGAATAGTTATGCAAAGACCGAGTGGAAAAGGTGAAGGAGCACAGCAGAAAGCTATACCAGATGGAGACAGAAAGCAGCAAAAGGCCAGGCCCTTCAGGACCCACAAATCAAATGAAAGTCATTTTCTTTATTGTGTGAGGGAGAGGGAGTGACATGTGTACAAGTGACCGTCATAGAATTTCAAAGTGAAAAATAAACTGAGAGCTAGAGTTTGTACATTTAACAGCACACAGTGCCCAGGCCCTGAGCTGGGCATAGATGGATAGCCGTCTTCAACAGTAGCCCCCATATTCTTGGTCCCTCTTACAAGAGCGAATTATATTTTGAGCATCACATAAATACATGCCAAGCACAACAAAAGCATCCCCTTCCAAAGACTGTTTTGGAGAGAAATGACTTGGTTATGTCATTCACATACAGATGTATAAAGAGGTTTATATTGGTTTTTTTCACATTTAATTTATTGTGCAGAAAGAAATTGAAAAGTCTTTGGGACTGGAGAATTTCTTTGAACTAACATCAAACCACCAGGCTAGCTAAGGCAGGTTCAGCCAGGCTTTGATATGCCTCGGCACACACAGCACCACTCCTGCTATGGATGTGCCAAAGGGGAGAAAAATTGTACCCGGCACCATGAATCACTGCTTATTAAAAATAATTAGTGGAGATAGTGCAGAAGCCACTTTTAAACTCCTCCTTTTCTCTAATTATCCCCTTAAATACACAGCAAGAACAATCCGTGAAAGACTGCTCAGGATGTTTTTTAAAAACTATCTTTTTATTCTACCCAACAAAAACTTAAGCAAGAAATTACACTTGGACCAAACAAAATCATAATTAAAATAAATTTTTTTTGTTCTTGTTTTTAGGCCTTACTCCTTTACAGTTCTTAAGCTTTGACACATGTGTTTTAGCTGTGAGATGTTTTGGTTCCCTCAAAGGAGAAAAAAGTTCTTTAGGAGATGTGGCCAGAAACAGTCACCAGCATATTCTAATGGTGTTTATGTTTTCAGGAATCCAGCAAAACTTTTACTCTAGTAAGCTTCGTACCATATGTTTGTGAGTTTGGCCTTTTGTTTTTGTTTGTTTTAATTATCCAAACCTTGAATTTCCATGCATCTTACCATCAATGCCACTAAAATCCATTTCGCCTGGCTGCTCTCCTGACTAACCATGGAACCTACACAACTCATTTAACCTAAGTTTACTTGGCTTTTCTTTAAAATGAAAATAATAGATATCGTAAGTTTAAAGAAATGTTCAGGCTGGGTAGTGGAGGTGCACACCTTTAATCCCAGCCCTCGGAAGGCAAAGACAAGTGGATCTCTGTGAGTCTGAGGCCAGCGTGGTCTGCAGAGCTGGTTTCAGGAGAGCCAGGGCTATAAAAAAAAGAAGAAGAAGAAGAAGAACAAGAAGAGAAAAAGAAAAAAGAAGGAAGAAAGGAGAGAGAGGAGCTGAAGTTGCTGCTTCTTCCGGAGGAATATGCTGCAAGGCTGAATTTTCTAGGACCCTGCCACGTGCCACACTGTCCTTAGCACATTCCTCTGCTGTCCTATGGTCAAACAAGCCATGCTTCTCACTGCTCTGAAGCCTCTGCAGACCCCTTCCTCCTCTACCCCAAATCCCAAACCTGTCTGAGTCTACATTTATGAATTTATGATCTGCTCTACATCCTCCCTGCTCTTCATTTACGCTCTCTTCATAGCTTCTCGCCAGGTCATAATCTTTAGCTATAATCTCTGTTATTGTCCTTCCCAACTAGGTCATTTGTTTTAGGGGCATTAAGAATGGCTTATTTGGGGATCTGTGAAGACGATTCAGTGGATAGAAACGCCTGTACGCAAGTGTGAAGACCTGGGTTCAAATCCCCAGGACAAATATAAAAGCCAGACAGGTACATAGCATGACTGTCTTAATTTGGGTTTCTATTGCTGCAACGAAACACCATGACAAAAAAAAAAAAAAAAAGCTGAGGAGGAACGGGTTAACATGGCATATGCTTCCCTAGTGCTGTTCATTGAAGAAGTCTGGACAGAAATTCAAACTGAGCAGAAACCTGGAGGCAGGAGCTGATGCAGAGGCCATGGTGCTGCTTATAGACTTGCTCCTCATGGCTTGCTCAGCTGCTTTCTTATAGAACCCAGGACCACCAGCCCACGGATGGCTCCACTCACATGGACCAGGCCCTCCCACCTCAATCACTAATTAAGAAAATGCTCTACAGCTAGATCTCACAAAGGCATTTCCTCAACTGAGGCTCCTTCCTCTCTGATGGCTCTTGCTTGTGTCAAGTGGACACAAAACCAGCCAGCACAATGAGTGTCTGAGATTCCAGGATTCCTTTAGGGAGATGGGAGTCAGAGACTGAAGAATCCCTGGAGGGTCACAGGTCAGCCAACATGTGCTGTGCATAGACAACGGCAGAAAGAGACAGTCTCAAAATAAGATGGGAAATCAGAACCAACAGCTGAGGTGATTTTCTGACCTCCACACGGGCAATGGCACGTGAATACCCACATTCACACACCCACAAATGCACACACCTCATACACAATAAATAAATAACTAGATAGATAGATAGACAGATAAATAGATAGATAGATAGATAAATAAATAAATAAATAAATAAATAAATAAATAAATAAATAAATAAATAAATGTCTTATTTTGACTAGGAACATAGCTCAGTGGTAAAGCTCTTGCCAGGCATGTGTAAGACAGTTCCCACTATTATACACAAACAAGTCTTATTTATCCCTGTATCCTTAGCCCCTGTCATAAAATATGCATTGACTAATCAAAATTCCATCGTGGATATGGGAGGGGCTCACTAGGCCCCATCTCTAACTGAGGAACTCTTGGCAGTTGACAGATGCTGCAGGAGGGAGTCATTCTTCTTTGGGGGTGTGGCCAATGGTAGGTGGCTCCAGTGGCTGGCCCCACAGTCATACAGATATGGGGAGAACTAACAGCACTCAGTAGGTTATGAAAGAAAGAGATAGGAGAGGGAGAGAGAGGAGGATATGAACTTGGGAGGGGACTATTTAAAGGCGATCCAGTGGGAGTTAGAGGGATGAAATGAGAGTGTGGGGTATGCTCATATTGCACTGAATACGTACATAAAATCCTCAAAGAATAAATTTTTAAAGCATAAAAAGCCATCATTGACCAGGTACATGAATATGTGACAATGTGTAATAATAAGTCTAGCAGAATCTTGCAGATCAGGACAGTCTGGAAGTTGTGATACCATCTATCAGAGATTTACTGTGGTAGAATTTTAGCTCAAGGCGGACAACCTCTGTTATCCAAGTCTACTGCGTCTAAAGGCAGCTCTGCCTGTCTTATTCATCACCCTTGTGTTCCATCATAAGAACAATCACAATTTATAACAACTTCTTGTATTTGCTATTTTCTCTCTACTAGCTCTTGGTGACAGGGGTTTGTATCTGTCTTGATGAGCCCCAGTACCTCACAGGTGTTTAAAAAGATGTTTGTTTAGAAAGTGAGTGGGAGCCAGAACTCAAGCAGCAGCAGCACAGAATATCTGCATTTCCTCAGTAACAGCATTATGCGTATCTATTTCTCTCTCTCTCCCTTCTTCCTTCTACCTTCCTTCTTCCTTCCCTCCTTCCCTCTCCCTCTTCTCTTCTCTGTCTCCTTCAGTCATTCCTTTTTGGTTTGTTTTTGTTGTTGTTGTTTCTCGATGCCCGTGTAGCCTAGGCTGGCCTTGAAGTGCTGATCCTCCCAAGTTCTGGGATTACAGGCATATGTCACTGTGTCCAGCTTGTATTCTATTTTTAACATAACTAAGAAAAACTAGGATCTCATGGGGGCGTGGCTATAAGGTCTCTTCCCCTCTTGTGAGCCAGCTTAGAAGCAAAGCAAAGGGTTTTGTAATTAAGGAATCAAAATTTGGAAAGGCAAAACTTCCACAGATTAAAGGTGCTTGCCACAAAGTAGGACAGCCTGAGTTTGGTCCCTTAACCACAAGGTAGAAGGAGAGAACCAAATCCTGAAAGTTATCTTCTGACTTCTACAAACATGCTGTGGCACAAACACATGCACAGGGGCACTCGCACACACACGCACATTCACACACACACACACATGCTTTTAAATTATTTTAAATACATAAAAACAATGGCATAAGCCAGAAGAGAGAGACAGAGAACTCATCCCCAAGAGCAGAGATTTAAGGCCCAAGCACAAAGCTTTTTCATCCATGCGCACTAAGCACAAGATGCCCTCACTTGGCAGGCAGAGTGAGTGAGGAAACTGGGATCCTAGCCCTGCTCCCCCTCACGCCACCCCCATGAAGATGGACACAACAGAAGTGGAGATGTTTCCCTCTCACACCCTCACTTTTCCTT
>NW_026596091.1:8146296-8226276 GCF_907164565.1 Psammomys obesus | reverse complement strand
CCTTAACTCCTAATAGACTGTCAGATGTAAAGACTGAATTAGCCACATTCCCTAAATCTACTGGATGGGTCAATATTGAAGACCACAAATTAGCATCGCTAGCCATAGTGACATTAGCCAGATTCTCAGGCACCTGAGGTATTGCAATGCAGGCATTTGACCACAATATCCCTGTCGAGTAATATAACTAAAGGGGAAGAAAACCTACAAAATAATTGTGTCACCTCTCCTTCATCTAGCTTTGCTTGCATGATTTGACAGCTGAAGACTCTCCCAGACACCCCCCCACCCCCAGAACCAGATGAAGGCCAAGCTTTGCTTTTGTCAGAGAAACCACACGCACCCCTTTCTTAAACATTAAAGAACCTCTGTGCGAAAAATGGTTCTTCTCCTAAATAAATGGCTTAGATAGTCTAGAGAATTCTCCATAAACAGTAGTACTCATGCTGGCAAAATAATGTAAAAGCAGACAGGAGAGAAGCCAGAAAGATATCCTTAAGACTCTTATAGTCCAATAGGGTGAGAAGGTGGCTGTCTTAGAGTTTCTGTTGCTGTGATGAAACACCATGACTAAAGCAACCTAAACCCTAACCTCAACCCTAACCCTAACCCAAGTTAGGATTTAGTTTGCATATCCCAAGTCACAGTCCACCTAAAGAAGCCAAGGCGGTAACTCTAACTGGGTGGAGCTGATGCAGAAGCTGCGGAGGGGTGCTGCTTACTGGCTCGCTCCCCACAGCTTGCTCAGTCTACGTTCCTATAGAATCCAGGATCAGCAGCTCAGGGGGATTCCCACCTGCAGTGGGCTGGGCCTTCTACCCTGAATCTTAATAAAATTCCCTGGGGGCTTGTCTCCTTATAGGCCAACCTTCTGGAGGCATTTTCTCAACTGAGGTTCCTTCTTGGATGACTATAGCTTGTGTCAAGTTGGCATAGATCTAGCCATCAGCTTAGTGGACAAAGATTGATCCCAGGAACCCACATGGTGGAAGAAGAAAATCCACTCCAAGTGGTCCTCTGACCTCCATGTGCTAACACTGGTGCCCATACTACACACATAATAAATATGGAAAAATAATAAAACACAAACAAATAAAGTCTAATTAATATAAAAATAAATTTTTAATTAAAAAATAATAGTAATAATAAAACACTAAGATTCTAGAAGCAAAACTCTAAAAAACATTTTCCCAAGATTACTCAAACTACTGGGAACAGAGCTTTTATGGAATGGATAAAGAGAATTACAGTTTGGTCAAAACAAAGTTAAAAAGAGAAATTTTTGACAATTTACTCTTTTCGGAGGCCCACTTTTTAGTTAAAAGGGAGGGTGGGAAACAATGGGAATAAAGCTCTTAAAACTTCGAAATAAGTTTGGTTTTTATTGTTTTGTTTTGCGTTCACCTTTTCCTTGCGCAAAACAGATTCTTAGGTTGCATCCCAGCCCAGACTGACTCTTCGGGCTAATGATGAATCCGCCAGTAGTGGAAATCGCTGCTGACCCCTAAAGGAGCCCCCTCTCCGTTCCCTTCGCAGTGCAGATTCAAAGAAACGGTCTGCCATTGATTTCTCCGTGTTCCTCCCACGGCAGAGCTTGAAAGCGACCTGGAAAGTATTGCTATGTGTTTTCTCATTACTGGGTCGACACCATCGGAAATGGTGATTAATGACTCTGTCCTGGAAGCTGCACTGTTGGCCTGGTAATTACCGTGGATCGCGTCCAGGCAGCCGCAAGCTTATCGTGTACACAGCGCCACCCAGAAGTGTGTCATTTAAACTTTACGGTTCCTGACTAAAAGCCTGCGTATGATGGGAATATTAGTTCCTTGTGTTACAGTTTATTTTAGTACTGTCTTCTCCGTTTTCAGTTAGAGTTAGCCTTCTATACACTCAGGTTCCACAACCATTTCTTTTAATATTACCCCCGTACTGAGCATGTGCAGACGTTTTTTCTTGTCACTATTCGCCAAACAGCACAATCTAACAGCTGCTGAAACAACATCTACCTTGTGGTCAGTCATCTAGAGACAATTTTTTATATGAGGGAGGATGTACACAGGTTATACACAAATTTTGTAACGTTTTCTATGAAAGACTTGAGCATCCATGGATTCTAGTACTCATGGATGTCCTCGAACAAATCTCCTGTAAATGATGATAAACAAACCTCCTTCTCCTCTTCCTTTTTTTCTCCTCCTTCTCCCCCTCTTCTTTTCCCTCTTCCTTTTCCTCCTCTTTTTCCTCTTCCTTCTCCTCATCTTTCTCCTCCTCTTTTTTTCCTCCTCCTCTTTCTCCTCATTTTTCTCCTCATCTTTCTCCTCCTCCTCCTTCTCCTCTTCTTCTTCCCTCTCCTCATCTTCCTCCCCCTCCTCCTCCTTCTCTTTTATTCCTCCTCCCTTTTCTTGTTGCTTTGGTTGTAATCTAAGTCATTCTCTAACCTTTCTTCTTCATAATGAGTCAGGATTCTCCGATAATTTTTTTAGTTTTCCATTCATTTTTTTCATCCCCTCCCCCCACCACCACTTTCCCTGTTTTCCACCCAGTTTCATTGTCTCTACTCCGTTTGGCTAGTCAATCTTTAGTTCTTCCTTTCTTTCTTTCTTTCTTTTTTCTTTCTTTCTTTTTATCTTTCTTTCTTTCTTTCTTTCCTGTCTTATTTATGAGAGATGCCATAGAATTCCAGGTAAGCATAGAAGCTAACAACCACAGTCTCTCTTCATTTGAAGAGTAGGTGGAGGAAGGGGCAGAGAGATGGCTCAGCAGTTGAGGGCATGTACGGCTTAGAGTTTCTAAGAGAGCTGGAGTTCAGTTTCTAGCACCTAGGTTGGACAGCTCACAACCACCTGTAACTAAAATCTCCCTCCTCTGGCCTCCGAAGGCACCTACAATCACATGTACATACATAAAATTAAGATGTTTGTTTACTATATGAGCCAGATGTGGTGATGCACACCTTTAATTTCAGCACTCACTTGAGAGGCAAAGGCAAGCAGATCTCTGTGAGTTTGACACCAGCCTGGTTTACATGAGTTCCGGGCCAGCCAGGGCTACATAAAGAGACCTTGCCTCAATAAATAAACAAGCAAACAAACAAATAAATAGACAAAACAAAACAAAAATAAAGAGTTGTTTCCTTTAAAAAGATAATTGAGTAGCCAGGTGCGATGTCACACACCTGGCAGGTAGAGGCAGGCGGATCTCTGTGAGTTCAAGGCCAGCCTGGTCTACAAAGGGAGTCCAGGACAACCAAGGCTGCACAGAGAAAAGCCTATCTCAAAAAAAAAACATATATATATATATATATATATGAGGGACTGGAGAGATGGCTCAGTGGTTAAGAGCACTATCTGCTCTTCTAGAGGTCTTAAGTTCAATTCCCAGCAACCACATGGTGACTCAAAACCATCTATACTAGGATCTGATGCCCTTTTCTGGCACACATATACATATGTATAGAACACTCATATACATAATATAAGCAAATCTTAAAGATACAAATATATAAATGTAGATAGGAAGAAAAGGTAATTACTTTGCTTTTGTATGACATGGCATATAACTGAACTGCTTCTAGCCAAGCTGCAGAAGGAACTTTCACTCAAAATTTCATCTAAATGTCAGGACTAATAATAGCACACATGCATCTTGATTGCAGCCAATCAAGCTATTTCTCTGTGCCACTTTCCTTCTGTCTGGCTACACATGTAACCTATTCTTGTGGTAGAGTGGAACACATTGAATTAACATAGAATGTTGCTGGGATGTAGACCCTTTTATAATTCAAATAAATGTTAAGTCATCTCAGAAATTGTGTGTGGGAGCAAGAGGGAATGGAGTATTCTTGTATCTCTGAGTTTGTGTCTGGACTCATCCACACACGTACATTAATTCCAAAGGTCGACACTGGGTTTCCTCCTCTCTTGCCCCACCTTATGTGTTGAGACCAGTCTCTCACTGGACACGGAGCTCATTGGCTAAAGTGCTTAGATGCACCTCCTTCTGCCCTACCCAACACCCAGCGCTGGGGGTTTTAGACGCATGTGCCACATACAGCTTAAGTTTGTCTTTTGCAGTTTGTATGTATGAGCCTGTGCATATGTGAACATAGTGCATTTGTGGAGGTAGGACATCTTGTGGGAACCGCTTCTCACCTTCCAACCTATGGACTCCGGAAATCCAGACCCAGCTTTCAAACTGAGCAGCAGGCATCTTTACCAATTGAGCTGTCTCAGTAAATTCTAAATTCTTTCAACATACCAAAAGCTTTATCTGCATAATAGATGCTTACCTCAAGCAGGCCTCAGAAAGGCTGAGGTTCCTTAATTTATTTAAGGTCTATAACTAGGGTGAGGCTTCCCAGAGCAGACAGGAGCCACCAGGGAGAAAACGGTGACCCTTTATTTGAAGTGCTTGGCCATCTACAAGATGTGACTTCAATATAACAAAATTATGCCCTTGTCCAGAGTCTAACGTTGCAGAGTTGCTGTAGTAATTGGCAACCCTCCTTCAAATGCGAAATCAAAGATTCCCATGAACTTTAGAATAACATTGCAGAAAAAGCATGTCCTGTGGACCTGGCTTCAAGCTTTTCCTTTGATACTTCTACAGTCTTTCAAAACAGACTTTTACCCAATGGGGGTAAAAAATACTCCATCAATTTTAAAGTACATTTTTCTCTTACGTTTCAGTGACACCTCAAAAAAAAAAAAAAAAAAAAACTGGTTGAACTAGAACTACGTTTTACTTTCTGAAACAGGGTCTTGCTATGCTGCTCAGGTTGACACCAGACTTGTGATCTTCCTGCCTCCACCTCCACCCTCCAAATGCTGGAATTAAAAGCATGAGACACCGTAGCCATCTTCAAGTAATTCTGATCCCTGTTCAGACTCGTTGCTATCTATGTCACTAACCCCACAAATACTCCTTATCAATGTAAATGACAGCTTTTTCCCTGCTAGCATATAAAACAATGGAACATAATATAATTGATGGCTTAGCCAAATGCAATGAGTTCACCTCTTAGTGAGCAGCAGGCAAGGAGACAGAATGAGTGCTCTGAAGCAATGCACTCCTGGAACAAAGAAGGGGACATAGGAAAATACTTCATGGGCCAGCACATTCCTGAGCATGCTCAGTTACGGAGTACAATCTGAACACCCTAGTTCAAGATGTAAAGACAGCCTATGCATTTTTTTTTAAATTATCTAGCCCAAGGTCATGCAGCAAACATGTGAAAAGTCAAAACTAGGCACAGGAACACTGTGGAGCATGCTCAGTTTGCCATCTCATAAAAGTAGAGCACAGATGGGCAGGGCATGGTGGCACACACCTTTAATTCCAACACTCAGGAGGCAGAGTTAGGCGGATCCCTGTGAGTTCGAGGTCAACCTACTCCAAGATAGCTAGAATTACATAAATTCTGTGTAAAAAAAAAAAAAAAAGCCTCTGGTCATGCTCTGCTCTGCTCTTTTCTAAATGCTTCCACTGCGTGGGGGAACGGAGGTCATTTTAATTGTATTAATGTGAATGTTTATCCCTTAAAGATTCGTCTCAGATTATATTAAATATGATCCTTTCTTTATAGGGCTGTATTGAAGAAAAAATGTGAAGTTGCTTTATTTATTATGGACTCTCTAGACACCTCTGCAAGCCTCGGTTTTCTCATATGTAAAGTTGGAGTAATAGAAGCGCTGCCTTGAAGACCATGTGAGACAGTGCATATCAAGAGCTCAAAATATTGCCAGGCAAAAGTGCCTGGGTTTATTCTTCTGAATAAAAGTAATCAGAGTGATGGCTCTGCAAGTCTCCGAGTCCATATTCTTGCTCATTTAAATCAAGTATTTGTTCTTGATTCCCCAAACATTGGATGTTCTGTAGGTTCCAGGAAGGTCCTAGGATCATCTCAGCGGGATGAACCCTGTCAGAATACTTTTTTATTAAATTTGTGCTGTTTTGTGCATGTGTGCATGGGTGTACCCACATGCTATGGCATATGTGTGGAAGTCAGAGGACAACTTGCTGGAACCAACCAGTTCCCTCCTCCCATCAGACAGGTTCGAGGTAGCAAATTCAAGCTGTTAGAAGGGGCAGCTAGTGCCTTTACCCCCTGGGCCAGCCCACTGGCCCTGCCTTGGACACATCAAACTCATCAGTTTCCATGGATGCATGCAGACTCCCCTTCTGCATCTGTAAGAAGAGAACTAGAGCGGCCTGGTCAGACAGCATTGATGAGCCTTAAGAGGCTCGGGCCTAGCAGTGCCTGGCAGGTGGAGAGGCTCAGAAAAGGAGAATTTTTACTGGACAGGTCTACTTTGAAGAAGCATTCGGTCTACCTGTAGAGACAGCCCAGCAATAGAGAATCACAAGTTAGAGGTGGCTCCTCTGTACATACTTCAGTGCCCTGGAATTAAAGAGCTTCCAGAATTACACTTGATTTGGTCACATGCCTCAGCAAGCTTAGATCAGGAGTGCACTCCTAAGCATGTTCTCTTTAAGGTCAGAGTTCAAGAAAGAAAGACGGCCGTTCAAAGGAGCTGGCCTTGCTCTGGACTATGAGGAGCCCTCACACTGTGTGCAGCTATAAGGCAGATCAGAGAGGGGGAGTTAAGAAGGGCTTATTATGGGAGTTGGGCTGTGTTAGCTGATTTGGAGACCAGCCCAAGGAAACAGGAATCTATGCTGTATTAAAACTGTAGGAATGCAACGATATTTAATGGTTACGTCTATTTCCATTTCATGGGCAGAAGAATAAAAACAAGGCTGAACTTAGCATTGAAGAAGCAGTAATCTCTCCGGTTAGCCAGGAGAGGGAGGTGTTTGGTCAATTTTTGTAGTGGTCCATCTGTTTTTATCCTCACACGGGCATAATTATTGAATGGTCTAGTGTTTTTCTCTTGTTCCATCACATTCTTGAAAAATCTCAAGACTGATATTAATGTTAACATCCGGCTTATGCTGATGAAGGGAAGATATGATCTTACCGATGCAAATAAGCCATCAACTAGCTGTCAGCTGTCCTAGCACTGAGAGGGTCCCTGAGACACAGGACTTTTAGTTCCTAAAACGGAAAAAATCACAGGGCAACAAAGTAGAGTTTGTCCTCCCTCTTGGATACTGAGCTACCATGGGCCACAGAGGAGGACTTTGCAGCCAGTCCTGAAAGATACCTGATAAACCAGGGTCAGATGAAAGGGGAGGAGGTCCTTCCCTATCAGAGGACTTGGAAAGGGGCAGGGAGGAGATGAGGGAGGGAGGGTAGGATTGGGAGGGAATAAGGGAGGTGAATACAGCAGGGATACAAAGTTAACACAGTGTAACTAATATTAAAAAAATTAAAAAAAAAAGAAATAATAATAAAAAAAAGAAATCTGTATCCAAACAATAAAGTAAAAAAAAGTAGAGTTTGTCATCCTAGCTGCTAAGGCTGCCTGCTTCTCTCTTTGCTGTCAGCTTTTTACAACATGTCCTATGAATTATGAATTACCTTATAGGGACATGACCCCTTGACTCATTGTTCTGTATATGAGGCCTTAAGCAGGTTGCTCAATGTCTCTGACTCTTGGTGAAACTGACTAAGGACACACCCAAATGTAAACTCCCTAGATTAAGTTGTTCCCCAAGCCTTTCATCAGTAATTCGTATGAATAGAAACTGGCTCATCCAATATAGAAATGCCCAAAAGACAAGTCATTAAAATCCCCTGCAGAGGATTTCAGCGTTCCATGCTAAAGCGAGCACAAGTTTTCCAACCAACTTCAGCGTCACCAACAGCACCCATTACCTCCCTGGGTCTGACAGCAGGGACTTCCTTTGTCTCCATATGCAAAGTCAGCATACCAGCATCAGCTAGAAATAGCTGCAGAGACTGAATCTTCACCCCTCTTCAACCCCTTAAGATTAAGGAATGGAAATGTCTGAGACAGGAAATGAGGTAGACTTTATAAGTGCTGGGCGGGGTGGGGGGTGGGGGGCCGCGCCAAAGTGTGAAGTGGCAAGAGCTACTGCCATCATAGCTGTTCAGAGCTGTTTTACAGCAAGACATGACAGCAGCACTCAAAGAATAAAGATGCAAGGCCACCCAAAACTAGCCAGAACCAACATGGGCTTTGTTTCATTGTGCTGGCATCTTATAATTAGCCTTGCAGGATTTTCTGCTCCCATCAGGGCAGCTGATGCCATGAATGTCCAATATCTCCACACCAGGAAAGAGAAAAGAAGTAAGCCCTCTCTTGGAAAAATACCAACTGGATTCTGGAATTTCCTCCCTGCTCTAAACTCATAAATAATGCTTCCCTCCATTAAAGAAGCCCATAAGAGAAGGTACCACTCACCCAGAAACCCAGCAAGGCAGCTTACTCTTAAACAAAAAAAACAAAAACCCACACCCCCTTCTTACTCTGAATGTGTGCCACTCTCCATTTCCTAATGAACCCCAACTTCTTCAAAAAAGAGAAAAAAACCCATGAATTCAGAATATAGAGCTCAAGAAGAGAAACATGTACCCACTTCTTCCCCTTCTTCCTTCCCACAAATCTTCACACACACACAAAACGAATCAGGAAGGCAGATTGAGCCCTGCTAGCGGCCAGCCACACAATAAAACTTCCTGTTTGGAGGTAGGGGTGGGGGAGGAGAGTTCAAGTTCAGTAGTATTATTTCTATGTGAGTCAGGCAGCACAGCCTTAGTTCCATTGGTTTCCTCTTCTTTAAAATGAGTTGGAGCCGGGCAGGGTTGTGCACACTTTTAATCTCAGCGCTCAGGGAGGCAGAGGCAGGTGGATCACTGTGAGTTTGTGGCCAACCTGGTCAGCCAAGGCTACACAGAGAAACTGTGTGTCAAAAAACAGACACGCAGACAGACAGAATGAGTTGGTACTTTAAAATGAACTACCTACCTTCCAGTCCAGCCTGGGCTACAGCATGCTACCGTGTAGCCAAGGACGACCTTGAATTGAAAGTCTCTGATCTTTCTGCCTCTACCCCATGAAAGATAAGGTTTCTCTGTATAGCCCTGGCTGTCCTGGAACTCACTCTGTAGACGAAACTGGCCTCAAACTCAGAGATCTGCCTGCCTCTCAAGTGCTGGGATTAAAAGTATGCACCCCCACTCCTCAACTTGAAATTTTATTTTGATTGAGTGTTATCTTTATTTCTTTTCCTTTTCTTCAGCATTTCCACATGCATCTTAGGCTACTCTATGCCTTTTTCCCCACAGGAAATTCAAACCTGTAACAAAGTTTGTATTTCTAGGGCCCATTGTGGCTAACAAATTACTTTTTTAAACAAAAGGGTTCTTTTGTTTTTCGTTGTTGTTTTTGTTTTTTGTTGTTTTGTTTCTTTAAGGAAAAAAACTGAAAGCTATTATTATGCTTCTGTTTACAAAGCTAGCAGGCTAAGGCTTTGAGAAGTCTCGCCTGGCCCAAGGCAGCAAAGCCAGCAAGAAAAATCAAGCCAAACCTAGAGCCTCTCAGCTCTACGCCAGTTTTCCCCCAAAGCTAGAGACCGGTGAATCCCATTCCTCACATACCAGGGGTCCTAAATGAGGCCTCTGGACCAGATGTTGCAATTGAACTATGCAGCTGTCATTTGTAATTTCCTTTGCTGTCTCCAGAGTCCACAGTTTCATTTCACTTTAATTCCGGCAAGCTCTTGCCAAACCAATGAGACAATCCCATTTGAGGCAGGACCACTGAAATCAGATCCAGGGCTCTCTGTTAATTCTCTCTGCCCCTTCAGCATAAGCCCTGGCAGCTGGGCTCCAACGCAGCAGGAGAATTCTTGACTCTCCATCCCCTTCCCTAAGAAAGAATGTCCCAGTAGACTCACACTTGTCACCCTTTGGAATCCGTTAGGTATTAGAACCGAAGCAGAAATCACAAATCGGGCTTTGCATTTAAATCAGACAGACACCAAAATATTTCCCTGCCTGCCTGGAGTTCCTCCGTGAAGAAAGCATGCACAGTATGCGCATGGAGGGAGTGGTGCTGGAAAGACGCCCAAGAATGTGAAATCAACAGCCATGGCCTACTAGTCGAAAGGGTGTGAACACAGAAATCCTTCCAGAATAACCCAAACAAGGTAGGGGTTAGGGCCAGACAGGTTTGAATGCCAGTTCCCGTACTGGAGCAGAGGGTAGTGGGGCGCGGCACGGGAAGTGTGCTGTGAAGAACTTTCTCTCTCTCCTCTGCGCAGCTCTTCTTCTCAGAGGGGGTCCTAAGCATAACAGGTGTGGAAGCTCTTCAGGGACCGAAGGTCGTCTGTCAGCGATGCAGTGCAAGCTTCCAAAATTGGTGACAGGTTTTCTGTGCATTCCAATTCTCTTTGGTCTTTGTTTTTCTTCCTGGTTCTTTGATCCTTCACACTCTCAAAGTCATCAAAGAACAGACCTGTATTTGTTTCATAATTCACATGGTGTTCAAGCAGCATTCCAACCCAAAAAGTAGTCCAAGGAAGTACAAGACCCTGACAAGTAGGAGAAAAACACTCAGGACAAAATCTGCTATTTTTTTTTTCTTTAGTCTAAAAGGAAATATTTACACTTTGAGACAGGGGAGGGAAAAATCAGAAAATTAAATTTCAAAATTAAAAAGGAGACAATTCTCAAACGATGGCGTACCGGGGGCCAAGGACCATTGAGTGGGGGAGGGAAATGTGCAATATGATATCAGGCAAACTAAAACAACACCGAGATTCCATCTCACCCTAGGTAGAATGTGAATGCCTACTGTTGGGATCAGTAAGCAGGCACTTCTACAGCCAGCTCCAAGGGACCTAACCAGTTATCAGGCATTTGTGAAGACACCCTGACCACCTGGAACTACCTGCGCATGTCCCTGGGTCACCCTATAAGAGAACTGGAGCCCTCCCCTTCCTCTCTCTCTTTGTCTCTCTTCCTTTCTCTGTTCCTTACTCTCTTACTCTTTCTCTGCTCCCCTCTCCCCCCTTCCCCTAATAAACCTCCCACGTGGAACCGATCTCGTGGTGTGATTTGTGAACCCGTGTGTAACCTTCACATTCGCACGTTTCCTAACACTTACTAAAGTAACAAGCATTGGTGAAGATGGGGACTGGGCCCCTTAGACTCTGCAGATGGGAATATAAATTAGACCAGCCACCATGAAAATCAGTACAGCTGGCCATTCCTCAGAAAACTGAAAATAGAATTGCCATATGACCCAGCTGAAAGGCTCTGGGACAACACTGGACAGAGATATGTACATGTGTGTGTTCCTTGCAGCCTTGTTCACAAATAGCCAAATTCTGCAATTGGCCTACACGATGCCAACAGACCACAACAGCTGCGGCAAAGTCCTAGGAAGGGAAAACCATGTCGAGGATGAAATCTGTGGCCTAGGTAGGTTCCAATTGGGCAAAGTCAGTGGCTGGCTAAGGGGCTATCCCTCAGGAGAATGGGACAGCCCTTAGAGAAGCCAGGCCACCCAAAGCCACGCTAGCGGTAGGCACAATGACCGGTCATGTCATGAGATCACATACTTTTTCTCCCTGAATGCAGTCGCTGAAGGCGGCCGTGACATCCCTCAGGTGAACTCACCTATCAGAGTCCTGAGATTCCCTTTTTCTTGTTCCTGTATCCTTCTTTCTGATACTGGCCAGAACCTAAGTATGTCTTTTTCTGGTACTCTGGACTCCCTCAATCTTTCCCTAAAGGCCCCCACCCCCTGCCATGTGGCTGCCAGCTACCATGCAGGCCAACGTGCCCACTTAACTCGAACTGTGCGGCTCTTCTCTGTACTCCTCTTCCAGGCAGCTACTGAGATTTACAGCTTCCCTGCCCTGCACTTTTATTATTTTATTATTATTTTATTAGCAAGACTATGAACCTGAGAGGGAGACCCCAATTCCCCTGGAACTTTTGGCAGCTACAGGCAGACCCCAAAATTCTGCTAACAAAATGAATGTCTAAAGAAAGTGTGTCAATTATCATTAAACCAGCCGGGTTCCTAACTGTGTTATACTTACCCTCCTATCCACAGCTAAGTGTAGTTCTGACCCCTCATCAAAGAAGCTTCTTTTGCAACAGGTAAAAACCATAACAGGAAGCCTCAACCAGCCGAAATGCAGAGAACCGCTGACTGCAGAGTGGTCAACCCCAATGAAGACAACCTAAAACGCACCCCTACCCCTAAGACTCAGGGTATACCACAGAAGAGGGGGCAGAATGGACTGAAAAGCCAAACCATGAAATCTTAACAATATGATTACCTCAACAAGATCTACATGATGGCAAGGCCAATGGACATGGCAATATGGATGTGGAAAATGAAAAAAAAAAAAATTCACCTGTAGATGAAGAGCTACCAACAAGTAAAGACTGCTAAGAAAGTCTGTCTTTTCCAGGAATGAGTCCCGTGGCCCGTGACCTAATTCTTAAACACATATGAACAACAATAAATGGACTCAAGGTTGTCTGTGTTTATGCATAAATTACACATATGATCTGACGTGTGTAACAATAACAATTAAAGAGGAGGCTGAAGAGATATCTCATTGTTTGAGAACACGGGCTGCTCTTCTAGAGGACTCAGGTTCAAGTCCCAGCAGCCACAGGTTGCTTCACAACCATTGATAGCTCCAGTACTAGGGGATCCAATGCCCTCCTCTGGCCTCCAAGGCCACTGCATGCATTCGGTACACAGGTATGCATGTAGGCAAACACTCATATAAATAAATAACAGATAAACAAATAAAGCCTACAATGCAGAACCCAGGGAGCTGCTTCCCTGCCCTGCAGCCATGCATACTGCTCACAAATTAATAAGTGTAAAAAAAAAAGTTAAGAAGCAGAGGTCATAAACCTGAGCGGGATTGTGGGGAACTTAGGAGGAGTTAGAGGAAGAAGAAGGAGGGGTGAAAATGATGTAATACAGTATTCATGTATGACATTTTCAAAAATTAATAATAAATGTAAATGTGCCATGCGTGCACAATGTAGCTTTATTCAGCCATGAGGAGCAAAAATTTGTCTTTGCAAGAAAATACCACTGGAGAGCATTACATTAACTGAAATAAGTCAGACTCAGAAAGACTTAAAAGTTAATAGATAATGTTGACTCAAGAGCTGCCTGGCTTTGTTTTGCTTTTTGAAACAGGCTCATGGAAGCCCAGGCTGACCTTAGACTGTTGGAGTAGCAGAGGATGAACCTTGCTCTCCTGATCCTCCTGCCTCCAGTTCCCAGAATGCTAGGATTATAGGTGTACACACTAGGATTACATAACAGGCTGAATCCAGCACAAACTGTAAATCTACAGCTTGGAAAGATAAAATTGTTAGGCAATGTCTCAACTATTTGTGTATCTTTGCTACACAAAGATAAATTTCCTTGTTGTAAATCAAATCACAATTCTAATGGATTCTTGTCTTTATGTAGAAATTTGTCCAGGCAAAGAGAGATTCTTAGAAAATATGATTCACCTATTGTTTCCCACATCTTATACCATCTTCATCCACACAGGGGTCGGCGTGTTTTCTGGGAACCAACCATGTTGTTAATTAATAGTATACAAAGGACTAAGACTGGAAAAGTACAGATAAGAGTCTATATCTATGTACTGTCCTCCAGATCTGACCCTACTTTAGTTCACATATACCCCATGCTCTAAGTTTCCATTGTGTCCTTTCTGTTCTAAGATTTGGAGCAGCATCTGTCAACAGGTGGCATTTTGTACATGAGCGCACACTGGCTGTGCAGCTTTCCCTCCATCTCGCTTGCCCCGCAGTAGGCCTGCAAGACAGTCCTACTTGTCCTACTTGCCTCACAACAGATTTGATTGAATTTTCCAAACTTTCGTTGATTAGAATCATGCAACAGAGGTGAGGGGTGGAGACAAGAGAGAAAGGGAAAGAAGAAAGAAAATCTTTGGCAACACTAGCCAGCCAGTGTATAATGGAATGTGCTTTTGGCAGCAGAACCTTGGACTTATTCCAGTTCAAGAAATACCAACAAATGTGCCAGAGGCAAATTTAGCTTTCAAGACCAGAGGGGCCACCATGCTAGCAATGCAAAGACTGGGTTTCAGAAATCAGAAACTTTCTAAATGGCCACCAGATGGCCTCACTTTTTATAACCATATTCCAGAGCTTGGTGCTAGTCCTGTAAGCCCTGAGAAGAATGACTTCAAAATTGTGATCAATAAGTGACAAATTTCCTGATTGAAGGTTACCAGAAACAATGGAGGCAACTATTATTAAGGTCTCATGTGGGGAAAATAAAATAGCATGCATTTTTAAGGTGATAGATAATGAATTCCTTTTTTTTTTTTTAATTGGTGTTTTGTCTGTATGTCTGTGTGAGGATGTTGGGTCCTGGAGTTACAGACAGTTGTGAGCTTCCAGGTGGGTGCCGGGAAGTGAACCTGGGTCCTCTGGAAGAGTAGTCAGTGCTCTTAACTGCTGAGCCATCTCTTTAGCTCCTGAATTTACTATTTTTTTAAAACCTAACATTATATACTTCGGTTGAATCTTCTTGGAATCTTGCTCAGATTATTTTCAACCTACGCTTTAATAAGAATGTTCTCATATTTCAAGACGTTTGTGATGCAGAAGGCATCCCAGGCCTCCTAGGTCGCCTTTGCAGCAGGTGTAACTCACATTGCTTCCAGGCAACGTGGGAATGCCTGTCACCTGCCCCTGTCACTAAGTAAGTAGGTTTCTTCTGCTCCCTTCAGGATCTCCTCATAGAGTGCTTGTGTTATGGATTTTTTTTTTAAGATTATAACACATGAAAAAAAATAGGCTTAATTCAAAATTAATTTTCAAGCCTAGGGTCAGTTTGATAGGAGCCCCTAGTCATTCTCAGTGTCCATCGAGAAACATACTAACCATGCGGGACCCCTGGATCTTACATGACAAGCATGACTGGGCAGGCCTATCAGCTTTCCAAAGAGCCTGATTTATTTAGAACACCAGTTGCCAGCACCTGGACATTCTAGAGCCTGGGCTCTTTCAGTATTCTGTCTCCAGTTTCCATTCCACTTTTGGTAAGTTTGAATATGAAGTCCCCCCAAGAAATTGGCTCATGTGTTACAATCTTCAGTATAACCTAACAGTTATACTGAATGGCTTAGGACATGGTGCTTGGTTGAAAAAAGCCAGATCCCTGGAGAAAAGCCTTTACAGGGTGTATCATGTATCCAAAACATGTTCCTGTCTCTCTGCTTCCAGCCTATCAGAGAAGCTCACTAGACCCCCAGCTCTGGGCAGATATAGATCTTGACCAAACCAGTCATCACAGGTCATGCCTTGGCCACCAAGACTACTGTAAGAGCGGTTTGTGGCCCAAATCAATGTAGCCTGAGTTCATTTCAAGTCTCTTTCTATAAATGCTCACATAAAAATAATCCTTTGCTGGACTCAATAGATCATGCCTATAATTAATCCTTGAATTTGTGAGACTTAGACAAAGCCCTATGCTAGATAAAGAAAAACAAAGGTAGAGGATGGGGTGCAATGATAGACAGCTTTTCTGGCACGCCCAAGGCTCAATACTCAAAGATAAAAATACAGCAATTTTTAAGTCCATTTTTCTAGGGCTGGAGAGAAGACTGCTGGGAGTTGATCTCCTGTTGCTGTGTATTCAAATGCTAAGTACTGGCTCCCAGAATCGGGTTGCCAAAGACGTTGTTGTGTAAGCTCTGCTCTGCATTATATAAAATATAATGTTTCTGTGTTGTTTACTCGGGAACTAATATGGGCAAAAGTGGGGTAGATAACTCCCAATAGATAAAGGAATAAAAAGGAATGAACCAACCCCCCCCCAGAAAAATACCACTTTCAATATGACACAGCAGGTAAAAATATGGACTGCTCTTCCAGGGGATAAAAGTTTGATACCCAGAACCTACACCAGGCAGGACACAACTTCCTGTAATTCCAGCTGGGGGTCAATACTTTCTTATGGCCTCTGTGGGCACAAACACACAGATACACACACACACACACACACACACACACCATACCCATACATAAATGAAAACATGTTTTAATCATATTTTATTTTTTTCTTGCTAAATAAGAATATTGAAGAATTGACCTCAAGAGTAAAAAGCCATCTTGGGGCTTCAGTTTAAAGTGAAGATCATGAAAGAAGAGTAAATGTAGTTGGTCAGCCAGATTACGCCTCATGGGACAGGTACCTACTTTCGGATTCTTCAATTAAGAAAATTCAAGAATATAGTGAGACGCACACATGGTAACTTCTCTCATCATTCTTATGGGTCAGATGTCCATTCTAGTTGCTTAAAACTCATGCATCACCAGCCATTCAACAGTTTTCACGTCATCCTTATGAGGGACTAATTATCCTTTTCTTTTCCACACACACTTTAAGAAGTTTTGTTCAAAAGGATTCCTGATAATCTGGGATATCATCAAAAACGCACATACTTTAAACATTTTGCTTTTAACTTAAAACATGTAAGTAACATGCATTTGCCAATTTGAGGAAATGGTATATGGAGGCATGTTGCTGCCCTTGTCTCTGTTTCTCCAATGGCACATGATAAAACTCTACTTCCTAGCTTGCTTTGATGTTGCATGTGACTGAGCAATAAAACTTAAAAGCAAGTGATGGAGCCTCCTTCTGGGCCTGGCCTGGCCTTCAGACTCATGGGTGGATCGACTCTGTCTTTTTCTTTCTTTCTTCCTTCCTTCCTTTCTCTCTCTCTCTCTCTCTATCTCTCTATCTCTCTGTATGAATGTTTGAATTTGAGAGCGTGGGTGTGTGCATGCCCCAGCCGGTGTGTAGAACACTGATGACAGTCTCGGGTGTTGGCTCTTGTCTTCCACTTTGTTTGAGACAAGGTCTCTCGTTTGACATTGTGTCTGCCAGGCTAGCTGGTCCATGAGCTTCCTGGGATCCTCCTGCACCCCACCCCTACCATTTCATTGTAGGAGCTGTGGGATCACAGACATATGCTCCCATGCCCAGAATCTTATGGACTCTAGTCTTCCAAACTCAGGTCCTCATATGTACACAAATGCTTAACCCACTGATTCCTAGCCCCAGCCCCGTGGGCCTCTTCATGTTCTCTCCTATCTGTGCTTAAAGAACACAGCCACCCTAGAATCCATATGTTGGAATGACAGAGGCAAGAGATAAAACGACCATTGAACTTAGTATAGCTGGGAAACGGTTTATTGTATGAAGCCAGTGAGGCTTGAGGTTTGTCTAGTGTGGCAGCTAGTGCTGTCTTAGCTGGTCAGCAGTGCCTTAACTAATGACACTAATGGCCCTCTCTAAATATGAGTTTCCCGTAGAGATTCTTTGCCAACTTTCTTCCCTGAGTTAGACCCCTATTAGATTAGCATTTCCCTCCTAAAGTTTACACTTGCAAACTGTTCTTAAAATAATTGAGTTCAGCATCCAAATGTCACTGTTTCATCACCATTTAGTTTATGCTTTAGTGACCTCTCTTGCACTGAGTTCTTTCAACACATTCCATTTAGCTTCCATAGGAACGATTATTTTTTCCATACCCATCACATCAGTTTACATAAATATTTAATTAGACTTCATAAATATAGTAACAAATACAATTAACAAAAACTGGTTTGAAACCTGTTGCTGTAGGAGCAGAATTCTCAGAGTACACAAGAGAAATCAGCCGCAAGCAACCATCTGTAGATATCAGTCAAAATGTGGGCCAGCACTAATGAATTGGGTTAGTGGCCATCGACCACCTGAATACATTCGGTTTAATTTCCTTACTATTTCACTTGGGTTTTTTTCCATATATCTATCTTTATACACAAAATTATTCTACACCTTGATATTTTTGTTAATTATATATCAGGTCTCTGTAGTAAGGTTGTGTCAATTTTATCAAACAAATTTCATTATGTCATTATCTCCCTATACCTTTTTGCTTATTTGTTGTTGATGATTGTTTGGTTGTTTTTGTTTTTGTGAAAGCATCTCTCACGTAGCCAAGGCTGGCCTTGAACTCCTGAGCCTCCTCCCTCTATTTCTCAAGCACTGGAATTACAGGTGTGTACCACCAAGCCCAGCCAGATTCTTTTTCCAGTGTTGGGACTCCAACTCAGAGTCTTGTACATGCCAGACAAGTGCTCGTCCTTATTTCCTTATAACTTACAAAGCATAAGATGCATCGCTTGAGGGACTTATGAATAGAATATATGATTTTGAACTCTCTTTAGAGGGAGAATTTCTTATTATTCTCTGCTAAGATTGTTGCTCTATTTAGAATGTTCTTCCTTTTTAGCTTTTTTTTTTTTTTCATTTATTTATTGTTATTTGTGTGGCACATGTGCACCACAGCACAAATGTGGAGATTAGAGACCTCACAGGAATCCATTCACTCCTTGCACTGTATGGACCCCAGGAATTAAACTCAGATCAACAGTCTTGGAGAAATTCCTTTCACCCTGAGTCCTCTTGGATTTTCGTTCACTTTCTTTGCATTTTCCCTTTATTGTTATTCTACGTGTATGGGTATTTTGCCTGCATGTACGTCTCTGCACTATGCGGTACCCACAGAGACCGAGAGAGGACGATCAAGCCATGGGGATTAAAGTTCGTGACTGATGAGAGCCACAGTGTGAGTGATGGGAACCAAACCCAGGTCCTCCGGAAGAGGAGTGATCAGAACCACCAAGCCACATTCCTAGACTGCCCTTTCTTTATTTCATTGTGTGTGCCCTTGGGGTGGGGAATGTAAGTACACGCAGGTGCAGTGAGACCAGAGACGTTGGAGCAGCTAGCACTAGACTTAGAGACGGTGGCGAAATACACGCCGTGGGTGCGGGATCCTGACCTTGGGTCTTCTGTAAGAGCAGCAAGCGCTCTAACCCGGCAGAGCAGCCTCTCCAGCCCCCGCACCTTGAATCAGATTCAGTACCGAGTTTTCGCAGAGAACTATCCATTTCACGAGGGAGAGCCAAGCATGACATCCTCTTCTAAATGTTTCGACTTTTAATTATGGGAAAGTTGAAGGACACATAGAACAGATGTACAGCATAATGAGCCCCCAATCGGCCATTTACCAGCTTCAGTAGCAATCAACATTTTTGTCAATATTCTTTCGCCTATTCCCCAACCACCCTTTTAAAACAGAACACTGTAATCGTGAACAAATCCCAGACTTCCGATCATGCCACCCTCATAAACTTCAGGAAATCCTCCCACAGAGAACTTCCTTAGAAAAGTCTGATACTTTCTATGTCTGTAATTACAATTTTCTTTCTTTTTTTCCCCAAAGACTCCCCTGAAGAAGAAAAAAATTACATTGTTTTTTGTTTGTTTGTTTGAATATGTGTTGAACTATAGCTCTATAGTGCTTCTAATTTTCTTTCTTTCTTTCTTTCTTTCTTTCTTTCTTTCTTTCTTTCTTTTAGGATTTATTTAGTTTATTTGCAGGGGAATTTTGCCTGCAAGGCATGTATTTACACCACATGCCTGTACCCATGGAGGCCAGAAGAGGGTGTCAAATACTTTGGAACTGGAGTTACAGATGGCTGTGAGCCACCACGTGGCTGCTGAGAACCAAACCCGGGTCCTCTGAAAGAGCAGCCAGTTCTCCTAACCACTGATCATTGTCTGCAGCCTCGAGTGTTTCTTTATTTCAATGCAAAGACAGCTGCTACTATTTTGCCCTTAGTCCTCTCATTGGTTGGCTCATTTGTTTTCCTTAGGCGGAATGCTTACTGAACCATGGTGTCCCCTGGATTATCAGTGTGCTACTGAAAACAATGTTAGCCTCATCCTTCACAGCGCTCCATTTTCCATGTTTTCTATGTGGTCTATAACTGCAGTTTGAAATTTCTGCTTTAAACCATAAATTGTTTGATTTTTTTTTTTGTTCTTTAAAAATTTTTTCTTTCTCAAAAATACAAACAAATAAATAAATGGATAGATATTGAAAATGTTTCCCTCTTTTGTAAGTTCAAGGATGCTATTGTATTAAATATTTATATTAATTTTGTGGCATTTATTTGCCTTTACCCATCCCATAACCTTATGTTTGTATTATACCACATATTCTAATAGCATTCCATTATCATAAAAATTATAATCATGTATATATACATATATATATATAACTCCAGACAGTTATCTTTAACACCTGCTCAGTTCTATAAATGTTTACAGTCACTTAAATGTTATTTAATAAGTTTCAACACCCCTTCTTTAATATTATAATTTTCCCAGACACTGGTGTGGTGTGGTGTCACGTGTGTGGCATGGTTCGGCTTGAGACAGGGTCTAAGGTAGCCACGGCTGGCCTCAGGCTCACCACGCAACGAAGGAACTTCTGCCCTTCCGATCTCTGACTGGGAAAGGTACTGGGATGCTGAGTACAGCTGTATGCCTGTCACACGCGGGTAAGAGCCAAACCCAGGGCTTACACAGTTGGTAGAGCGCTGCATCCCCAGCCCTGATTTTTCCAGTCTCCAATTTTTTATTTGATATTCCTCTCCGCCACAGGCATCTTTAAGACTCTTCTTGTCAGAACGGAGTCACTGTAAGTGCGTAGTTTGAGGGCCTCATCTTTGCTCGTGTGCATAAGAGAAAAAAATACAAGAACAAAATATCTCAACTGAAAATAGAACGCAGTTAGTAATGGGTCGAAACAACCAGCCTGCTAGGTTTCCGGTCAGAAGTGGCTTGAGGTTGCAGGAGGGCAGTTTCTGGGGTGCTCACAGGAAGGGTTGATGTGGGCTTCAGTGACGAGCAGCACAGACACTGGCCGGTGACAATGGACTCAGCTCCGAGCAGGGTAAATCCTGCATGTAAGCGAACAGCAGGGCCATGTCACACGCAGTCTCCACGGCAACAAGAAGAGCAGTTCCCCACGGGGAGCCAGGCTTGTGGGTTAAGACCAGAAAAACTAAGGGGAGCTCCCCTGCTCAAGAAAGGAGGCTGGAAACAGGAGCTGCTGATCACTGTGGGTTGGCTGCTTCTGTGAGGCTGCGTACTGGGGAATGCATACCTCCAGCTCAAGTCCGTGAAAAGCTACCCACCGCTGCTGGACTATACCCGTGACATCTCAGAATCACTATAGAACAGGAAGGAGCGTCACACTGCTCGTTTAAGACCTGGTTTCATCATTTTATATTACATGCTGACATTTTTTTTAAGAGGTACAATGTTATGAGGTATGAACAACCTCAAAAATGCTAGACTCAAGGAAAAGAAGGAGCCAGAAAATCAGAGAGAAAGATAGTTTTGTTGTTGTTGTTTGGGGTTTGGTTTGGTTCTGTTTTTCGTTTGTTTTGTTTTGTTTTGTTTTGTTTTGTTTTGTTTTGTTTTGTTTTGTTTTGAGACAGGGTTTCTCTGTGTAGCCTTGGCTGTCCTGGACTCGCTTTGTACACCAGGCTGACCTCAAACTCACAGTAATCTGCCTGCCTCTACCTCCCCAAGTGCTGGGATTACTGAGACTGGCTCACAGCTAGTTTTTTAATTGAGTTCGCCAAGGTCCTGCAAACTAAAATCCAGAAAATAAGTAGAAAACAATATGAAGAAAAGTAATGCTATAATCCCAGCACCCAGATGACGTTAGCAACATAGGATTTCAATGGTTATATCGCCAAACTTAGTCTCAAAACACGGAAAGACCAGTTAGGTATGAAAGAAGAAGGGAATGAAGAAGGGAGGAAGGCAAGAAAGGAGGGAGGGACACTAGCATGGCCCATAGCACATTCAGTGGTCCTACAATGAGTTCGGGGGCAGAAAAAGTAGAATCCTCAGAAAGTTCTAGACTAGCCATCCTGCTATATGGTTATGAACAAGAAAACCTGCCTCACAAGGGTGTCCTCTGACCCTCCCATGGGCACGGTGATACACATGCATCCAACACTCACACACAGACACTCATACACACACACAGAACTACAACTGTAGGTGAGAAGCCAACAGTGGTCACCTCAGCTCTCTATAAAAGTTTACTAAAACAACCTAAAAACAAGATAGTAGGGCAATGTTAAGTCTGTTTTGGGGATGAGATCCTCATTTTATGTATGAACACACTCTTTCTCCAGTTGGATCGTTTTCTGTGGTACTAGTCCTCTTCAGTGTTGAACTGCCAGACTTCACTTAGGACAAGCCAGGCCTTATTGCTCATCTTGACTTAAAAAAAAAGTAAAGGCTTGAGCATTCTGGAAAGACCACCACTAAGCTGACACCACTGTTTACTCAGAATCAGAACTTTACTTTTGGCTTTTTAAGTAAAAATCAATTTAGTGTCGTCTAAGTATTAAATTAAAGTGTCTAGGGGAAAGAGGAGATAAGAATTATAAAACAAGCTGGGCAGTGATGGCACACACCTTTAATCCCAGCACTTGGGAGGCAGATCTCTGAGTCTGAGGCCTGTATTGGTCTACAGAGCTATTTCCAGGACACCCAGGGCTACAGTGAGAAACTTGTCTTGGAAAATCACCATCATCATCATCATCATCATCATCATCCAAGGACTGAGCTCAGTTGACACAGTGATTTTTTTTTTTTTTTTTGCTTGTGAGAAGAAAAGTAATGCTAAAATCCCAGCACCCAGAAGGCATTAACAATATAGGATTTCAATGGTTATGTAGCCAAACTTGGTCTCAAAAGACACAAAGAAGAGATAGGGTAGAAGGAAGGACACTTTCCTCTAGACACTTTAATTTAATGCTTAGAGGACACTAAGTTGATTTGGTTTCCATCCACAGCACTTTCTTAACTGGGTGTAAAGCCACATTCCTATAATCCCAGCACTCGGGGGGGGGGGGCGAGGGGGTAGAGAAAGGAAGACCAGAAGTTCAGTGTTACCCTCAGCTAAGTGCTGAACAGAGACCTGCTGGGCTATATAAAACCCTGTCTTTAAATAAATATACATTTTATATATATATATATGTATATTTGTTCTGGCTCCCTAGTAAAATAGGCTAGCTGGAAATGGCCTGAGGAAGGAAGATTGTCCTCTGGCTTCCCAGACTGTAGGCGGGCCAGATAAACACAGTTGCCTAAAAAAAAAAAAAGAAAAAGCTAGTGGCCCAATCCAAGTGTAGGAATAGAATTCCTTTTTTCCCCCTTATCCATCAATAAATTTTCCCCTAGACCTTGTTTTGTTTCATGTCATTATTTTCCTTTATCCTAACGAAAGATTATCTTTATTGGTACTTCCCAATACTTAGCGCCCTACAATCTGCCCACTGCTCACAAAAGAACACCTGTTACATGTCAGACACTTTACTAATCACAGCGAGCTGGAATGCCCACCATGGGACAGTGGGTACGTGAAGGACCTAACAGAAGGTTTGAACCTCTTTTGGGTGATTTGGGGGAGAGCCCAAGACAGCAATGACTATCTCTGGATTCAGCCCCTACAGAAACCAAGGGCAGCTCTCCAGTTAGATGGCTCATATGTCCTATTAATTAGAAAAGCAGCCTAGAGCGAGCAATCCTAGAGTAATGGTAAGTAGAGAAGTGGCTGTCACTCATTTTATATGAGAGAGAAAGACTTTTGGCATCTTATGGCTCATTCCATGCTTATGTTCCTTGTTAAGAAATGACAGGAGCTCCACAAGGAGAGCAACAGAACCAAAATATCTGGGCACAGCGGGCTTTTCTGAGACTGATACTCCAAACAAGGACCATTCATGGATATAACATAGAACGAACCCTTGCTCAGATGTAGCCCATAGCAGCTAGGTATCCAAGTGGGTTTCCTAGTAAGGGGAACAGGCACTGTCTCTGACATGAACTCAGTGGCTAGCTCTTTGATGGCCTCCCCCTCCCTTACCAAGCCACAGAAGAAGACAGTACAGCCAGTCCTGATGAGACCTGATAAGCTAGGGTCAGATGGAATGGGAGGAGGACCTCCCCTATCAGTGGACTTGGAAAGGGGCATGGGAGGAGATGAGGGAGGGAAGGTGGGATTGAGAAGGAATGAGGGAAGGGGCTATAGCTGGGATACAAAATGAATAAACTGTAACTAATATAAAAAATAAAAAATTAATTTAAAAAATGACTATGGAGGACTCCTGGCTCTGTTTTGAAACCTAGTGGTCACAGATGGCCTTAACTAGGTTTTGTAAAGGTGTTTTACATCCATCAAGAGCACATCAAGACCTTGTTGTTCCTTAGGCACTGAGATAATTCCACTCCGAAAGCCGGAGGAAAAGCAGTGTGGATGTGTCCTTGGCTCTTTTCCCAGGATTCAGCAGACGTTCATGGAGCAGCAGTCCATCTCCACTGCCGTTGCTCTGATTCTGAACAGATGTGATGTGCTCTAACTTAAACTCATGCTGTGGCTTGGCTCCAAGACAACATACACCATGTCCAATCCCTTCCTGCTGTCTGCATTTCCGCTCTGGAAATACTCATGGTATCCTGAGAAGCACGTGCCAGCCCTTCAGTAAGCAGTAAGGAAAGATAAGATGAAATGTCATCTGCCTTGAACCGTGGTATACAGGCAAGTTCTTCTAAAACCAGTGGGTTGCTTTGTTGATGCTTCTTGCTAGCCAGGTATTGAGAATTATTTCTCAACCCATTTCTATGGATTTTTCAATAGAGGAAGCTCTTTCCCACTCTACCAATTCAGCAATGGTGGTTCTAATTTTTGAAAATGTATTGCCTTTTCCATTCTTGAAGACTGACTACTAAGATTTTTTAGACGGGTCTCTTGTTTATTTGGTGTGTGTGTGGTATGTGTGCATGTATGTGTGTGTGTTGTATGTCCATGTATGTAGTGCATATGTTCATGTGTATGTCTGTATGTGCTGTGTGTGTGGTGTATGTGTGTATTTGTGTTGTGTGTTTGCGTATTTTGTGTTTCATGTGTGTATGTGTGTGTGGTGTGTGTCCATGTGCGTGTCTGTATGGTATGTGTATGTGTGTGTGTATGTGTGCATTTTCTTTCAACCAGAGCCCTGCTGTGGGTGGGCTGGTGCTGTATAGCCAAGCGGCCCTAAATTCACGGCAATTTAGTGCCAGGATTATAGGTGTGTACCTCATAGCTGGCCTCTTTCTTTCTTTCTTTCTTTCTTTCTTTCTTTCTTTCTTTCCTTCCTTCCTTCCTTCTTTCTTTCTTTATTTATTTTTCTTTCTTTTTGCATAACTTTTAGTTGGAATCCAACTTTTAGTTGAAATCCTGCCAATCTAGTCTTTATTGAAACAGCCATGTCTTGTCTACCTTCTCATCCAGGGAGCTTGTTTGTTTGTTTGTTGTTTTTTGAGACAGATGCCAAATTTTTCTTGCAAATCACACAAGAGAATAGACGATCCACCGAAGTTCACTGAAATCACTAATTAATATATACAAAACAGGGACTGCCAACCTTTTTATAAATGAACCAAATACTATTGTAGTCATGGTCTGCAGACATAGAATAGAGAATATAGAAAATAACTGATTTTTTAGAATGTTTTATTTATTATTGTATGGGTGTAAGTATACATGTACACATGTGTCACGGTGTGTGTGTGAAGGTCAGAGGTCAACTTTGTGTAATCATTTCTCCCTTCAATCTTTATTTGGGTACCAGGGATCAAACTCAGGTTACCAGCCTTAGGCTAGTTCATCCACAAGACTCTAAATTCTTTCCAATCTTAAAACATAATTGCTGCAGGATATTTGATCCCATTGTGAACCTGGAGATTGTAAACTGGAAAAAAAAAAAAATCTGTTTCTTGTTGTGGTGTGGCTCAGCCCTAACACACATCTTTAATCCAAGAGCTAAATAAAGTCAAACCATAGGTCAAGAGGCAGAGCAAGCCAACATGGAATGAAATAAGTAAAGAGGAAAGAAGGACATTGAGTTGAAGGATATAAGACACTGTAGAGAAAGAGTAAAAAGGGTTGTTTGGTTGGTTTATTTGTTTGTTTCCTTTTGGGATGTCAGCTAAATAGGAAGGTCTGGGTGCTTTCTCTGCCTCTGAGCTAGTAGGTTTTCATCCCTGCATCTGGCTCCTGAGTCTCTATTGGCAAAATCTAACGATTGGAATTTTGTTCTTAAAACACTTACTCATTCAAAAAGCCAAGGATAATAGTGTACACCATAATCCAAAACTCAGGAGGCTAACACAAAAGGATTGAAGGTTCTAGATCAGCCTGGACTATGTCTCAAAAAAATAATCTAAAGGAGGGCCAGGGGAGGGGCTGCAAGACGACTCAGCAAATAAAAGTACTTTCCACCAAACCCTAATGACTTGAATTCTATCCCCAGGATCTGCAGGTAGGAGAGAAATGACTTCCACAAGTTAACTCTGGCTTATATATTCTGTCTCTGTCTCTCTGTTTCTCTGTCTTTGTGTTTCTCTCTCTCTGTCTCTCTGTCTCTCTCTGTCTCTCTGTGTGTGTCTCTTTCTCTCTCCCCCCCTCTCAATCAGTCAGTACATAAGAAAACCAGCTCAGTGTTAAGAGAAGTTATTGCTCTTCCAGAGGACAGAGCTCAATTTCCAGAACCCGAGTCAGGTAGCTCACAACCACTTGTAACTCTACCTCTAGGGGGCGAATGCCTCTAGCCTCCAAGGACAGTGTCACACATGTGCGCATATACACAGACATATCATTAAAAATAACATAAATCTTCTTTAAAGAAAAAAAAAGGGCTGGAGGTGACTCAGTAGGCAAAGTGAGTACTGTACAAACTTTGGCTGCAGGACAAGAAAAAATAAAGCATTCACGAGCAGAAATCTTCCTCCCCAGCTTTCATTCTCAGTAGCCATATTTACCCAGTCAACACTCTTGCACAGATAGGGAGGGGCTATGGGTCCCCACCCCTAACTAAGGAGCCATTGATAACTGATGGCTTCTTGAAGAAGAAGTCAGTTTTCTTTAAGAACGAGACTCCTGGTAACTCAACCATGCTCCAGAGGATGGCCACATACCCAGAAGAAAATGAACAGCACAAGTTAGTGTTAATGGATTATAAATAAAATAGGATGGGAAAAAAACGACACGAAGTTAGGAAGATAGGTAGGTAGAGTGACTCTAGGGACACTAGGGTTAAAAAAAAATAGACCAAAATACATCGTATGAAATTCTAAAAATCAAAAAATGGATGGGGGATGGCAAGAGAGATGGCTCAGAGGTTAGAAACTCTGGCTGCTTACCCAGAGAACCCAGGTTCAATTCCCAGCACCCATATGGCAGCTCTAGTCCCAGGGGACCTGAAAGACAAACAGGCAGGCAAAACACCAGTACACATAAAATAAAAATAAATAAATAAATTGAGTTTAACTAGTGGCTCAGTGTTGTAATGACATAAAATTTCAAACCTTCCTTTTTACCAATGAAGACTCAGGAGCCAGTTGCAGAGGTAAGAACCTACTAGCTCAGAGAAGCAGACAAAGCACCCAGCTGACCTTCCTACTCAGCTGACATCCCAGGAAAAGCCAAAAACTAAAAGCCAAAAGCTCCTTCTCCTTCACGCTGTCTTAAATACCCTTCTCTCAATGTCCCTACTTTCCATTACTTGGTTACTTGTTCTACCTCTTGACCTAGGGTTAACTTAATTTCATCCTGCGTACAGAAAGCTCTTGGATTAAAGGTATGTGCTAGGGCTGAGCTATATGCCATAACCACCTGTTTACAATAAACAGAAAATTCTTGGATTAAAGGTGTGTGCAGGGCTATGGTACTACACAACTAAAAACATGTTTTTACACTTCACAATCTCTGGTTTCACAATGAGATCAAATATTTTGCAACAGCTCAGTGGTTAAGAGAAAAACCATTCTTGTAGAAGACCTGAGTTCAGTTCCCAGCATCCAGCTGGGACAGCTCACAACTGCCTATAACTCCAGCTCCAAGGGCTCTGACACCCATCTGTCCTCACTCATATGAAGACATAAACATATGTTAGGGTACAGAGTTTGCTGAAGAAAACACCCCAGACTCAAATAGTATGCAAACAGCAAAGAGCATTTTATTCTGCAGAAATCCAGCGTGCAAGGATCACCATTAAGGCAAAATGGGAACCCTGGGGTTGGCTGGCAGTCCCAATTAAAAGCCAGTGAGGGGATTTCCAGGGATAGTTAGGTCATCTTTATTCTGCTTGCTGTAGGTTAGCAGCTCGGGTGCAGGTGTTTTGGGGATAGGCTTGAGCCAGGTCAGGAGTCAGTCATGAGTTAGGGGCTTGAAAAATCAGCAGTTGGGCAACTTTATTTCTCTCCAGCCAGATGTCTTGGCCAACTCTGATTGGTTACCAGTTCTCTATGGTCATTCCTGTGACTAGAGTTCCCATTTCTGGGAAATGGAAACTCAGGCCTACTCTGCCTTAGTAAGAGAATGAAGCCTGTCATGGGGTCAGTCAGGCTTATTTAACTAGGCCTTCTCACATATATACATAAATAAATAATAATAATAAACAAGTTTTTAAAAAAGAAAAATCTCAAATTGATAAATTAATAAAATTAATTTATTAATAGAATTAATAAAATACTATGTTGTGTAAATCTGACAACCTGATCCTCAGGGCCATGTAAAGCTGGTTGCAGGATACACATCTGTAATCCCAGCACATCAAAAACAATACAGATGGGCGGCAGAGGCAGCAGACTCCTCCAAAGCTTTGGGCCAGCTAGCCTGGCATATACAGGCTGAGCAGCAAAAAGACGCTGTCTCAAACAACGTGAACATTAAGGCTGTATCTGACCTCCAGCTGATCGTCATGGCACCCATCCACACACACACATATGCATACAGAAATACCCACGCACACACATCATACACAAACACAGAAAAATGCAAAAGGGGGCCGGCAAGGTTACTCAGTGGGTAAAGGGACTTAACTGCCAAGCAGACAGCCTCAATTTAATCTGCAGAACACATATGGAGGAATGAGAGACTTGACTCCCACAAGTTGTCCTCTGATATCCACATGCTTGCAATGAGAAGTGTGCACATGTACACATACAAACACATATAATAAATGACTTTGTAATCTATCAGATAGAGAGGCAGCCACTATTTGCTCTATCCCCTTCACTCTTTCATCTTGCTACTTTGTCTTTTCCAGAGGAGGGAGAACATTAGAGAGAAAAGATCAAAGATATTATTATGCCAGATGCTATTGGAATACAGTGGACCATGACTTTAATGTAAGAATCCATACGCTGATGCTTTCCAAAGATTTATTTATTATGTATACAATGTATGCATGCACACCTCCACGCCAGAAGAGGGTATAGATGGTTGTGAGTCCCCATGTGGGTGCTGGGAATTGAACACAGGATCTCTGGAAAAGCAGCCAGTGTTCTCTACCTCTGGGTCATCTCTCCAGCCCCCATCTTGGTTTTGGGGGCAGGAGCTCACTAACTGAACAAGGCTGGCTAGATATCAAATGCAGTCATGCTCTGCCTCCCCGAGCTGGATTCTGGAACACAGCACCAGTTTTTCTTGCACGGGATCAAGTCCTTGCACTCCAGCAGTAAGTACTTTACCATGACCAGTCTCCCTGGCTTTCATGAGATGCTTTTGAAAGGCTTTCTAAGGTTCACCAGGGTGGGCAGACCTTCCCCAATACCAACGAATTCTCCAACTTCTCCCAGGCGAATCACACAAACTTCTCAACTCCTGACCTCGCCCCACAGGAAATCCTCCTGGCTCAGGGCCAGCTATTTTCCATTGTAGCTCCTGGGAAACAGACACCCTCATCACTACAACTGGGCCCCACTGAAGTCCTCCCATTTAGAATTCCAGTCAGCTCACCAGACAGGAAACAAGCCGTAGTTCCTATTCATTTATGGCCCTGAATTCAAAACACATGTCCTCCACATGAACTCTCCCACCCTGCTCTCCTCCAATCTCAGGACATCCCCAGTAACCCCCAATTCCCACCAGGCTTTCCCTACAAGAGAAAAGAAAATCCAGTGATGGCTCTCCACTGCCCCTTTCTCCTACTTCACCCTCCGGCTGGTGTCCCATCATCCAGATGTCCTGAAACCTGAAGATACTGCTCACTTTGTGTTCTCAGCTCTGACACTCCCCATGAAGTTTCAAAGTACCATTAAAAAAAAAAAAAAAAAAAACACACACACACTAGCCTACTACATTGAGACACACAACACCTTCCATGTGTGCTTTGGGTCCTCCACAGAGCTGTCTTCAGGCTTCTCACAGTGGGGAACATCATAGCTGTGATTGTTGGCTGAGTCCAACTTCTGGGTTGCTGAGACAAGACCTTTGAAGAGATTCAAACCACAGTTCTTTTTGCTATAGTTACACAGTTGTTCTGGCCTGCCCTTTTGCTATGAGTGCATTCCAACGTTGGGCAATCAAGGAGCCCAAAGAGAGTTTCAAATGATTTGTAAAAATGGCCTTTGAGGATCTGAAAACATATCAAATGAGAAAGGAATAATCAATTAGGACAGGAGGGTTTGTATTCTTAAAAGCCAGACCATGGAGGAAGGGCTTAAATCCCTCTGGATCAGCCCGAAGTCTGTTTTATGGAAGTTTGGTGTTCCATAATATTCCTGTAGCCCCTGTGATAGGAGCTTGGAATACACCAGTTCCTAGAATGCAGCCCCACCCTCCATACTGGAAGAGACTAAATGTATCACTACAGCATCTTGTGAGGAGAGCTGCCCTCAGACTACAGCAGGAATGGGCAGACACATGGGAATGGGCATCCAGGAGCAGCCAGAGGACTTCCTCAAAGATAGGATCTGCAGAGTTTTAGGTGAAGAATGACCATTTCAGAAAAGAAGGAGCCCAGCATACAAAGACACCACCTGGCTTTGAAAAGTTCCAGAGCAGCTCTTCAGAACAGAAAAAAAGACAAGTAGGAAGTAACAAAGAGATAGGAGCCACGTCATGGAATGCTTCACATATAATGCTCTGGCAATTACTATCTTCGCAGGACCAGACAGTAAATCCTTTAGGCAGTGCCAGCCATATGGTCTCTGCCTACAGTACTTGCCATCTCTCATTAAAGCACAAATACAGCCCTCACAGACAATACACAAATCAATGGGTGTGGCTATTCGGCCAACCATATGTTATTTAGTGGCGCTTGAATATCATGTAATTTTCATGTATCATAAAATATTCTTTTGTTTTTTTTTTATTTAAAATTTGAGGCATGTGGAATCACACAAAAATGAATAAATAAAAACAGACAACGGGCTGCATTTGACCAGCAAACTAAACTTTGCAGACTTCTGCTCTGGACTGGTAATTCCCATAACCACTGCAGATTAGAATCACATGGAGATTAATCACGTGGGCCTTTGCTCTTCTCTGCCTAGCTTACAAGGAACGCAAGCTCATAATGGTATCTAGCCATAGGAGCCAAGTGGCTCCAAGTTTTAAGATTCCAGATGACTCAAGGATAGGATTTCAAACTCTGGAAACTATCACTCTAAGCTAAAAGAACCACTGAATAGATTGGTGACTTTAATAGAGGAAAGGCACACAGATTTGGATTTTAAAAATGGCACGCTGAAATGATGGAGAGATATACAACTGATATGAAAGTATATACTTTCACAGTGTATATTGTGTATATCAGCAAAAGAGCAGGCTATGGATTATGGATTATGTATTATGGACCCATATTTTTATATACATATGCATATATATTTAACAGTAATAATTGGTGCTGAAGAAGCTACCAATTTCAGAGTGAGAGGATGTAGAAGAGAAGGCTTGTGAGGGGCTAAAGGTAAGAAAGAAAAGGGAGAAAATAATGTAATTATAATTGAATTAAAATGTATAAAATTTTAAAATAAATATGGGTTTGTTAGAAAAAATAGAAGTAGGAAGAAAAAGGTTTAGAAAGCAATAATAAAAGGTAAACTTTATTTCTAAGTACTATAAGTAATGTATTTGTCTCTTTTGTTATTTATTTTTATCTTACAATAAAATGTTCCTTTTTCCCCAGTGTCACATAGTAGATCAGGGCCTTGCCCATGAAGCACTCTAACACTGATCATATCCTCAGTCCTTGGTGTGTTGGGACAGGGTCTTAGGGTAGGGTTTGGGTCAGACTGGCCTTGAATTCACTATGTGGTCCAGTCTGATCTCACACTTTCAGTCAGTCCTCTGCCTTCTAAAGTGCAGAGCTAGCTGCAGCAGGACAGCCCCATTCACCCATCTTGCTTTAAAATACACACTTATAAACATGAACATAAAAAAAAAACATTAGAAGAAGAGAGAAAGAAAGCAGGGGAAAAAATAGGGGAGAAGAAAGGTGTTTGAGTCTACAAGCTAAGAATTCCTCATATTAAAAAAATTAGAAACTTGTAAAGTCAAAGAGCAACGTGCTGGAGGCAGATAGGATCAAGATACATTGCATATGTGTTTGAAATTGCCAAAGAACAAACAGAAGACATTCTTTTAACACAATCTCAAAGCCGGGTGCCCTGGAGCACACCTTTAACCCAGCACTCAGGATGACAGAAGCAGGCAGATCTCTGTGGGCTTGAGGCCAGCCTGGTCTACAAAGCAAGTCCAGGACAGCCAAGGCTACACAGAGAAACCCAGATAGATAGATAGATAGATAGATAGATAGATAGATAGATAGATAGATAGATAGATAGATAGACAGATAAACAATCTTAAATTTGAAGCACCACACAACTCCAGACTTCTAGCCAGATGGTGTTGGCACACACCTTTAGTCCCAGCAGGTAGGTCTCTGAGTTCGAGGCCAATCTGGTTACATAATAAGCTCAAGGTAAGAGACATTCTATCTATATTCACCCAACACAAAAGATAAATCAAAAAGGTACAAGAACATAAATAGAAAAAAATTAAAAGGACACCAGACGATATGTCAAGAGAGTCTGAACTAAAACTGTGGCAATGGCAAAAGAAATTGAACATACTTGGAAACTAATACATGCTCAAAGATCGTCCCAGTTGGCCACGAGGAGGAGGAGGAGCAAGGGGAGGTGGAAGAGGAGAGGCAGTGTTGGCAATAGCTTTGCAGCCCAGTCAGTCGCAGTAGCGTTGGAGGCAACTCTGAGGTCCAATTTCCTTACCCACACACCACTAAAATCAAGTTCCCAGCATGCCTCGGGATGGGGGCCTCATGGGGTCTGACACTGATTTTCCCCCCTTTGGTTTTTCGAGATAGGGTTTCTCTATGTAGCCCTAGTTATCCTGGAGCTCACGCTGTAGACCAGGTTGGCCCGGAACTCAACAGAGATCCACCTGCCTCTGCCTCCTGGGTGCTGGGATTAAAGGTGTGTGCCACCACAGCCCGGCTTCTGACACTGAATTTAACTCCAATCTCTACGGGAGTGGTAATTTTCTAAAACTTAAAACAACAGAAGGTACTATAAGTGAGATGAACATTAATATTATCATGGAAAAATGCAAAGCTATGGTAAACAAAACAAAAATCCGAAAATTGAAATGAATACAGCAGATCAGTTATAACCAAGATTTTTACCAAGATTCTCCTGAGGAACAAAAACAACAGTATAATTAATAATTAATATTTTATTTTATGAGGGGGGTTTGTTAGATCAGAGTATATAGTCAGAGGCTAGATAGTCCCACAATGGCTGGCTCCAAGAGAAAACCAAGAAAAGCCAGTTGCTGCTCAGTCCCAAAAGATGGAAATCTCAGAACAAGAGGGATCAACGGCAGGGCACAGCCGAGCTCTGAAGGCCTGACGGCCCCTGGGGAATTGCTAGAGCTAGTCCCCTAGGAGAATCACTCGCACGAAAGAGTGAAGAATCTGGATTCTGACACACACAGGTACTAGACGCCTCCAAAGGATACTGGTGCGAAGCGCGTTGAGCATGCGCACTCCAGCTTCTCAGTTCTGCAACGTTTTGTTCTGTCCAGAGCCATCCAGAACAATATTTCTCCTCTTCCAGGGTATCTTCTCGCTTAGTTCATGATCCCCACATCAATATGATCTGGAAACACCCAGAAGTCCTTTACCGAATTTCTAACCATCGCTCAATCCAGCCAAGTTCGAAACCAAGAATAACACTTTTTTTTTTAACAAGTCAGCTTTCTGTTGCTGTAAAGAAGTAATTTTTAATCTTTTTAAATATTTATTTATTATTTATACAGTATTCTGCCTGCATGTGTGCCTTGGATGCCAGAAAAGGTCACCAGATCTCATTATAGATGGTTGTGAGCCACCATGTGGTTGCTGGGAATCGAACTCAGAACCTTTAGGAAGTACTGCCAGTACCCTTAACCTCTAAGCCATCTCTCCAGCTCCTAATTTTTAATCTTTAATGTAAAAGGACAAAAGGTTTGGGTTGGAGAGACAGCTTAGAAGATAAAACATTTGTCAAGCAAGCACAAGGTCCTGAGTTCTGACCCCTCCCCCCCAAGAACACTCATAAAGCCAGGTCTGGAGGCTTGTGTCTGTGAGCCCAGGGCTCAGACAGCGAGATGGGAGGGAAACACGGGAGAATCCCCGGAAGTTTGCGTGACAGCAAGACTAGTGTACCTAGCACAGACTAGCAGAGACTGTAGGCGACCCTGCCTCGGGCACGGTTCAGTCAGTTAACCGCTGGCCTTGCGAGTATAAGTACCCGAGTTCAACCCCAGGGCCCAGGTAAAATGCCACCTATGATAGCACGCACTTGTGACCGCAACACAGGAGAAACAGGGGCAAGAGGATCCCTGAGACTCGGTGACAAGCCTAACTGACCTAGCTGGTGAGCTCCGGGCCAGTGAGAGAGCCTAGCTCAAAAAGTAAAGTGGACAGCTCCTAGAGAACGAGAGCCAAGGTTGCTGGCTAGCCTCCACCCACGTGCGTGCACGCACAAACACACCACAAAAGAAACATGATAAAAAATTGTTTTGTGAGCCATTCTATGAAATTAGCTTTGAATTTGCCACGCAGATTGTAGCATTTAAACTATCTGTCCTAAGATACCACAGTCAGGAGAGGCAAAAATCCTTTGGAGATGCAGCTGTTAGCAGGAAACCTTCTATACATCCAACACTGAACAAAGAACTCAAGCTAAGGTTTGTATATGAAAATACCAAATAGCATAAAGAGATTCTTAGTGTAACCTACATGATTCAGATTCGTAGTTCCCTAATTTCTGCATATTATAAAACTTAACTAGAAATATCACTTTTTAAAAAAACATATTTAGCGCTCAAAATATTGTTAGTCTCATATATTTCTATTATATTTTTTTACAGAAAGATTATTCAGTATACTTCAAGGAATAGGGGGCATAGCAATAGCAGAACTACTGGAATAGGTTGTTTTTGTTTGTTTGTTTTTAGAGAGTGTCCTGTTGTGTCTCTTTTCTGTTGACATTCCTGAGGCTCACAGCTGTGAGGCAGCAATTGGGAGTTTACTCTAAATCTTCCATCTCTGCTTTGTGTGAGTCGACCCAAAGTCGTCTAGAACAAAGTCTAGAACAGGAAAGACCTACTGCTGGATCCAAAGCCATTCTCCAATCCCACTTCCGCACCCAATTCCACCTCCAGAACCATCCCAGAAGCTCCCGCCCTCCCACACATAGTACCCTACTCATGATCAGGACGTCTTTCAAGACTGATAACACACACCAGTTGAAATGCCCCATGGTTAAACAAAGGGAAAGAGAGGCTTCAAGCATTAGGATTTTTAGGGCAGGTAACCATTGTAAGCCGAAACACATTATATTTTGGCTAATGTTTACAAATATAGAGCCAGCACCCAGGTGTGATGGCACACCCCTGTAATCCCAGTGCTTGGGGAGGCAGAGGCAGGTGGATCTCTGTGAGTTCAAGGTCAGCCTGGTCTACAAAGCCAGTCCAGGACAGCCAAGGCTACACACACACACACACACACACACACACACACACCTATCTTAAAAAAAAACAATTATATATACATATATGTTCAGTTTTTACTTATTTCTGGCAGACTTACACCTAAGCAAGTGCAACTAGACCAAAGATTATATTTGTCTAAGTTAAGATTTCTGTTGCTGTGAAGAGACATCATGACCACAGCAACTCTTATAAAGGAAATCATTTAATTGGGGCTGGATTATAATTCAGAGGTTTATTCCATTATCATCATGGCAGGAAGCAGGCAGACGTGGTGCTGGAGAGTAGCTGAGGGCTCTACCTCCGGATCGGCAGACAGCAGGAAGTGTGAGCCACACACAGAGGCTGGCTTGAGCATCTGAGACCTCAAAGCCCACCCTGACAATGACACGCTTCCTCCAAAAGGCCACATCTACTCCAATAAGGCCACTCCTTCTAATAGTGACACTCTCTATGGGTCTATAGAGCCATTTTCATTCAAACCACCACAATGTTAAAAAAGAAAAACAACTGTTTTCATACGATGGGAGATGTACAATTACATCATTCAACTAGATTATTAATCAGATAGAACTTAAAACAAAACATCAGCGGAGAAACCCGGAAACCACTCTGAAGGATGGGGTCCTGGGGGCTTGAAAGAGGCTCAGAAGTTAAAAGCACTGGCTGCTTTTCTGGAGGTCCTGAGTTCAATTCTCAGCAACCACTTGGTGGCTCACAACCATCTATAATGAGATCTGGTGTCCTCTTCTGGCATGCAGACATACATGCAGGCAGAACATTGTATACATAATAAACACATAAATCTAAAAAGAGAGAGAGAGAGGGAGAGAGCGGGTCGTATCAGATAAGTGCACCAGTATGTGGGGAAATAACAGAGGAGGAAGATCAAGACTGATAAGAAACCCAGCCCACCTGGCACATGCTGGAAAAGCTGCGCCCCACCTCAGATGATTAACTGTCTGAGTGTGTCATCTTTGTAAATTCCACAAGTACCATTCTCTGAAAGAGACAACTGAATGAAAGAAAAAAAAAAAAAAAAAAAGAATGAAACAAACAAATAAGGAAGTTCATGACTGTTCCTGGGAATGGAGGAGAACTTTCTTGTAGATAAAAGGAATTGCATAGCCAGAAACAGAGACATCAGGGAGAATCCAGAGTGAACACAACCCTGAGCCAGGCCATGTGAGGAGAGGAGTGAGGGAAGAGCCAAGAGATTAAAGGGTAGAGCAAAAGGATGGAAAGGACCAGGCATAGCAACATTTCTGGGTTATTCAGGGAAGGAAAAGGCATCTGGGGAAAGGACAGCTCGGCCCCTGCACTGGAGAAGTTATAGACAGAATATGAGGTATGTGAGAGAGCCATACCCTGTAACAGGTAGAACTGAGGGATGCTAGGAGAACCTGGTGGCCAGCTCTACTTTGATATTTTTAAAAGTCACCCCAGCCATTTGTTCTGGGTTTGAGACATAACATGGGCCTTTAGCTCCACAGCTAATAATTGATCTCCTAAGGAAGACTATCCTACATTTATCCTTATTGATCATGGACATACCCTCATGAGGCTGAGCTCACAATAACTTTCTCTTCACACTTGTGTGTTTCTACTGTCTTGTTTCTTCCTTCAAGTACCACCGTCCAGTCAGGGGCATTGTGAAGTTCAGGGTTCAGGGGAGACCATCTCAGTATCACTCCTCAAAAGGAGAAGGAACTGACTATATTTTGGTTTATTTCCCTTCACAAATGTGTTTGTATGCAAACTACTGATATTTAAGATTCCCTTTAAGAGTAGAACTTTTAGAAATATTTTAGGTCAAATTAAGTCAATTTCAGTCAGGATAAATAGGTTAGTTTGCCAAAACAGTATTGGCGACACTAACAGTCACTTCTTGTGTCAAACTACAAATGTGCAGCGGGTCAGCAAGGGGCTTCTGCTCAGCATTCTAAACAAGGTCTCCACCTGTAGACAGTCCATCTTAACCCAATCCTGCCACAAGTATAGGGCACGGCAAAGCACTCAGTGCCTCATAAGTTTCCCACCAGGGACAGGCACCCAACGTTTCACCTCACTTTGCATTGACTAGCAGGGCACAGCCTCAGCCAGTCCACATGGGACAGACCTTCAACTTATCCTGAGTCAGGTAAAGTGTTCACGTCACCACGCAGGCTGGCCATTCAGGGCAGCTGCCCCTCAGATGAAGATCCAACATGGTTCTTCAACCGGGGCAATTCCTGGAAAGGGCTGACGTATGGAGAGTATCAGTTGACTGTGTATAGTCCCAACAGCTGGAGAGACATACCCTTCAGCCCTAGAAAAGGAAAGGGGATGGTGTAACATATTGGCCATGAATTACATCTATTTCAGCCTGCATCCCCCGAACCCCCAAACAAACCTCTTAACACAAATACGTTAATTACTACTTTCTGAGCTTTCAGCAGTTCTTAGATACTGCTACTCCAATGATAAACATCTATCTCTTGGTAAAAGGGGTTGGCAACAGGCATCTTGGTATATACCTATGATCCCAACACTCAGAATGCAGAGAGGAGGCCAGCCTGGCTTACATAGCAAGTTTCAGCCAGTCGGGCTATATGGTGAGAGTTTGTCTTTAATGATGAGTTTATTTTTATTTTATGTGTGTTGCTGCTTTGCCTACATGTATGTCTGCGTAAGGTTGTCAGGTCCCCTAAAACTGGAATTATAGACTTACAGTTGTGAGCCTCCATGTAAGTGCTAGGAATTAAACCCAAGTCCTCTGGAAGAGCATTCAGTGCTCTTAACTGCTGAGCCATCTCTCCAGCCCCAAGAGCTTCTCTTTAAAAAAATGAAAAATAATAATACAGCATTTATAAAATCAGTAAAATAAAATTTAAAATATAATATAGAGTAAATATAAAATTCCTGCGAAATTTTAAGTTCCTTAAGAAAAAAAAATTAATATAAAAGTTTCTAAAGAAAACATTATTTTACTGTATACATAAAAGATACTCCTGACAAACTGTTCACTACGTAATGTTAAATGTGACACAATTTGTGTCAAATTCTAATAGCATATTTGATAGAAATGACAAGCTATTTCTAAAGTTAATCTGTGAAAAATACCCAATAGTCAAAATCTTTTTAGAAAAAGAAGAGACCAGATATAAAACACACTATAAAGTCACAATAATTGGAATAATATACCCAGTACAGTGTTAATGGAGGAATAATATATCCAGTATGGTGATGCATGTTTATAATCCCAGCTCTCAGAAGGCTGAGGTGGAAGGATTGTTTCAAGTTCAGTGCCAACCTTGGTTACATAGTGAGTTCCAGGCCAGCCTAAACTACATACTAAGACCCTTCTAAAGTATTTTTTAGGTTGATAATTTAATAAAAGATGGTGATATTGTGAAAAATAAGCCAATAGCTCAATAGAAAACATTAAAAAGCCAAGAAAATACATACATACATACATGCATATGGAAATATCTTATAGATGAGTAGATTGATAGACAGACAGACAGATGGATAGACAGAATATTAGAATATGAAAAGGAGGCATTTGCAATTAGGAAATTAGTGTTATTGGGACAAACAGCTGACCATTTGGGAAAAAGTAAAATTGAATTTCATATCACACAAGAAAACACATTATAGTTGAACATAAAGTATCATTCTTGAAAAGATAAAAAATTTTAAATATATTTATACCCTTCAAGGAAAATTTTTATCTTAACAAAATAAAGAACCAGATGGCATTCTGTGTCTGGCAGGAAAAAAAAGTCAAGTAGCAGGTTAATTATGACATGGTAACTGATGTCAGGTTACACCTGAAGCTCTTTTCTAACTTTTTTAATGTAAATTTAACAGAGATTTATTGTCTTGTGATTCTGGGAACAGGAAACTCAAGGTGATTAAAGCTGTCCACATCGATGTCACTCAGAGCACATCTGTACCCTAATGTCCACTTTCATGAGGACCCCAGACACACTGGATTAATACCCAGTCTCCAAAATAGTCATATAGTGAAACGCTAGGAGTTGGAACTCCAACTTAGGAATTTATCAGGACAATATTCAGCCTGTTAGTGAGCTGAAATGTGTTGTTTAGGGAAATTTAACAAAACAAACTCTTTGGGAGCCTTGAGCATAAATGAGTAAGATTTATGTAACAAATAAGTCAGTTTTATATGATAGTTCCCCCCACTTTGGTTTTTCAAGACAGGGTCTCTCTGTATAGCTGTGGCTGTCCTGGACTTGCTTTGTAGACCAGTCTGCCTTGAACCCACAGTGATCAGCCTGCCTCTGCCTCCTCAAGTGCTGGGATTACAGGCCCACACCAACATGCCCTGCTTTTCATGATAGATAGTATTGAATTTTTTTTTTTTTTTTTTTACTTCTTCCACAGAAACTGTTCGTGGAATTCATTTGTAACAAACAGTTCCAAGACAAACCAATAATCAAAAACGGTTTTATATATTTACCTGAAATGTATCTGCTATGTAAAACAAACTAATATCAAATTAGTTTAGCACTCTTGTTAGCAAACACTGTTAGCAAACCCAGATCGATCCTTTCTTCATCCATCATTTTTAAATTATCCTAAATAAAGAAAATGCATTCTAGCAACATAAGGTATATATAATAAGTGTTGTAACTATTGGCCTAGTATTAGTGAATTTGCTATACAATGTGACACCCAATCCTTCTCACACAACCTCCCAAACAATGCAACTATTAAAGACCAGATGTTAGCTCTAAGGTAAACAACTGCCCATCACTTGACACTTGAAATTCATGAACCTATATTTTTGGTTGTGAGTCTCGCCTCTAACGGCTGAATCATCTCTTCAGTGGCTCACATCTTTAATCCCAGCACTCAGGGAGGCAGAGGCAGACAGATCTCTATGAGTTCAAAGTCTGGTATACAAATTGAATCCAGGACAGCCAGGGCTATTATACAGAGGAAACCCTTTCTCAAGAAACACCAAAAAGCTCAGACGAAGCCCATGGCAGCTCAGTATCCAAGTGTATTCCTTAGTAAGGGGAACAGGGACTGTCTCTGACATGAACTCAGTGGCTGGCTCTTTAACCTTCCCACCCCCCGAGGTAGGAGCAGCCTTGCTAGGCCACAGAGGAGGACATTGCAGCCAGTCCTGAAGATACCTGATAATCTAGGGTCAGATGGAAGGGGAGGAGGACCTCCCCTATCAGTGGACTTAAAGAGGGGCAGGGAGGAGATGAGGGAGGAAGGGTGGGGTTGGGAGGGAATGAGGGAGGGGGCTACAGTTGGGATACAAAGTAAATAAACTGTAATTAATATAAAAAAATAAAAATTAAACAAAAACAGCAAAAAGGAAAAAAGAAAAAGAAAAAAGACAAAGACAAATAAAACAGAAAGCAAATAATTTACTCTGTGGAAGAAAAGACAATGAAATTACTCTGTGAATAAAGACGCATGCCACCAAACCTGACCACCTGAGTTTGGTGCCAAGATCCGAAAGCAGAAAAAAAGAGAACCAGCATTCACAACCACCAGGTACACACACATACACACACACACAATGAAAAAAAAAGAAAAGAAAAAAAATTGAGAGAAATTTATGAACACTGAGATGGCAGCATATAAAAGTAGAAAAAAAAAAGCCCCAGTAACATAAAATGCAGAGAAAGAGCCACAGCTAATAGGAAGTTGGCTTTATCTGTGATTCCTCAAGGGCTCCTTGCTCTGCCCCTAGTGCTTTATCACAACTCACCTCCCATGCTGCTCAACTCTGTATTTGTCACCTCTGTTAATTCTGAGACTCACAAGACAAAAAATAATTCTACAATTTCGAGTCAAATTTGAAGCAAGCTTTAACTAAATACTGACCAGGATGGACTCTGGTCAGGTCCGTGCTCTGGAATCCCAGAGTGTTGTCACGTGTTGTAGGGGCTTTTTTAAGGACAAAACCACCGGGCCTTTCTAGTTCCCATTTGTTACTTTCCAAGAACTACAACTCCCAGCATTCCAGGATGTTACCCAGTCCTTGGGCAGGTGGGGCTCACATGTTGACTGTAGTGAGAATTTTACAATTTTGGTTTCTTTAAAAAACACAAAAATATTGTAAGAATATATTTTCGTTTTAATTCCAGGAGTGGGGTATGGGGCTTCTTCACAGCCGCTGACTATGATTTGCCTCGTGTTCTAGCAGGGGCTTGATTTTGCCAGCTGCAGATAGTTTCTGTGATTGTGTGACTTTTAGAATTCTGGAGACTTTCCAGGGAGTGTATAAATGCAAGGACCCCAAGAGGTGAGGCAGGTTGTTGGTTGGTTATTGGTTGCTCTTGGTTGCTATTAGTTGCAGTTTGTTAAGTAGTTTTGTGCAAAGAAGAAACCATATATCCTGATGGTGACAATCAAACTTGCCCCAAGTAGCCTGATGCCACTAATCAGCGGGAAGTAGTCTAACAATAATGTCACCCTCATTCTAGCCCCTGCGTTTACTCAGGGGTCTCTTTCCTTTCCTCTCTATCCTTTTTTTTCTCATATCTAGTGTTAGACGGTTGAAAGGGCAGAAGAAAGAAGAACCCACAAAAGAGCAATAGATAACTACAGTTGACTTTAGCTCTTACACCCACATCTGAGGGCACTAATTATAAAATGGTATGTCCATCAGCCCAGCTGCCAGAAGCCCTCACCCCACTTCCACACTCAGCAAAGCTGTCTCAGATGAATAAGGTTTTGATGTTTCAAGGCTAGAGAAATATACCAACAGATCAGTCCCCACATAAGTTTTGCAAAATGTTTATCAGTGTCCCATTTAATGGGATGATGTTTATGTTTATGGGAAATGATGTCGTTCATATTTCATTCAATGACACAGGGTTGATTGAGAATGGAATAAGAGTTGACTCAGAAGGGCTGGAGATATGCCTTAGTAGACAGTAGCACTTGCTGCTCTTGCAGTGAACCCACGTTTAATTCCCAGCACCAAAACATGAATTTCAGAAGTTCTAAGCTCTAGTCCCAAGGGCTCTTACACTCGCCTGGCTTTTATGGGCACTAGGCAGTATACACATATACATGCAGACAAACACTCATACCCATAAAATAGTAAAAAAAAAAAAAAAAAAAAAAAAATTAAGTTGACCCATATCTGTAATGCTGCCCTATCAAAGCAACCTACAGACTACAAACAGCAAGGTTCCCAGGCAGATGCTTGTGTCAAGAATCACACCATGTTTGGAATACCTTCCTCCTCCTGTGGGTTTGTTTCCTTGATTTTCTAAATCAATGCCCATTCTGCTACCTGTGCTGCCTGGTTTTAGGTCAACTTGACTCAGCTGGAGTCATTTGAGAAGAAGGACTCTCAACTGAGAAAATGCCTCCAAAAGAGTTGCTTGTAGACCAGTCTGTGGTGCATTGCCTTGGTTACTAATTAATGTTGGTGATGGGGGACAGTGCCACTCCTGGGCAGGCATAAGAGAGCAACCTGAGCAAGCCATTGGGAACAAGCCAGTAAGTACCATTTCTCAGCCCAGCGTGGGGAATGAGCCAGTGAGCAGCATTTCTCCCTGGTCTTTACTTCATTCCCTGCTTCCTGCCTTGCCTTAGTTCCTGTCTTGGTTTTCCTTAATAATAGACTGTGATCAGGATGTCTAAGACAAAACCCTTGCTTTCTTGAGATGCTTATGGTCAGTGTTTTATCACAGTAACAGAAAACAAACTAATATACTGCCCAACCCAGTTCAATAAGTAGACTATGACCACATTTTTTTATAATTTGGACTGGAGGGAATAGTTCAATGATAGCAAGCCTGCTTAGTGTGGATAGTCCTTATGTTTGATCTCAGGGTGGGTAGGGGAGATTTTCTTTGAAGTTCCAAAATACACTGCCCGAAATCATCTCACATCAAACCACACTGTGGGGATAGGCTTTAGTGTGTCCAACATTTGGAAGCATGTGGGCCCTGTTCCAGCTTTAAAAGCAGCACATTTTACAATCCATATGGTTGTACTTCCCCTGCGACATTAAAGCCAATGGGCATTTGAAGAAATTAAAAACTAGGTCTCTTAAAGAGGCTTGATGGTCTAGTTTTAAGAACTCAGGAAATGCTATTACCCTGTAGGGTTTCAAGAACTGTTTTCAGAGGGCAGTACTCAACAGTAGTGTAGAACATGACTCACTCTCTTCTGAGATCAGTGTAAGACAAAACACACCCATCCAAGTCTAAGTGGTTGAGTTTAGGGATTTATTAAGTTTTCTCTCCAAAGAGAAAACCAAGGATGGTAAGGTAGATGTACAATACAAAAGAAAAAAAAAAAAAAAGCCGCGAGGTGAACCTGGACATTGTGAAACTACATCTTGTGCAAGAAAGCAAGAAGCTGGGAACAAGATAAACAGGAACCCAGCGTAAGCCCAAAGTTTCAGCCAGAGAAGAACTCAGAGGCAGCAGCTTTTATGACCACTAAGCCTCCTGCATGAATCATGGGTTGGATGAACTTGGGTTTTCTATTCGAGATAATACTCAGTATACTTAAATATTCTAAAAGCACCTACTTAAGCATTTTCTTCCCTTCTCCCTTTTTTTCTCTGTTCTAAAGATAAAACCCAGGATCTTGCACCTGCTAGGCAAGTGGTCCATCAATAATCTGCCTCCCTCAGCCCCCTAACTCTTTTTGGAAAAACATACATTGGGTAATGTAAAATCTCAGGAATACCGTTTGTGTTGGTTTTATTGATATTTCTTATTTTAATTTAGATGCTGATTAATTTGCTCCCTGTATTAAACATTATAATTGACCAAAAATGTTACAGAAGAAACCACCACAAATGAAAAATCATCAGATGATGGAGAGTGATTTATTTTATAGGCCTAATACAAAATATTATGAAATATGCCCAAGAACAGATGCTGCCCTTGGAAAAGGATTGTCAGTGAGCATACTTCCATAAACACATATGGCGTAGGCTCTCACACACATACCACCTCAGCATTTTACACTGAATTAAATCCTTCAAGATGGCAGAAGTAGATCACAGAAATGCAATAACCACTCTGAATAAATTGGGTTATTGCCATAAAAAAATAACTTAGACATTAATAACAAAAATCCCTAAGATAAGAGGAGACGGCAGAGTTCCCAAGGTGGAAAATTCAATATTTGTTGGGAAAAGGTTGAAGTACAAGATATGACTAGCCTGAACCTTGTGTTTCTGCCCACAGACATAATCTCCAGCAGCAGCCTAGACTTTTATGTCTGAGTGACTGCTGGCTTCGAACAGTTTGTGCCTCTGTGGGGACCATCACCCAGAACCATTGCCAACAGAGAGCTTGCTAAAATTTTCTTGCACAACTCCCCCCAAGTCAGATAGGCACCTCATGGGAAAACGTGTTGCTTTTTTAATCACTTCTACATGTTCATGATGTGCATTGCCCAAAATCAACAGGACCAGCTCCAAGTGGAAATGTATTGCTTTGCCAGAGACTGAATTTTTAGCAGGAGATGTGCAGCCCTTATCTGAGAGGGATGGAGGAGGGGAGAAAGGGCCTGTGGTGGGAAAGTTGGAGAATGAGAGGGAGTTCTGCTACTCCTGCAGTTTATGCTTTCCGCCTTTCAGACATTGAAAGTCAGCCTCAGAGAGTGAGATCTCTAAGGAAAGACTCAACAGAAGGGGCCTTGGGTTGGGCCTAGTATGCACACCTGGAGTCCTGGCACTTGCAAGGCAAAGGCAGGTGGATCTCCGTGAGTCCAAAGCTTATATGATCTACACAGCGAACCCCAGGACAGCCAGACCCTGTCAGAATGAACCAACCAAATCAAACCACAGAGATGGTGTGAGAGCATAAGCTTTTCACTGTTTAAGCCACTAAGTTTGGGGCCAATTAGTTGTGTAGCAACAGATAACTGGTATAGGGCTACTGACCTAAACCACTTGATATCAGCACTTTTCTTTTGGTTTGCTTGTTTTTATTAGCACGTATTAATTATAAATAATGGGTTTCACTATGACATTTTGATTCGTGTGTATAATATATTTTGGTCACATTTACCCCCCAACACCCTTTTAAAAGGGGACCTCTTTCCTCTTCCCATTTACTTTGACTTCTATTTTCCATGCCTTTTTTTAATGACACAGAGTTTCATTTAGGGTTGCTCATAGGAGTGTGAGTGAAGGGTTATTTGGCAGCTTGCCAGGGGCTACGCCACTGAAAAAAAATGTCTCTCCTCAGAAATCAACTGTCTATATAGCCCCAGTGAGGAGTTGAACCTTCTGAGCACAGTCCACACCTACCAACCATTAACTGTCTCTAAAGTGTTAAGGAAGGACAGAGCCTCATCAGGCCCTCTGATTCCTTGTGCTTTCAGTCATTTTTGTCAATTATCAAGCAGCTTTTCTGTGGAATTTATTTTTATGTTATTCTATCTCTGTGTATAAAGTTGATTGGTTAATGTATTTCAACCTAAAAAAAAATCAGCCACAACCAGTAAGAACCACTCTCTGAGATCTTTGTAACTAAAGCAGGAAAGAGATTTCTTTCCAGTGGTGAGATCAGTATGCCTTGCCTCCCGATACATCATACATATTCCCACGTAGCTCTGTGCCTCAGGCAGCTCCCCACTCAGGACACTGGCTGTAATTGCTGGCTGTCTCTCTACCTCCCTGACTATGTATGGTGGCTTCAGGCTGTCCCTATTCTGTCCCTCAGAAACTGCGTTCCTGAGGACTGTGGTAATCGTGTCTGATTGTCAGCTAAGGTGCTTTACTCAAACTGAGCCAGTTTCTCATCTCCGTTTCAGATGCTCCAGCGAGCAATTCAGAACTGAAACATTCAGAGACTGCACATAGAAACCCCTTCGTGCTAATAATAGCACTCATAAAGGCAGCTGCGAATCTCTGGCCATAAGGGTCCCCGAGCTATCCCTGCCCCTCCCTCTTCTGTGAATTTTCCAACACACTCCAGCTGTCTTCCTACATGCTTACAAAGTCTCTTGGCTTCCAAAACCAAATGAAATTATACACATGCCTCCATCTACTGTGCTGTCTGTGTGGCCAGGAACAACCTGCTCATCACTTTATCTTCAAGGCCATGGCGGTCATTAAGTACAGATAGATGACAAAGCACAAAGCTACACACCCCAGGTTGGAGACGCTGTTCTTGCCCTCTTTTCTGTCCTGGCCTTGCTTCTCTCTGACCTGTTAGTGATGGGAACTGTGTGTCCTTCACAGTGTGTGCTTCACATGCCTTGCTCGCTCATGAGCCTTGGATCATCTGTAAAACTTTCCCCCTCACTCTGTGCACAGGATCCTCGGGTTATCAGCCTGGCTTCCCTATGGACCTTGCCTATTCTGAACTAGAGTCATGAAAACCAGCAGTTGCAGCTGGAGAGACAGCTCAGAGGTTAAGAGCACTGATCACCCTTCCAATGGTCCTGTGTTCAATTCCCAGCAACCACATGGTGGCTCACAACCAGCTATAGTGAGATTTGGTGCCCTCTTCTGGTGTGCAGGTGTACATGCAGACAGAACATTATATACATGATAAGTAAATCTTTAAGAAAAAAAGAAAAGAAACCAGTCAGTTTCCATGAACAGTGCTGGCTGGCTTTTGCCTGACAATGCCATGTATCTCAGAGGCTCTGACACTTTGTATCCTTTAGTTCTTGGTTTGTTTTTGTCTTGGTTTTTTGTTTTGCTTGTTTTTGTGATTCATTTTATTGTTTGTTTGGTTTGGGATTTTTTCATGATTTCCTTGTTTTTACTTGCTGAGTAGTCTTCCATTGTGTAAATGTATCACAATTTCTGTATCCATTCCTCAACTGAGAGACATCTGGGTTGTTTCCAGCTTCTGGCTATTACAAATAAAGCTGCTACAAACATGGTTGAGCAAATGTCCTTGTATACAACTTGAGCATTTGGTTATATGCCTAAGAGTGGTACAGCTGGATCTTAAGGTAGAACTATTCCTAATTGTCTGAGAAAGCCCCAGATTGATTTCCAAAGTGGTTGTACAAGTTTACATTCCCACCAGCAATGGAGGAAGGTTCCCTTTTCTCCACATCCTCTCCAGCATTTGTTGTCACTTGAGTTCTTGATCTTAGCCATTCTGATGGGTGTAAGGTGGAAATCTCAGGGTCGTTTTCATTTGCACTTCCCTGATGACTAAGGACACTGAGCATTTCTTTAAGTATTTCTCTGCCATTCAGTGTTTCTGTATTGAGAATTCTCTATTTAGCTCTATACCCCATTTTTTAATTGGATTGCTTGATTTGTTGCTGTTTAACTTCCTAAGTTCTTTTATATACTCTGGATATTAGCCCTCTGTCAGATATAGGTTTGGTGGAGATCCTTTTCCAATCCGTAGGCTGTAGATTCTCCTAACTCTGCTTCCCAAGTGCTGGATGCTGGAACCTGAACTCAGGTTCCCATGTTTGCACAGTAAGCACTTGGAGTAGACTGGGAGTCCACTCTTCTCCACTGCACCATCTCTCCAGTCTTATTTTTAACTAAAAAAAAATGTTGAGGTTGGGGATGGAACCCATGGCCTCTGTCATACTAACAAGCATCTTCACACTCAGCTACAATTCCAGCCCCTAATGCTCAGGATTTAGAAGGTAAATCCCTTTGTTACATGCAGGATTTAACCAGAGTTAAAAGGGGGCCATAAACCAAACCCTTGATTTAAAAACTGAGACCCTTTATTAGAGGCAGGTCACAGACAGTGCAGTGGGTTCTCTGTTTCACCAGAACACCAGTTGTAAAGAAAGGACACCTGTTGTGGAAGTTTTGGTTTGTGATATATGAACTTGTTTTAATCCCAGGTGTGGGATATAGGACTGATTCAGATTATCCACAGCAGCTAATTATTTGCCTGGTGCAGGCTCTGAGGGGGGGCTCTTTGCCAGCTGCAGATAGTTAAATTCTGAGGCCTCTGAGAGGGAAAGGGGGGGAGGGAAGGGGAAGGGGGGAGGGGAAAAGGGAAGGGAGAGAGGAAGAGGAGAGAAGAGAGGAAGAGGCAGACCCAAAGAAGAGTGTTGCTGGTGCTTCCCCCCTGCTGCTCCTGGTTGCTGTTGATGCAGCATGATGAGAAGTTGGAGATATCATGAAATGAGGATTGGGTTTGACCCAAGGAACCCAACGACGCTGCTAAACAGCAGAAAGTAGCCAAAGAAAACTATGCCCCTTCTCTCCACTAACCTTCTTTCTCTCCTACCTGGTGTTGGGGTGTTGGAATGTTGGAAGGGACTGGGGTGGAGAAGGGAGAAATATATAAGTAGTATAAATGAAATAGATTTAAAAAATATGCCTTCAGGCACCTAAAATGATCAATCAGGAATATGAGCCTGGGCCATCATGAAAGGGAAGAGCTCCTGCTCTGCAGGAGATAACTATGTACCAGCTATTTGTACATCTCGTGCTGTCTTTCTCTGTTCAAAATGTGGAATCTAAAAAGAGGGAGAGAAGAAAAAGATTGGTAACTATGTCGCTTGGACTTTTTGCTATATTTAAACTGAAATTCAAGCCATTGTTCATAAATTGCTACTGTGTGTGTATGTGTGTGTGTATTGGCAATCAGTTCTTGCAGGGCTGATGGAAAGCCCAACCAGGAGAAAATGCCTCAGGACATTGGGCATTCGGTCTGCTTTTGAGCCTTTCCCTATGCTGTTTCTGTTCATAAAACAGAGATAAAATAGTCACAGATAGAATGAACAAGAAGATGCAGCAATATCAACTGTGCTACTTGGGAGGCATTTCTTTTTTTCTGGGCGTATTCATGGACCATTTTTTCACACTCTTTTATAGTTAGATAGGATCATGTGATCATTCTGCTGAGTGGAATGTGAGTGGAGGTGATGAAAGCCATTATCAGAGCTGAACTATAAAATCTGTCTCTGGGACACTTCTGGACCCTTGGGTGACATGCTAAAGATAGTGGAGCCACAGGAGGGAACTCAAGTCTCAGACCACAAGTGTGGAATAAAATTGTCCATCATTATGCTCCACTGATCAGTGATGTAGGTAATAAATAAACCTTATGAAAACATGATGCCAACAGTTGAAGGTTTATCTGTTAAAAAAAGCAAGTGGTTAGGTTCATTGGTCTTAGTGTCTATTACTGTCAGCTGCCTGGCTGACAGTAATAAGTGGTAAAGGTCTAATTTTTAAAACTGACAGCAGCGTTGTGACACACTCCTTTGATTCTAACGCTGGAGAGGAAGAAGCAGCTTGATCTATGTGAGTTTAAGGACCATCTGCTCTACGGAGCTAGTTTCATGGCAGTCAAGGCTATATAATCAGGCTCTGCCTCACAAACAAAAACAAAAAGAAAAAATGACAGCCCAGAGTGGCTCATATCTGAAATATCAGTACTGGGGAGGCTGAGAGAGGATGATCATGAAGTAGAGGTCAGACTGTGTTCCATAGTGAGTTTCAGACCAGGCTGGATTATACAGTAAAACCTTTCAACAGCAGCAGCAGCAGCAGAGAGTTTTATTGTGTCTCACACAATGCTCCATGCCTAGGTGTCTGTGTAAAACTGGCTCTGGGTTTTAATGGAAACCATTATGCTTTATTTTTATTTTTCAACAGAGTCTTCCTGTGTTGCCCAGACTTACCTGGAACTTGAACTTCTGGGCTCTAGAGATTATCCCTCTTAGCATCCAAATAGCTAGGATTACAGGTATGCACGAGTTCGAAGGCCTAAGGAAGCCACTGCATCTTGATTATGAAGCTTAACAAGTTCATGAGCGCAAGTTACTGGCACATAAATGAGTTGTATTTACGGACCTGAAATTTTGGAGCTATGCACATCTTGTCACTCATGGGTCGGCTTTGTCAGAGGCTGTGATGCAAAGGGAAACAGAACTGCTTGAAGAGGAGTAAAAAGCAGGGCTGCGGGAGGAGAGCGCTCCCTGGAAGGACACGCATCCCACCCCTCACTCTTCCTCTGGAACTCTGAGAAACAGAATGACTTTCTGTGTTTTCCTATGACAGCGATCATCTCCCTCTCCCTTCTGGTTTTGCTACTATGAGGGGCAGATAGAGAGAGAGAGAGAGAGAAAGCGGGAGAGAGGGGATGGGTTCTGTATAATTCAGCACTTAGTAAAAGTCTCTATAATTTTCCAACATTCAGATTTTAAGGTAGATATAGTGAGTGCATTTTTTTTTGTTTGTGAGTAAATCAGACTTTAAATAGAGCAGACCAGATGTGACGACTTGAAGAGTAGCCCAGATTATCAGATGCTGACACATTAGAAGATTATTTTACATTTTGTAAGGTGATATTTTTAACTATTCTTTAGATTTCTGACAACTTTGGATGTGTACCTACTAACGGTGCATGTGTAATGGTGTATGCCTCTACTCTCAGCACCCCGGAGGCAGAGACAGACAGATCTCTATGAGTTCCAAGCCAGCCTGGTCTACAATTGAATTCCAGGCCATCCAGGGCTACATAGCGGGACCCTGTCTTGAAAAACAAAAAAAAAAAAATAACAACCAACAAAACAAAACCAAAACAATAACAACAAAAGAGTACAGGGTTGAAAAGCTCTGAAAGAGGCCTTTCTGTTGTGGAAAAGTGTCCTCAGTGTAGCATGTGGCCCCTGCTAATTAGCCCTTATGCCCTTCAGGTTCATTCAGAAACCTGAACTCAAATTTACTTCTCAGAATGTATTTGGCTTATGTCATTGCAAAAATCCAGAGGTAGAGTGGCCTACAGGTTTGATTTAACGTCAGAGCTCAGAGATGCTACTGAAAACTTAGTTGTAAGAAAAGCTGCCTTCCACAACGCCAGCTTCATTCAGAGTCTGTTTTCATTCATGGGTGCAGGACGCTGCCAACAGCTCCGAAGTCTATATGCTTTCTCTGTATCGGAGGAAAAATGAACTTTCTTGCCCATCACGTAAAACACAGGGCTGTGCTCTAATTAAACCAGCTTTAGGCTTAGCGGTTGCTATAACCAGAAAGACTCCCCCTGATGGTAGGTCACTGACATACTAAAAGGTGGCTGGCTTGGGCCCTTCAGGGTTTCTCTTCACAGCTAACCACAGAGGAGGGGAGGGTTCTTCAGAGAAACCCTGAGTACTTCTGGGAGCCACACCGGTGGCGCAGGGCATCCAGCTTGCATCTAGCTTGCAGCCCTGCAGCTTTCTGCTCTTCAACCACTTCTCAGCAAACTGTGGGGGTGTTCACCAGGGAAGACTGTTGAGATATGAGTTTAAGTCAATAGAAAGTCTTTATTAGCTAGCCAGCAACTACACTGCTTGCTCAATGTCACGCCAGGTCTTTCTCAGGACAAGCTTTCTGGGTTGATATACTTCAGTTACCAAGAACATTAGCCAGAAGTGGAACTATAGAAGCCAAAAAGCAAGGTTAGTGCACTTAGGGACTTTCCCAGAACTATGGGCTTTGATGGATTAGGTCTTTGTTTTCATTTTTTGGCAGGTGGTACTGTGTTCGTGCCCTGAGATTTACAACCTGAAGGGCACTTTCTTCATGCTAAGGTCGAGGGGCCTACTAAGGTCTGGGGTCCTGTTACACAAATCAAACATTTACAAATTATATTTTAGCATTTGTTAATGATGCATGCAAAATTTCATACTCGAGATAGAAGTACTTATTTTTACATAAAGAATTAAAACTTAGGAGCTGGAGAGATGGCTCAGAGGTTAAGAGCACTGTCTGCTCTTTCAGAGGTCCTGAGTTGAATTCCCAGCAGCCACATGGTGGCTCCCAACCATCTATGATGAGATCTGGTGTCCTTTTCTGGCACGCAGGTGTACATGCAGACAGAACATTACATACATAATAAATCTTAAAAAACTTTAAAAAATTAAATCTTGGATGAATATTTGATACTAGAGGAGACAACATCTTTGGTGTTTCTTGGTTGGTCAAACTGAGAAACATGGAGGATGTTCTGAGTCCTGCAGTAACAAATATTCAGCCAAAATTTAATTCTTTGTGTAAACCTAAGCACACACATCTAATTAGTATGAAGCTCAATCAGATGGGGTCTCAAATAGCCAAGTCTGGCTTTGGGTTATGTAGCTGAGGGTGGCCTTGAACTTCCAATCCCCCTGCTTTTACCAAATATTGAAAACAGGGTCTCATGGTACTAAATTTGGCTTATCGGGTGCTGGTTATATTGTACCCAGGGCCGAGTGCATGCTGAGGGAGAACTCTATAAGCTGAACTCACAAACATCCTAGTATTTTGATTCTATAACTGTTGATGCACACTGGACTGTAGTGGCACATGCCTTTAATCCCAGCACTCGGGGAGGCAGAGGCAGGCCCATCTCTTCGAGTTCAAGGCCAGCCTGGTCTACAAAGCAAGTTATAGGACAGCAAAGGCTTCACAAAGAAACCCTGTCTCAAAACAAACAAATAAAAAAGAAAGAAAAAAGGTATGATCCAATCTGATACTTATATGATGAGAAATGATGATATAGGCAAATTTATATGCTTGTGTTTCAACAAGAGCAGAAAACTTTGTATGTATAGTAAAAACCCTGAAATTCATGGCATATAGTGAAATCAAATCTGAGCCGAGATATGCCAGGCAGAATTTGCTGGTATTGAACGGCATGATGGCATGTGCAGTGTTCAGTGTTCAGAAACAATGCTAGGGTGGTTGATGAGCAGAGGACAGTGTCACCAGAAACACTGCAGACTGATTATGCTTTTGATTTAGATTAATTTTTGGTCACTGTTTGTTCAGAAATCTTTTACTGTTGCTCATTTCTTTTGCAACCGTCACACATTCAGTTATGAATTTTCATATAGTGTTTTGATCCACAGATGAAGAAGCTGGGACTAGAGCAATCAGATGTGAAGGGCAGGTGGGGTGTGGTGGTACACAATGGCAATTCTAGCAGTCAGAAAGTGGAGGCAAGAGGATTGTGACTTCCAGGTTTGCCTGGGTTAAATAATGAGACCCCATGCAAACAAACAAAACAAAAACCCAATAGCATAGGCTCTAAGAGCAACAATCAATAAGTGGACCTCATGAAACTGAAAAGCATCTGTAAAGCAAAGGGCACTGTCGTCAGAACATAACGACAGCCTACAGACTGGGAAAGGATCTTCACCAAACCTGTATCTGACCAAGGGCTAATATCCAGATTATATAAAGAACTTAAGAAGTTAAACAGCAACAAATCAAGCAATCCAATTAAAAAATGGGGTACAGAGCTAAACAGAGAATTCTCAATACAGGAACATTGAATGGCAGAGAAACACTTAAAGAAATGCTCAATGTCCTTAGTCATCAGGGAAGTGCAAATCAAAACAACCCAGAGATTTCACCTTGCACTCATTAGAATGGCTAAGATCAAGAACTCAAGTGACAACACATGCTGGAGAGGTTGTGGAGAAAGGGGAACCTTCCTCCATTGCTGGTGGGAATGTAAACTTGTACAACCACTTTGGAAATCAATCTGGGGCTTTCTCAGACAATTAGGAATAGTTCTACCTTAAGATCCAGCTGTACCACTCTTAGGCATATAACCAAATGCTCAAGTTATATACAAGGACATTTGCTCAACCATGTTTGTAGCAGCTTTATTTGTAATAGCCAGAAGCTGGAAACAACCCAGATGTCTCTCAGTTGAGGAATGGATACAGAAATTGTTGTACATTTACACAATGGAAGACTACTCAGCAAGTAAAAACAAGGAAATCATGAAATTTTCAGGAAAATGGTGGGAACTAGAAAAGATCATCCTGAGTGAGGTATCTCAGAAGCAGAAAGACACACATGGCATATACTCACTTATAAGTGGATATTAGACATATAATATAGGATAATCATACTAAAATCTGTATACCTAAAGAAGCTAAGCAAGGAGGACCCTGGGTAAGATGCTCAATAATTTTTAAAGATTAAACCAGGCACTGTGATACAAAATTGTAATCCCAGAAATTGGGAGGTGAAGGCAGGAAGATCAGGAATTGAAGGTCACCCTTGGCTATATAGCAACTTATGGATCCTGGACTACATGAGACCTTCTCTCAAAAACACAAAATGCAAATGACAGTGATAATAAATTAATAAAAGCAAAAGACATCTCTATGAGATTGTTCCATTAGGGACAGTATCAGACAGATTTCCATTACTGTGACAAAATGCCCAAGATAATCAACTAAAAAGAAAGAAAGGTTTATTGTGAATCAGGCTTTTGAAGGTTTTAATCTGTTGTCACTTGGTTCTGTCACTTTGGGCCTGTGGTGATATGGTACCTTATGGCTCAGAGTACAGCAGACCTGGTCAGTTGTGACTGTCAAAAAGTTCAGATTCCAGCACCTGCAGGGAGAGAAAAAGAAGTTGGGACCCCAGTGGTCTCTTCAATGAGTACCTCCAGTGGCCTAAATTCTTTCCAGGAGGCCTCATCTCATAAAGGTTCTAACACTTTCTGACACTGCCCTTTTGTGCATGCCTCTAGGGGACATTAAATATCCTAACTGCAGCAGGGACCTTCACTGAAAACGCAGGCACTACACAATTGTTTCATTCAGATCTCTTTTCCAGTAATGTTGAACACTGAGGAAATGTGTGGAGTTGGGCTCGGTGGTGCATGTCTGTAATCCCAGCACCCAGGGAGGCAGAGGCAGGCCGGCTTCTGTGAGTTCAAGGCCAGCCTGAGTCCAGAACAGCTACAGGTACACAGAGAGACTCTGTCTCAAAGAGGAAGAAGCGGGGGGAGGGGGAAGACAAAGAGAAGAAAAGAGGGGAAGAGGAGGAGAAGAAGGAGGAGGGGGGAGGGGAGATGAAAAGAAGAGAAGAGGAGGAGGAGAAGAAGGAGGGGGGAGGGGAGATGAAAAGAAGAGAAGAGGAGGAGGAGAAGACATGAATAAATATTCCCATTTCAGAGCAGCACCTCCCCTGGGCAACACAGTGGAGCTGGAGCTGGTGAAGAAAGCACAGGTGAGCCAGCCCTGAGGGGGTGAGAGCAGGAGCCCTTGGCCCAGCCTTTCACCAGCTGCAGCACTTGAGAGAGTGGGGTCCCAAGTCTCAACTAAGCAGCATAGTAGAGCTGGCCCTGGTGGTGTGAGTGTGGGTGAGCTGGCCTGAGGGCTTGAAAGCTGGAGATCTTATCCTGCCCCCTACCTGCATTGCCAGCATTGGTGAGCTAGCCTGGGCAGTGCAGGACAGTTCACCTTGGTGGTGTAAATGCAGGAAAGCTAGTGGGTTGACCAGCTCAGCTATCACCCAGGCCCAGATCCAGGGCTTTAAGTTGGCTTATCCTAATATCTAGCTTATCTATGAACTTCTGGAGCACATGAAAGAGCCAGTCCTACAAATCCGAAGCTGCAGGATCTCTGTGACACAGGAGATCTGAGAAGAGTCCTGGTTAGGATCCAATATTAAGGGTGTATCAGAAGCCCAAGGCCTCAGACCAGACCAAGACTCATTGCAATGAACATATTTGCAAGTAAAGATGTGTGGATACACTACGATACACTATAACAAACTACAGCTTCCACAGTAAGATGTATTTTATGCTTTTAGTTTTGGATTTTTATTTATTTATTTTTTTTTTTTGTTAGTTGATGGGCTTTTTTTTGCTTTGTTTTGTTTTTTATTCTCTTTTGGGGGAAAGGATGCAAGAGCAAAGGGCAGATACAAAGGGATGGGGAGATGAGTGGGACTGGGGTGCATGATGTTTTATTGACTAACAAAGAGTCAATAAAAAGGTATTTTTTAAAGTGTATGAATATTAAAAGATAATTCAGAGCTGGTTATAGCAGTGCAAGTCTATGATCCCAGGACTCAGGAGGCAGAAGCAGAAAGAATAGGAAAAGCCCAAAGCCAAACTGGGCTACATCAAGAATTCCAGTCCTTTTAGGGCTACACAGAAAGACTTTGTCTCAATAATAATGATGATGATGATGATGATAGCAATAGAATTATTTCATTATTATACCACTTCATTCTGTAGCATCAAAGCTATAGAAGTCTACATAAATTGAGAAAATCTGCTCTAAATATTTTAATATTATAAACAGGAAAAACGTTTATCTACAAATACATTATTTTATATATTTTTACAATTAACTTACAAAGTAATGAAAATATTTTTATCCTCCTAATTAGTGAACTTTAAGAAAAATTAGTTGATACAAACCTTTTGAAATTAAAATGCTGTGGCTATTTAATTTTTGTCCCTCTTGTGGCAGGGCCTCACTATATATCCCAGACTGACCCTGAACTTAATACGTATTCCAGGCTGGCCTCACACTACCAATTGTCCCACGTCAGCCTCCTGAATACACAGACCTGTACGACTAGACCTGTTTTTTAAATTTTGCTTAGCCTAGCTTGTCTTAAGTCTCCAGAGTGGGAATATCCGGAAGGAACAGGTTTGTTTAAGAAAAGTACGCCTGTAACCCCAGCACTTGGGGAGACAGAGGCAGGTGAATTGTTGTGAATTCAAGGCCAGCCTGGTCTCCAAAGTGATCCCAAGACAGCCAAGGCTATGCAGAGAAATCCTATCTCGAAAATCAAAGAGAAGAAGGGAGGAAGAGAGGAAAAAAGAAACAAAGAAAGAAAAATACATGAACTTTTTGCCCTACCTAAACATTCACTTCTAGGTGACTTCCATAGCTTAGATCCTGGAATTTGTACTGATGTCAGCCATCTAGAAACTTCTGTCCCTCTCCTTATGTAAGCTTTTCTTTGATTTACTTTCCAGTTGATAAATTAATTGGCTTAAAACACAAAATCAAAACCACGAGTAAACACATGCCCATGATCCCTTCCCAGGGCTCTGACAGCTGACACATTTTCAAGATTGCTGCATCTAGGGGAATCTTCTTCCTCTGCTTGGTTGTCCCAGAATGACAAGCTTTCCCTAATTAGACAGAGCTACCATCCCAGCAGTGAGGAGCCAGTTCTGGGCTGAAGCAACTGAGCGGAGACTGCCAAGAAACAGCCTCCCTTCCTTTGGATCACACGAACCAAATCTGTAACACAGACTTGGATCCAGATTTTTTAACAGAGCCCTATTTACATTCCAGACTACAGAGCCAGGGTTTTTCTGACCTAAGACTGACCCACTCAGCAAGTTAAAACCTTGAAGTAACCTAAACTAGGAACTGCTTCTGAACTAAATCAGCGTTTACTTTTCCCCCCGGCGACTTCATTAGCCTGGAGAACGCTAGTCAAAGAAACCAGGTGTGTTGACTCACGCCTGTAATCCCAGCATCCCGGAGACTGAAGCAAGATTAGCCTCCCTGTGTCCACCTGGGTTTTGCTTTGCTTTTCGCTCTGATGTTCAAAGGGCTCACATTGATATTACTGACACTCATAACTGTGGTGGTAGACAGATAATACCGGGAGATGTAACAAGATAGGCACTCACAACTTCTCAGAATTTGGGCAATAACCTCTCTTGGTTTCCTTTTAACCAAAAAATGAAAAAGAAGGCCCTAAATTTAGTAGTTGAATTGTAATTCCTACCTGGGACAAAAATATATCTGATGTTCTGTACAGAGCTGTGTTTTGTCATCATCTTTGAATGTCCTCCATCAACAATAAGACAAACAGGATGAAGAAAGAGTAATGTGAGAGCTGGGTGTGGTGCACACCTTTAATCCCAGCACTCGGGAGGCAGAAGCAAGTGGATCTTCATGAGTTCGAGGCCAGCCTGGTACACAAAGTTAGTCTAGGACATCCAGAGCTATTACACAAAGAAACCCTGTCACAAAAAGAAAATTATAAAAATTAAAAATCAAATTTAAAAAATCAGAAAGTAGCATTTTCATGCAAATTGAACCACAGTCATAGCAACTGGATAACAGAACACAGGATAACAGAACCTTCCAGCCTGCTGAAGGCACGCATTGTTTCAGCCTGGTTCTTCTGTTTTTACTTTTTATGTATATGGGTGTTGCTACTGCATGCAGGTCTGTGTGAGGTTGTCAGAATCCCTGAAGCAGGAGTCACAGACGGTTGTGAGTTGCCATGTAGGTGCTGGGAACTAAACCCAGGTCCTCTGGAAGAGCAGCCAGTGCTCTTAACCACTGAGCTATCTCCCCAGCTCTCTAGCTTAGTTCTTAATGTCAAATGGTCCTCAGAGATGCTCTAGCAAGGTCCTCAACAGCTGATGTTGTGGAGTCCTCGCTGTAGTCTTGAAATCACTTGTTTCTGGGGATCAAGCCATCAAGTTTTCTCTGACCCTCCCAGAATTTTCCCATGATCACAGACAGACCTTAATATATTTTGTTTCTCCATAAGCCAGATGAAAGTTTTGTTATTTAACACTAAGAACCTGGTTGGCACAGACCCAAAGAACACAGAAAGTATCAAACTGACTATGAATACTTGTTTCTTTTTTTTTCCCCCAAGCCAGAGTCAATTTCATTATTTTATTATTGATGCTTTGTTTTAAATGAACATAACTTTTCCTGGGTCTTGTGATAATTCATCAAAAGCAGCAGAACAAACCACCTTCAACTGTGTAAGGAAGCCTGCTTTTTTATCAGCTGGAAACCAATTCTTTTATGAGCAGAAATAAAAAAAATAAATAAAACCTTCAAATACATTTTCCCCTTTGTGTTTTCTTTCTTTGTCCTTTTTGATGTTAATATTAATGTAATGTATCTTGTTATTACTGTGAATTTAATCAAATTCTTATTTTATTAACTTATTTCCTAAGCCAAGTCCCGAGACTACTGCTTAATCTGTTCAGTTTCACTCTTTTAAAATACCCTCATTCTCTACCTTTGTTCAGATAGACTGACCACCGTAATTTAAATGGCTCAGTGGCTAATAGCACCAACTGCTCTTACAAAGAACTGCAGTTCTATTCCCAGCATCCACACTGGACAGCTTACAACCGTCTGTAACTCTAGCTCCAGGGTGTCTGACTACCTCTTCTGGCCTCTGCGGGCAACTACACTCACATATACACAAGCTCCCCCCAACCCCCCCCCTGTCGGGAGCCGCTCCCGCCATTACAAGATGGCGCCGGCTTCCTGCTTCCTGGTTCTTCTTGCCAGCATTTTCGCGCTTCTTGCCTGCGCCGCCCTGCAGTTTACGCATGCGCAGCTTTATGCTAATGAGGGTTTAGGCTGCACTCCAATTGCCAGCCATATGCTTATGAAGACTTGAACAGAGCACCAATTACAGACGGACAGGTCGCGCTGCTGGCTATTTAAACGGGGCGCTGCCAGGGGTTTGGGTCCTTCACCATCTGCAAGAAAGAGCTGTACAATAAACTTGCCGCTGAAGAAATCCTCGGTTGTTGCACCGTCCTTATCGGCAAAGGCCGCGCGCGACACCCCCACACACACACATAATTTAAAAATACAAATCAATCCTTAGTATTACATAATTGTGAGGTGCTCGGGACAGTTTCTGTCTTGCTTTTGCATGCCGGTTGTCAAGTTGTCAACAGTTTGCAGTGTTCTTTGTGTGCTGCTTATGTGAAGAGCAAAGCAGGCAATATTAGTTGCCTCATTGACAATCATTTCCACCTTATTTCTTGCTTCCAGAGTCCAAATTTGTGCATGCAAACAGCAGAAACAGTAATAGGCCCTTCCCCACAACTCCATCTTTAACCTCGAATGGCATAACCTTCCTTTTGCTGTTCTTGATTTAGTGGTGGGAATGTGGCTGGCGCAAATATCTGACCAATCATGTATAACGGTACTTGAACCCGGAGTGACTTGGTTTCCTGATAGAGATGCACATAAATTCAAGCATTGGTGCTTCGTTCTTCCTGTTCTATATGGTATCATGTGGCAGTGTGATGTCACAGAAAGCATTTTGTGACCATGAAGGACATTTAAAATTTTTCACAAGTGCCAGGTCAAATGGTACACACCTTTAATCCCAGAACTCGGGAGGCAGAGGCAGGAGGATCTCTGAGTTCAAGGCCAGCCTGGTCTACAGAGTAAGTTCCAGGAGAGCCAGAGCTACATAGTGAGACCCTGTCTCAAAACAAAACAAAACAAAAAAGAAATTTACAAGAGCCAAACCAAATAATAATAATAATAATAGGAGAAGAGGAGGAGGAGGAGGAGGAAGAGAGAAGCATCACTGGGTATAGTACTACACAGCAAAAATCCAAATACTCAGAGAGGATCATAGGTCTTAAGTTCAAGACCAGCCTAAGCTCCATAGTTAAACCTTATCTCCAAGAAAAAGGAGGCGAACTGGGTGTGGTGGCATGCATCTGAAACCCCAGAACTCAGGAGGCAGAGGCAGGCGGATTTCTGTGAGTTTGAGGCCAGCCTAGTCTACAAAGGGAGTCTAGGACAGCCAAGGCTACACAGAGAAATCCTGCCTAAAAACCGAAGAAGAAGAAGAAGAAGAAAAGAAGAAAAGGGAGGTGGAAAAGGAGGAAGAGATTTGCTTGAAAAAAACAGAAACTGAAAAGGGGAAAAGCAGCTTCAGAGCACGCTCTCTAGTGTTCTCACCAAGAAAAGATAAGGCAGTGTTTTGTTTCCTTAAAACCAGAAGCAAACACTATTCTTAAAGAAGTAGGATCTAAATGTGAGAATGAGCATATGAAATTTTAAAACATGAAAACAGAATCTAAAAATCAAAATAAAGGCTGGAATATAAATGTGTAGAGATCTGTTAAAAGTACGGCATGAAAACCAAGCCAAAACTGATCCCTGCAGCTCCCTGGCCAGCTAGTCTAGCCAAAGCAGTGAGCACCCCCTCCAGGTAGAGGCCCTGACTCAATAAAAAATAAATACATTTAAAAAGTGAAATGGATTCTACACCCTGCCCCCACACACACATACCGTAGGTACACACAGATATCATACAGACTTTGAAAGGGCAAGGAGAGAATCACATGCTCTTCAATTATGTTTTTACAAATTTCAATTACATGACTCAAGCTTCAGACCTGCCAGATGTCAAAGCAGGGTACCCTGTATTTCCCAGACTCACTCATTAAGACCGACCCCTGCTTTCCCAAGCAGGGCTTTTGTCTTCTCACAGACTTGCTGATGTTTATCTCCATGCAGAGATGTGTTCAACTTATTTAGGAGTCTCATGCAAGTGGTGGTGGCACATGCCTTCAATCCCAGCACTTCGGAGGCGGAGACAGGCAGATCTCTAAATTCGAGGCCAGCCTGGTCTACAGAGTGAGTTCCAGCACAGGCAGAGCTACACAGAGAAACCCGGTTTTGAAAATATATATATATACTTAAATACTATATATATAGTATTTAAGGAATTATATAGGTTGTAAGATATACAACAAGTTTAAGAAATAATTATCGAAGAAAATCAGTGGTTACATAATGAGGAGGAAGAATAACATTAAAGTTCAAATTATTGACACTGAAATCCTGGTCACCTGGGCAACAAGCCTTCATTTTTAGCCCTAGTCGTTAAGTTCCTCATTCTTAACATACAATTACTCTTAATTTACACTTAACAAATTCTTAACCTAAGTTAGCCTTCGTATAAATTGAGGATGGAGGGCTGGAGAGATCGCTCAGAGGTTAAAACGAGCACTAGCTGTTCTTCCTAAAGGTCCCGAGTTCAATTTCCGGGAACCGCATGGTGGCTCACAACCATCTACAGTGAGATCTGGTGCCCTCTTATGGAATGCAGGCACATATGCAGGATAAACATTGTATAAATAAACAAATCTTTAAAAAATAAAATAAGGTTTCGGGTGCTGCAGAGATGGTTCGGGAGGTAAAGGCATTTGTTGCTTTTCCAAAGGGTTCCCAGCTCCCACATCAAGCAGCTCACACCCACCGGTAACCCGAGCTCCAGAGGACTCCGATGACGCTGGCTTCCTCAGGCACTGCACGCGTACACATACCCACTTACAGACCTACACACAAACAAACCAATAAAAATAAACTTTTAAAATAAGGTTGTTTAAGGCATAAAATTACAAATTTAATTTTTCTCCTGGTTTCTTTGTCTTTGAATGTCATTCTTTTTATTGTTGTTGTTTGTTTGTTTTGTTTTTAGAGACAGGGTTTCGCTGTGTATCCCTGGCTGTCCTGGAACTCTGTAGACCAGGCTGGCCTCAAACTCAGAGATTTGTCTGTCTCTGCCTCCAGCGTGTGGGGTTTAAAGTTGTGGGCCACCACTGGTACGTCATTCTTTAGAACCTTTTCGAATGTTAAAAGTGCTATAGTAATTAGCAGTCTTTGAAAGTCAGGAACATGTTAAGAGTTTTCCTCAGTGGAGAAAAGAGAAAATATTTGTAAACAACATCATATTATCACACCCAAATTAATTCACGATGGAGGGCTAGGGATGTAACCTGGTAATGGAGTCTTTGCCTAACGCAGAGAAAGCCTTGCCTTAATCCCCAGCACCACAAACAATCATGTAAATAACTACAGAAATTCCATAGGGGAAGGGGGCTGGTGAGGTGACTCAGTTGTTAAGAGCACTGTCTGCTCTTCCTAGAGGTCCTGAGTTCAATTCCCAGCAACCACACGATGGCTCACAACCATCTATACAGGTATCTGATGCCCTCTTCTGGCATACAGGTGTACAAGCAGATAGAGTATATATAATCTTTTTTTTTTTTAATTCCAAATGAATCAAGATTTCCAAGGAGTACTCAAAACTTAAAAGTAAAAGAGGAGTTGGGCACAGTGATGCACACCTGGAATCCCAGCACACAGGATGGCAGAGGCAGGTGGATCTCTGTGAGTTCGAGGCCAGCCTGGTCTACAAAGCAAGTCCAGGACACCCAAGGCTACATAGCCACACAAAGAAACCCTGTCTTGAAAAACTACTAATACTAATAATAATAACAAATAAATAGATAGATAGATAGATAGATAGATAGATAGATAGATAGATAGATAGATAAGAATGTAAAAGAGGAAAACGTGGGAGAATTATTCTGATAGATGAAAATAGGGAAAGCATTTTTAAGCATGATACAAGATCTAGAAGCTGTAAAAGAAAAAAGGCTAAATATAAATTTATTTGTAAAATCCTGCTTACCATCACCACCATACATGACGCCAAACACATGAAAATCTGGTAACTATTTGCATTCCCAAAAATTGATAAGAAAAAGGGCAAAATTTGGCTTTCAAAAAAAAAATGGGCAAAGGATAAGAAAAAACACTTCTCTGGAAATAAATTACATATTGCTTTAAAACATGAAAATATGCTCAAACTTCGCTATAATAAGGGAGATGCAAATTAAACTTCCAGATTGGCACAGACAATGATTTTGATAACACCATGTGGATGAAGGTTAGCGAGACAGATGCTCAGGCATATTGCTGGTGGGAGTGTAAACCGCCTCTCCCCCTGTGGGGAACAACTTGACAACATCTATCTAAGTCTCAACTGTGTGTTTTGGCAGGCACCATGAGTTGTATACCCCAAAACCGTTCCTTCGTAGTTGTTGCTAACAGAACCCAGTTGCTCAGGTGGCCATGAGCCAAGCAATGAGTCTATGCATTGACTATTTATGCTTATTAAACACTTGCTGGGTACCAGGCAGAGTTCGTTCTCAGAAAACACCAACGAAGGACACCAAGGCTGAACCTTATGACAACCCACCACGTACAGGCTAAATGGCAATATAACTTTGAATCTGGCTACGGCTTTTAAGAGGGAATTGAACCAACACTGCTGTAATATGAACTGGCAACATAGCACAAACTCGGATTAGTACAGACAGACTAGAAAATTTGAGTTCTCCTTCTTAATTCTAAAATAATGATCATGTCAACACTGTTTCCATAGCTGGTTTTTTTTTTGTTTTTGTTTTTGTTTTTGGTGTTTTGGGTTTTTTTTGTTTTGTTTTGTTTTGTTTTGTTTTCTTGAGACAGGATCTCTCTGTGTAGCCTGGGATGTTCTGGACTCCCTTTGTGGACCAGGCTGGCCTTGAACTCACAGTGACCCTCTGCCCTGCCTCCCTGAGTGTTGGGATTACAGGCGTGTGCCAACACACTGAACTCCATTGCTGTTCTAAATAATGCCTTTCCATTCTAAACCACCCCACCAAGGAACCTGTACCTGAAGTGGCTCTGGAAAAAATACAACCTCCAAGTAAACATGGAACTATGCGCACCCTCTTTTACAATGAGGGAAGCTGCACTCTGGCCAGGGAAGCATGTCCTTTGGTATGTATCATGGCTTCCAGTCTAGTGTGTTTATGGGACTCCTGAGTGTGTCAATGAGTGAGTCTCTGTGTCTTTATCTGGTTTCTTGTGCCTTTTCTTGGGCTATTTTCTTTCTGTTTGCTTGTTTCATTCTAGTCTGATGTGTTAGTCTTTGTTTTATCTTTATACATTTTATTTTATTATTATCCCTTAGAAGCCTAATTGTTTTCTAATGAGAGACAGAAAAGGGGTGGGTATGGATGGGAGGTCAGATAGAAAGGAACTGGGAAGTAGAGGAGGATGGTAATCAAGATATATTCTATGAAAAAAAAAACCTATAAATCCAAGTAGAGGGAAGTTGGAATAAAGTTACTAATAAGATCCAAATCCTTGGAGGGGGTTGAAGACAAGGACGCTTTTGAAATAGTAATGCAGTGTTTACTTCTCCGGGCATATCCCCCGACACAAAATGATTAAATTATTATTATTGGCTCAAAGGAAAAACCAATTACACTATAGATTTTGACTCCTGAAAACAACACAGAGCTCTAAAGCAGTGGTTCTTGACCTTCCTAGTGCTGCAATCGTTTGATAAAATTCCTCATGTTGTGGTGACCCCCAACATAAAATTATTTCATTGCTACTTTGTAACTGTAATTTTGCTACTGTTATGAAGCGTGATGTAAATATCTGATTTGAAGGCTATATGATACAAGACCTCTTGTGATAATTGCTCCTCTGAAGTATGAAAAAATACTAGAGTCACTTGCTGTCTTTTGACCTTTGCTTAATTGTCACTTGCTGGATCTCTTTGGAACCCAGTAACAGCCTAGCCAAACAAGGACAAATCTACCGGGACTCTGGGTAAGCCTCCTTGCTGCTAACAAGACAAATTTGGAAAGTTTGCTGGGACTGGCTCTCCTCTCAAATGCCAACCAGCAGGACTCGGCTTGTAACCACAAAATGACATTTGTAAAATGGGAAAGTTGATAGGCTAACTGTTGAGAAGAAGGAAGACCCAGAAGAACAAGAAAGAGAAGAAGTCTCCCACTGCTGTCCCACAAACTAGAATTAACTGCAAGGACAGACTTGCCTTCACAGATGGCCTGTGGGCATGTCTATCAGGAGTTTCCTTGATGAATGACTGATGCAAAAGGGCCCTGCCCATTGTGGGTGGTGCCAGCCCTGGTTTGAGGTTTGAGGTTGCATAAGAAAACATCAAGCCATAGAAAGCAAGCCAGTAACAGCACCCCTCCATGGCCTCTTCATCATCTGCTACCTCCATGTTCTGGCCATGGTTTCCCTCAAAAACAGGCCATAATTTCTAAGCCAAATAAACCCTTTCCTTCCCAGGTTGCTTTTGGTCAGTGTTTTATCACAGCCATAAAGGACCAAACTAATCTTTTAAAGACTTTAATGAACTGCCAAGCCAACACTGACATCAGTTGAGTTATAAGAGAATAGTCTTATCTACATACCTTTTGGTACTTTTGAATTTCGTTATATCTGCATTGTGTTGCTTATTCAAATATTAATAACAAATGATAACTATAATCTTACAAACCAAACATTTAAACCATAAATTTGTCTACATGCCTTTAATCCCAGCACTGAGGAGACAAAAAACATGTAGAACTCTGTGAGTTTGAGGCCTAGCCTGATCTACAGAGTGGGTTCTAGGACAGCCAAGGATACACACAGAGAAACTCTGTCTCAGAAAACAACAACATCCCAACACTCAGGGAGGCAGAGGCAGGCGGATCTCTGTGAGTTCGAGGCCAGCCTGTTCTACAAAGCGAGTACAGGACAGCCAAGGCTACACAGAGAAACCCTGTCTCAGAAAACACACACTCACACACACACACAGAGAGAGAGAGAGAGAGAAATTGTCTATATTTTAAAGAGAAATACATCTTTTTTTAAAAACCTCATAACATTTAGTTAGTTAATTAGTTAGTTTTGGTTTTTTGGGACAGAGTTATGTATTTCTGGCTGTCTTGGACTTGCTTTATAAATCAGGTCGGCCTCAAACTCATAGAGATCCACCCTTCTCTGCCTCCAGAGTGCCAAGATTAAAGGAGTGCACCGTCACAGCCAGAACAACTTGATATTTATAACACAATAATGCAGGGAAATGTGTCTGTGGAGGCCGCACCGCAGCACATGCTGGCACCACCTTCCCATGGCTCCTCCCTTTGTGCAGGCTCTTTCCTCTCCTTGGAGAAGCCTATGTGCTTGTGGTCGCTGGTCCACCTCAACTGCAGACTGTTCTAGGCTTCCCCCCCCCCCCCCCCCCGTCTTGCTGATGACCTGCTGACTTGTTTGGTTAGTAGCTATACGAACCTGCTCAGTCCTAAGGCAAACACAACTTAACAATGCCTCCACCCTCAGCCCCCAGCCACGTCTTCAGCTGCAGCCCCAGCCCGAACCGTTAGTATTTTGGCAGCCTGCTTATGATGTCATCATGTGTCACTGGCCAGGTAGCCACACCTGGCAGGCGTGGTTCTGTTGCTCCTTAAAAGGATCAACCCGCCACTTTGTCCCTCTCCCTTTTCTCTGTCGGGGAGCCCCTCCCCTCTCTTCCCCCTATCATGTCTCCCTCTCTCCTCTCTCTCTTCATCTGCATTCAATAAACCTCTTTCATGTAAAATCTGCTGTGCGCATCATCCTTGTTTTATTTGATCCTAACACACACACACACACACACCCCCAATCAGAGGTCCTGATGACTCTTGCTCTTTCCTAACAGTCCAGTGGTCAATTTTCAAGCTTCTGAAAAAGACAGATTCATTCTGGGTATTTGGAAGTAGGATACAACAATTTCCACGTTTGTTTGTTTGTTTGTTTGTTTGTTTGTTCTTTACCTGTTTCCTCTTTAAAAGCAAAGAAAGAGGGACTGGAAAGATGGCTTAGTGGTTAGGAGTACTAGACGCTCTTCCCAAAGACTTGGGTTTGATTCCCAGAATCCAAACCAGAAGGTTATTTATTTTTTTTCAACAGCTTCTTTCAGCCTCTTCATGTGGGCAACACTCATCTATATTTGAAAGGAAGAAAAGAAAGGAAGGCAGGAAGGGAGGAATGAAGGAAGGAAGGAAGAAAGAAAAAAAAGAAGGAAAGAGAAAGAAAGAAAAAGAAAAAAAAAAGCTGAACATGGTAGCACTCACCTTTGATCCCAGCATTCAGGAGGTAGAGGCAGGCAGATCTCTGTGAGTTCAAGGCTAACCTGGTCTGCAAAACAAGTTTCTGTAAGCCAAGTGCTACTTTAAAAGTTTTTTTAGATTTGTTTCTTTTTACCTGATACGTGCCTGTATTTGGCCTGTGTGTATGTCTGTGCATGAGTCAAATCCCATTAGGACTGGAATGCAGACAGGTGTCTGCTACCACGTGAGCCCTGGGTCCTAGAGCAGTCAAGCTTTTAACTACTAAGCCATCTCTCTAGACACTCTCCTCCCCAAATAAAATTTAAGCTAACAAACAACAACAAAAAAAAGGCAAGAGGAAAAAAACCCTGCTTCTAGTCCTTCAAATGCACAGCTGGTGTTCAATGTTGCTGGCTTAATAAAAACGTTGCAGCAGGAAGAGCGGTGCACGACTTCAATCTCAGCCCTTGGGAGGCAAAAGCAAGAGCATCTCTGTGAGTTCAAATTAACCTGGTGTACAGAGCAAGTTCCTGAACAGCCAGGGATACACAGAGAAACTGGATACACTGAGAAACCCTGTTTTAAGGGAAAAAAAAAAAAAGTTGGTAAAATAATGATTTATATCGATTCACTTTGTTAGTTCTAGAACCCATAAACTTTTACCAAGTTTTTGGTAAAACTTGGTAACTGATTTGTTTACTATTAGGTTTCGGTTTTGTGTTAGAGGTTAGTGGGAATCAAACCCAGAGCTTGGCACAGGCTAAGCCAAAAAGCACCAGAGCGACGATCTCAGCTCCTAAATATCTGCCTCCCAGCCACGGTGGGGTTTTGTTTATTCTAATTGTATCCACGCTTATAAAATCTGCAGGCGTGCGATTCCTCCAAGCTCCCAGGCCTTGTGCTCGCTCGGGGCACCTGCTCCGCGAAATGGCCGCGATCTTGGTGGATTTGGTCTGGTTATACTTCACTGGGACACCAGAGGGCGCGAGGACACCCGGCTCTTGTTTTTCTTTAAATCTCAAATCCTCGTGGGTGTGGAGAACAAAAGACGCGGGACACTGGCCTTTGAGACAAAGGGACCCCGGGAAAAGGCCGCCCGCCCCGTGTCGGATTCAATTCCTCACTCGCCTTGGCCCTGGCTCCTTCTTCTCCAGGCTGAGGCTCAGAAAAACAGCATAAGCTCGCGATGATCAGGAAACAAGGCGAACCACAGTAGAATTAAACAAAACAAACAACAACAACAACAAAAAAAAAAAAACACAAAACAGAGGTTAGCTAAAGAAGGGCACTGGAGCCGTTTGTTTCGCCTAATATTGGTAATTTTAAAGTATTTTGTTTTTTAGTTCAGGATAATAACAGGCATACAGTAGAAAACTCGGAAACACAGATTGACACGCACCCCCTTTTATTTATTTGTCTGTTTATTTTAGATCTGAAACCCGGGACAAACGGCTGGGCTGAGGAGCTTTTTACGTCTCAATGTGGCCGCTGGCCGCCTGGTTCTCCCGGCTTCTCTCGGCACCGCACCTGTTGCAGAGCCCTGGCTCTCCTCAGCCCTGACCCTGACCTCCAGCCCCGAGCTTCGCTGTCCTTCCCCAGCCCCTCTTCCCCACATAGCTCAGCCATTTGGCTCTGTTCCCTTTTGGTGCTCTTGGACGGCTTGGCTCCTGGTCCTCTCTCTCCCTCCCTTTCCCTTTCGTTCTCCCTCCCTCTCTCTGTCTCTCTTTACTTTCTTTTCCTCCTCCCCTTTCTCTCTCCTCTCTTGGTCGGGTTCAGCCTGTTGATGCAGTTCATCCCCTTCGGGATACCTCTGGCTGGCCTCCCCCTCATGTCTACCTACAATAAACCTCTTCAACCATACCTTGGAGCAGTCAGACCTTTTTTTTTTTTTTTTCCATCAACATTATTCTTCTTTTCGTTTTTTGTTTTTTTGTTTTTTTTCTTTTTCCTTTGAGACAGGGTTTCTCTGTGTAGCCTTGGCTCTTCTAGAATTTACTCTGTAGACCAGGCTCATTCTAACACATTTTCTTCTATTTTTTCCAACTTCTCTAAGTGTTATAAGTGCATAAAGAGTAGAGCTGACTGGGTGTGAGGGTCACGTTATGGGTTGTCTTTGTTTGACGGGCTCTCCTCCCATAGCCAGGGTCCTGAAATTCAGATGGTCCTCCTGCTAGGCCTCTGAGATGCTGGCATTGAAAGTGTGAGACACCACACCTGGCTGACAAGGGGTGAACTCTTATGTTGACACGTTGCTGATAATAGAGGACAAAACCTCAAAAGTGCTACTGACAGCTTGTTTTTTGTTGTTTTTTTTTTTAATTTTGGGGTTTTTTTTGGGGGGGGTGTTTGGTTTTGTTCTTTGGTTTTTTTGTTTTGTGTTGTTTTTTTATTTTTGTTTGGTTTGGTTTGGTTTTTGGAGACAGGGTTTCTCTGTGTAGCCTTGGCTGTCCTGGACTCACTTTTGAGGCCAGGTTGGCCTCAAACTCAGAGAGATCTGCCTGCGTCTGCTTCCCAGGATACTGGGATTACAGCCTGCACCACCACGCCTGTCTCAGACAGTTGTTTTTTTTTTTTGTTTGTTTGTTTGTTTAATTAATTTTTTTAGTAATTACAGTTCATTCACTTTGTATCCCAGCTGTAGCCCCCCATCCCCTCCCAATCCCACTCGCCCTCCCTCATCTCCTCCTGACAGCTTTTTTCCCCTTAGACCTGCAAGCAACTTGAAAACCATATTTGAGCTTTGTACCTGAAGCAGGAATAAAGTAGGGTTGCTTTGTTTAGCTACCCTACCCAGGCCACTGTAGGTGGCTCAGTCCCTACACAGGAGGGCAGGGGTGTTAGTAACCTGTGACATCATCAGCCTGAGAGTGGCAAGTTAAACAGGTATGACGGCTGCAGGGAAGCTTAGTTAAGAAGTGAATATTGGGGCTGGTGAAATGACTCAGTGGTTAAGAGCATGACTGCTGTACCAGAGGACAGGAGTTTGGTCCCCAGCACCCACAGTTAGCTCACAACCATCTGTAACTCCAGCTCCAAGGGTTCCATTGCCGTCTTCTGACCTCTGCACTCATGTGAATATGCTCCCCACACACACAATTTAAAAATGAAAGTTATCTGAATAACAGCAACAAAAGATACGACTATTTCCCAAGCTTCAGGGAGCATCCCAGAACATGGAGGCAGAAAGAATAGGAAAGCAGTGCTTTGAAATGCTGTGTTTAGATGGGAGATGAACTCGCAGCAGCTGTGACTACCTGCTTGAAAAGCCTGTGCAATCTGAGGCCATCAGTATTCCATCAGCTCCCAGAAGGCCCCACCTGCCTGGAAGGAGAAGGTATAGTCACTGGTAAATAGTCCTTGTCCACCCACACTTAGGCAAGCAACTGTGACTAAATGTGCAGGGGTGGGGAGTGATGTAAAAAGGGGAAAGAAAGAAGGGCTCTGGTGGGAGGGGAAGAGGAGAGGGAGACAATGTCAAACTGCATTTTGTATGTGTGTATGAAATTGAATGGAACTGAAAAAGAATGAAGTTTTTAAAAGTGATTACTTGAACAAAAGTGAAGAAAGTTAAGTGTGCTTTGTAGTCATGTAACTGTTTCAAAGGCAGGTGGACCTTGGGAGATGTCATCCTAGGATTTGGGCTTCCAACTTAAGTGAAAGGGAAAGTTCTTACAGAGGCTTGTTTGTTTGTTTGTTTGAGAAAGAGTCTCTCTATCCCTGGCTGTCCTGGAACTCACTATGTAGAACAGGCCAGCTTTGAGCCTACAAGTAATATCTGTCTGCTCTTTCCCTGTCCTCCAGTTATGGAAATAAACACAAGTGCCACAGAGCTTTGAGTAGAGAATGACATGGTATGATTCATGTTTGAGAGTCTTTGGGCTAGTTTTGGTTTTGCAAGCCTGTAATCCTAGCACTTGGGGAGGCTGAGGCAGGAGGATTGTAAACTCAAGACTAGCCTGTGTTGACCTGGGCTATAGAGAGTCTGAGCCAGCCTGGGTCATATTGAGATTGGGCCTAAAAAGAAAAAAAAAAAGAAAGAAAGAAAAAGAAAAAGAAAGAAAGACAAAAGAAAAAAGTCACAAAGTTGACTGGGTTGAAAATAGTCTGTAGGCTCTGAAAAAAAGAAAGAAAGAAAGAAAAACTATAGGGAGATAACAAAAGCAGGAAGATCATTAATGAAGAAATCTATTGCAACAGATTTGCTTTTATGTTTGTGTGGTAAAACATTTGGACCAAAGACAACTTAGATAAGGGGGGGGGGGCTGTTTTATTTTACATGTCCAAAAGAGCTTTCTTCATTGAGGAAAATCAGGGCAGGAACTCAAGGCAGGAACCTGGCAGCAGAGTCTGAGCACAAACTGAGAATAAGTACTGCTTACTGGATGGCTTTCTGCCCTGCCTAGCTAGTCCTTTAATGATATAGTTTTATAGTCTTGTAATAATATAGTTTAAAATGCCACACACAACAGATCTGGTATGAAGAGATTTATTGTACGAAGGGGGAGGGGGAGAGACAGAGACCGAGACAGACAGTGGGAGAAAGTAGGATAAGAGGGAAGGGAGTGTGAAGTGCCTCAGTAGAAGTCAGAGAGGAGAGATACCCAGGCGAAGAGTGAGAGGAGAGCCGTGTATGCGGGTGCCTGTGTCTTTTACCCCGGCCCTTGGCAGTGGACAGCTGTCTGTAGCACTTCTGGGATTTTGTCCTCTATTATCAGCAACGTGTCCTGAGCTTGCTCTTTAGTCCAGGCTGGCCTGGAACTAACTGAGAGCCTCCTGCTTCTGCCTCCCTAAAGTGCGGGGATTAAAGGGGTGCACCACCATGCCCTTTGTAACCTGTGGTTTCTCCCGATGCTGACAGTGAGGAATCTCCCACGGCCCGTTCGGGGTTAATTACCAGCTCTACCTTTCCATTTTAGGAAGCAGACAGCAGGTGCTGAGTCGCATGCTCCTTGATTTGAGCAGACTCAGGCTCCGGCTTAGCTTACTCCTTAGCCCGGGAGTAAGGAGCAACAGGGTGAAGCAGGCATGACCTGCCTCTTCTCCATACATAGGGCAGGGCAAACGGGTGATTTCATCTGACCTGGGTTCATGCTTCCTTGTAGCTCTGCCACAAAGACCCAGGGCAAGTCCTTTAAAGCTTACCCAGAGAAGGACACCGCCATAGTTACCACATGGCCTTTTGGACCTAATAAGTTATTGAAGAGTGAGAAGCAGACACACACTACGAGATATGGAGGGGTTTGCTTTTTGAAGAAGTTAGTGTACTTAGGGTAGGGAAAAACACACACACACAAAAGGGCCAAAACACACCTCAGAAATTGCCATTTCTGTCTACATCAAACAAATAAGCCCTTGCAACAGATTCTTTAAATGACCATCTAATTTGTGATCTATAAAAATGCACTAGTTCTTAACACAGTGCAAGAACAGGACCCTTCAGATACGCTAGTGAAAGTTCCAACATTATATTGTTCCTGGCTGTCTGGCTTCTGCTGTAGCATAAGCACCATATGATCGAGATTTATCCGTGAGGATTTCCCAGTGCATCTAAGCCAGTGTCTGAGGCATTGTAAGTTCCAGGTGTCCCCTGGATCCTTCCCCATCAGGCCTGCTCACCCACGCCTGCATAAATGCGCTCGGTGACAAAGTTAGAAGGTTGTAAGTGGTCCCCTCCTTGCTACCCTGGGGAAATAGCTCAGGGCATCCCAGACGCTCCCGTCGGTCCTCTTGCTGTATTTTCACAGTCCTGTGGTAATCCATGGCGCATCTCTGTTTTTAATTCTTTAAACGTAGGAACAAACTTGTTCCCGTCATTTTTATGCAGGGGCATAGGAAGAGTCAGTAAAATTTCATTTGAAGGTAGCTCTTCGAGTGCACAGATTCCTTTGTGTCATGAACACGGACGACGCTTTTGAAAACACACAGAGATTCAGAACAGCTCTGATCACAACAGAGGTCTGTCCCCATACAAGACACCTGAACTTCGGCTTCCAAACGAAAATACGAATTTGTGAGGATCCTTGGTCACGACAGGTCAGACACTAAACAGCCGGGAAGTTTGGGAACGCTTCGAGCTCTGGCAAGCTGTTTTAACGTGGTTCGCTGGCGTGAACTCGGTACGGTATTTTATTCTAAAGAGACTGCGAGGAGGAGCGACATGCTCAGATCAACAAGTGCAACAACCGTTCCAACAAGTCCAGTTTTCAGGCCTCACTGCCTCCTGGGAGGAGAGGGAACACAGGAGCCTTCGGCCTACTTTAAGAGAAGGCAAGAAAAGGGATCCTCCACAGTTCCTCGTTAGTATAGTGGTTAGTATCCCCGCCTGTCACGCGGGAGACCGGGGTTCAATTCCCCGACGGGGAGATTGTGGTTCTTTTTTGATCATCATCATTGTTGATGATCAACCATTTTACACTTCTACTTAAGAACCATTTGTAAACCAAAAGCTGTGTCCTCGAAACAGCCGCTGCTAAGTGAGAAGGAGACCCGCTCTCTCCGAGAGAAAACGCTCCGCGCTCCCGGCAGCCCCGCAGAGCGGGCAGGAAGTGCTGGCGTCGGGCGCCCTTTGGCACAGGCCCGCGCGTGCGCGGTGGAGCCCCGCCAGACTACAAAGCGTGGTCGGCGGCTCCCTGAGGCCGCCGGGGGAGGGGCGAGGGCGGCTCCGCCCCTAACGGCGGGGGTGGGGCGGCGGGGCGGAAGAGGTGGGGAAGAGAGGAAGGCCGCGGTTCCTTCGACCCCGCGGGCGGTTAGGCCAGGCTCCCGCCTCCGCCGGTTACCGCCCGACCGAGCGCTGGCCGTCAGGGAGAGCCCGGCGCTGAGTGAACCCGCCCCGGCTCCGCCATCTCCTCAGGGAAACGCGGGGCGCGGTGCAGAGGCGGGCTGCAATCGCCATGTTCGCGCACTCCTAAGAAACCGCGCGAGGCACAGCCCAGCAGGACCTCGTGGCGCAACGGTAGCGCGTCTGACTCCAGATCAGAAGGCTGCGTGTTCGAATCACGTCGGGGTCATAGCTGCTTTTTTTGTTTGCTTTTCAATTCACTAGCGTACTGTGAACCGTGTTGTGTTCCCGCCGTTTTTCAAAAATGCTTTTTGTACTCAAAGGCTTGTTTTTGTCATTAATGTAACAATGCCTTGAGAAATGTTCTTACTGCAGTGCATTAGGCTTCTGAACCCGCTGTGATTTTTCACAGCAATTACACAATATTGCGGTACAGACTCTTTCTCAAAAAAAAAAAAAAAAACGATTTTAGTCTGATTGCCTTCTGAGTGCAATATCGCATACAATTTATAAAATGATACAGGTTTTGAAAACAGTTCTATCTAAAGCCACTGGTTGCCACGTGTTGGAGTAAGTGCCAGGAAAGTAGTGTAAACTGGAATGGGGTGATTTAACTCTGCCCCTGGCCATTCCTGCACATTGCAAGGTGATAGAACCTGTTCTGTCTGCATCAAAAAGGTGAGATTGCGTGCAAATGAAATAATACGTTTGGCTCAGGCTAAGATAAAGAAGTAAGGGAAAAGTGGAAGAAAGGCTAAACGCTGAGTGTGTATTCAGATTTTTTAGGGTGGAGCCCTAACTCACTCCTGCCCCCACCCTAGTAACTCGAAGGTGGCTGTTTGGAGACAGAGTTGATTCAGTAAATGAGGCTGTTAAATGGAATCCTAACGCAGTCGGGCGTCATGCTTTTGGACACTTGTCAAGGACGTGTGCATGTGGAAAGTTGGCGTTAGGCTGGAACAAGAAGGCAGCCACCCTCACGTGAAACCAGTATTGCCTGCTTCTACAGGGAAAGGGAGAAGTAAATGAGAGGCCCATCATGCAGGGCCGTGTGTCCTTCTAATTCATTCTGAGGGAAGTGCAGTTGTTATAATTTGAGACTTCGTTATTCATGACTTTGACAAGATCACAGAGAACACAAAACATGGCCTAGACTTTTTCTGGACTGCACCCTGAAAACACAGGAAGGTAAAACTGAGGTTCTGTTTACCATACAAGTTAAAGGGATCAAATAAGGCTACATACAGCAAAATGCTATCTAGGTCATAAAGCAGTAGTGTGTTCTGTTTTCTGTTTCAGTTGTGTTGCTGTGATAAAACACTCATACCAAAAGTAATTTGGGGAAGGAAAGGGTTTATTTCAACTTATAAGTTACAGGCCATCATTGAGGGAAATGAGAGCAGAAACTCAAGGGAGGGACTTGAAGCAAAACCACAGAGAAATGCTGCTAGCTGAACCCCTCAGCTGGCAATGCTTAGCTAACAATGCTTAGTCATTGTTCTTACACAGACCAGGACCACCTGCCTAGAGAATGGAACTGCCTACAGTGGGCCTGAGCTGGCCTGCATCCATTAACAAGACAGTTTGTTAGACAGTTCCAGGCAGTGCCATATGCTAATCTGGGCAATCCCTCACTGGCCACAACTCTCTTAGATGACTCTGGGCTATGTGAGATTGACAAAGCTAAACTAGGGCAAATATATATATATACCTGGCTGTTTTTGCTTGCTTGTATGAGACAGGATCTTACTATGGAGCTCTGTCTCTCTCGGAACTCACTATGTAGACCAACCAGGCTAGCCTCAAACTCACAGGGATCACCTGCCACTGCCTCCTTGAGTGCTAGGATTAAAGAGGTGTACCACACCTGGCCAATGACAATTTTTTTCCTAGAACTTCAAGGTCCTAGTTTTTTCCTCCAAAGCTGGAGCTGTGTAGTTTCTTAGAATGGCTAATTGGGTGGATTAGTATAATTTAGAAGCAATCTAAACTGCATTTTAACTAGGCTACACTAATTATATAGGGATGGTGTGAAAAGAAACTCAGGAATACACACATCCACATTTGAATCTTCAGTCACATTTATTTATTTGTTTAAAAGATTGTGTGTGTGTGTGTGTGTGTGTGTGTGTGTGTGTGTGTGTGTGTGTGTGTGTGTTGTGAGGTGGGTGACGCGGAGGTCTTTGTGGCCCTGGGTTTCAAGACTCTGGAGGTGGAGTTACAGGTTGGAGTTACAGGAGTTACAGGATGCCTAACAGTTCAGGACCTGTGAGAACATCAGGCACTCTTAATGCTGAACTATCTCTCAAGCCCCTGAATTTTCAAAATCTGGACGACACAGAATAGCTCTCTGGCTTTGTGCTTTTTCATTAAAAAAAAAAAAGTCTAGTATTATTTATCCTAAAAAAGGGATTTATCTACTAGTGCAGTATAATCTGGTTATGTGTTCACCTGATTAATAACCTTTCTTCTGAGATTATTTTTAAGTCAATTACCCAAAACAGATATTCTCTGGATGAGCTGATAAACGGAATTTTTTAATGTGCAGCATTGAAGACAGACTTTGAATTCTGATTAGCTTAATGATGCCTTTATTTTTCACATTTTTTTTTTCGGCGGCGGGGGGTGTCTTTGTCTGCCTCAGCCTCATATTCCAGGCATGGCTCACCACACTTAGTTCTCATACTAATTTAGTTTTTCCTAATTAACACTTCTTTGTCTTTTTTCTTTTTTTTTTTTTTGTGGGGGTGGGAGGCATGCTGGTACCATCATCATGCACATGGAAGTAGATAAAAACAACGCGTGGGAATCAGTTCTCTTCTTTACCATGTAAGTCCCAGAGATGGAACTTGGGTTATCAAGCTTGGCAGCAAGTGTGTCTTTACCTGCTGAGCCATCTGACCAGCCCTCTCAAGAGTAATTTTAAAAGAAAAATATTTATGATTCAGATTCATACATGTTCCCTGTGGAAATCTTAGGAAATATAGAAAAAGAAGAAAATAATTCACCTGTGCCTCACTGCCCAACAGCCTGCTTTATTTTATTAGGTAAGGTGTTAAGGTATGCCTAAGGCAGTCAGAGGACAGGGTACCAAGTCAGTTCTCTCCTTCAGTCTCGAGGGTTTTGGGTATCTCCGGTCAACGGGAACCTGCTTCAGCATTTTTTGTTTTGTTCTTCTCAGACAGGGCTTCTCTGCATAGCCACGGCTGTCCTGGAATGTGTTCTGCAGAGCAGGCTGGCCTCAAACTCACAGAGCTCTGCCTGCCTCTGCCTCCTAAGTGCTGGGATTTAAGGTGTGCATACCCTCTGCTCAGCCTGCTGAGCCATCTTAATGCTTCATTTTCCTTACTGGAAATGGTACAAATGTTACGGTCAGTAATGATCTAGTATTTGTTACTGTCTTGATATTTAGTGTCCCCTAATGATCCATATGTTGGAAGCTTGGTGCACAGCTGCTGGCTCCTTTGAAAGCACAAATTCATCAGTGGGATTAATTCATTGATCAGTTTATACTGAATGTGCTAGTGGATGGTAGGGCCTGGTAGATGGCTGTATGTTAGATTTGTTTATTTTTTAAATTTATTTTATGTATATAAATGCTTTGCCTGCAGGTAGTCCTGTGAATTACATCTGTGCCTAGTACTCTCAGAGGTCAGAGGAGGGGGTTGGATTCTGTGGAAGCTGCAGTAAAGGATGGCTGTAAGCTGTCGTATGGGTGCTGGCGGTTGAGCCCTGGTCTTCTGCAAGAACAACTACTGCTCTAAGCCACTGAGCCCTCTGCAGCCCACGGAAGGGCACATAACCTTGCTCCCCCTGCCTTCCTGTCTCTCTGCTTTTTGGCTGCCATGAGGTGAGTTTCCTCCACCATGCCCTTCTGTGGTAATGTTTCTGCCAATCACAGAGTGAAATCTCTGAAACCGTGAGCCAGCAGGAACCTTTCAACTTGTAAGCTGATTTGCTCAGATATTATGTCAATGCGACAAGAAATGACTCACAGTCATTTTCTTTGAGAATTTTTTTTTATTTTTAAAAAGGCGTGCCTGTGTGGATTTGTGCATGTGAGTACAGTACCTGCAGAGGTCAGAGGAAGATGCCAGGTCCATGTGAACTGAGTCACAGGCAGTTGTAAGGAGCCGGATGTCCAGTCCTCTGATAGAACAAGTGTTCTTAATTGCTTAACTATCATCTCTCCAGCCCTCCGGGTGGTTTTGAGTTTATTACTGTTTATTTATCATTATGTATACACATGGCTGATGTAGGGGCCACAGAGAGGTCAGAAAGCAACTCTCTTTGGTCGGTTCTCCCCTCCACCTTTTATGTTGGTTCTGTACGTGGAATACACAAACTTGATTGAGTCCTCTGATACAGGCTGTGTACCCAGGCTGGCCTCAAACTCACAATCAGCCTTCCAAGCATAAAATTACAAACTTGGAAGCCTGTGCCACCTGAGACGGCTCACACTTTGTAGCCCTGGCTGTCCTGGAACTCAGCGTGTAAGATCAGGCTGGCCTCAAACTCACAATCAGCCTTCCAAGCGTAAAATTACAAACTTGGAAGCCTGTGCCACCTGAGACGGGTCACACTTTGTAGCCCTGGCTGTCCTGGAACTCAGATCCACTGGCTTCTATTTCCCAACTGCTCAGATTAAGGGCATGAAGTACCACACCTGCCACATCCTTCCTCTCTCCCTACCTCTCCCCCGTCGCTGGTTGCTTGACTGGCTGGTTCAGTGTTTTGAGAAATAGTTTCTCTGGGTTTATAGCTTTGGCTTCTTTTCTGGAACTCTGAAGACCAGGCTAGCCCTGAACTCAGATATCTACCTGCCTCTGCCTCCTGAGTGCTGGACTACAGATGTATGCCACTACACTCAGCTTTACTGGTTTTGTTTTTGACATATTCTTTTTTCTTTTCATTTTATATATAAGTGCTCTGTTTTCTTTTTTCCTTTATAAGATTTATTTATTATGTATACAATGTTCTTTTTGCATGTACACCTGCACACCAGAAGAGGGCTCCAGATCTCACTATACATGATTGTGAGCCACCATGTGGTTACTGGGAACTAAACTCAAGACCTTTGGAAGAGCAGCCAGTGCTCTTAACCTGAGCCGGCTCTCCAGCCCCAGAGTGCTTTGTTTTCATGCACACGAGAAGAGGGAATCTGACTCCATTATAGATGGGTCCATGTGTAGCTGGGAATTGAACTCAGAACCTCTGGAAGAGCAACCGGTTCTCTTAACGAGTGCACCATCTCTCCAGCCCCTATGTTTTCTTGTTTATTTTATTTTATTTTATTTTATTTTATTTTATTTTATTTTATTT
>NW_026596091.1:8101311-8146286 GCF_907164565.1 Psammomys obesus | reverse complement strand
TTTATTTTATTTTATTTTATTTTATTTTATTTTATTTTATTTTATTTTATTATTTTGTTTTTTTTGAGACACGGTTCTCTGTGTAGCCTGGACCATGTTGGCTGTCCTGTTTGAGGCTAGCCTCAAACTCAGAGCAATCTGCCTGCCTCTGCCTCTCAGAGTGCTGGGATCACAGGCCTGCGTACCACGCCCAGCCATGCCCCAAAGGTATTCTTAAATAAATGTCAACAACATGTTTCTGTGGCCATGCAGTATTTCCTCACACAGATATGTCAGAAGGTATTTGTTGTGGTTTGAATCTGGAATGTCTCCCGTGGGCTGGTTTCTAGCACTTGGCCCCACCTGAAGTTGGTAGGAGATGGAGCAGGGTGGCAGAGCTGAGTCGTTAGGGATAAGTTATAATATCCATAAGTCCGAAACCAATCCATGTAAGACAGTCTTTAAAAAGTCAGGTGCACATTTACAGCATGAGAAAGGGCCAGTTATCCAAATGGTTGAAGAAAATAAAGCTTTGGGAATGGCAATATGGTTAAGTGTTATGTACAGAGCCTCAATTCAACCAACAGCAACGAAAAATAAAAATAGGCAATTTTTGTGACAAAATATTTGCACCAAATTGTGCTTTTCAAAACTTTTCAATCAGGCGAAATGGTGCATGCCTGTAATCCCAGCACTTTGGGAGGCAGAGGCAGGCAGATCTCTATGAGTTCGAGGCCAGCCTGGTCTACAAAGTGACTCTGGACAGCTAGGGCTTTTGTTCGTTTTTTTTTTGTTTTTGTTTTTTTAGCTTTACTTTATTTAGGGTTCCTTAAAGCCTCTCCCTTCCAACCCCCCCTACCCTAGGCAGGAGAGAGGAGTACCACAGGAGACAATTATCAGCTGTGGACAAACTAAAGCCTAAACTGAAATCCCATATTTGGGATTAAAAATATATCTACATAAAAATATTAACATAACTGAGTTTTTAAAGAAACGAAAACTTCCATTATAAGGGCTACACAGAGAAACCCTGTTTCAGGAAAAGAAGGAGGATGAGGAAGGAAAGGAGGAGGAAGAAAAAGAGAAAAAGAAAAAATACAACTTTACATTAACTTTAAAATATTTTTCCATTGATTCTCAAGGTTTTAGACATCACTTATATTTTAAGGTTTTAGTTACATACACATTTCAACATTTTATATATATTACTTTTTAGGCAATAAAAGTCTTTTGTTGTTAAATCAAGGTCTAACTATGTAGCTCAGACTGACATCAAACTTGCTATCCTCCTGTCTCAGCCTCCTCAATTCTGGAATTACAAGTGACTAAACCCAGCTGTGATAGAAGTCTGACTTAGGAAAGAGGGTATAACAACAAATTAGGTGCGCAAAATCCTAGTGGTTATCAGTGGGGATCTTGAAATAGAGATCAAGAAGGGCAGCAATTAGTGATGAAGGCTGAGTCTAACCACCACCGCAGAAGAGCTGTGGGGACAAGCTGGTGGTAAGAAGGTAACAGAAGACCCCAGAGGCAGTAACTGATGTTTCTCAGGTCATCCATACTGACTTCACAAACAGGAAGCTCAGAGAAACTTAAAGCCAGGAGCTCTCAGTCTCTGAAAGAGACCCCTAGCCTGCAGAGGAAGTCTCAGGACAGCCAGGGCTACAAAAGAGAAACCCCATCTTGAAAAACCAGAAGGAAAATAAAAAGAGACAGGCAGATCTCTGTAAGTTTGAGGCGGGTCTAGTCTACAAAGCAAGTTCCAGGATGATGCAGAGAAAGCCTGCCTTGAAAAAACAAATTGATGCTGATATGACAATGATGAAGCAGGATGTGGGGATGCCCCTCTTTAACCCCAGCCCCTGGGAGCAGAGGCAGTCAGATCTCTGTAAGTTTGAGGGCAGCCTGGTCAGCAGTGTGAGTTCCAAGACAGCCAGCACTACACAGAGAAACCCTACTTCCAATAATAATAATAATATTAGTTGTGGGTTATTAATATTCGTTATTGATTTATCTTTTAGTTAAACAGTGGCTATTCCTAAACCAGCTGTATTCACCACACAGAGACTAGGATTTATTTAATTAACCTAGAGCACAATGCTGGACAACAGTTACTCCATCCTAAACCTCCAAGCCCACATAGCTTCCCCCCATTCAGATTTCCAACATTATACTTGCTTTTAGTCATATCTTAGGTCCAGTTCACCTCTCCTCATGGTTCCAAGTCCTCGCCTCCCGATCTCTGCTCTCCAACTCCTTCCTCCCACTGGCTTTCTTCTCCTCCCCTCTGGACCAGGATGTCTCACCCTGTTCTCTCCACCCTATTCCCTCCATTATGCAGCATTGGCTGGTTGTTTTATTGAAATTAGAGAACAAATGGTGGCATGTTTACACAAACTTGAGACAGGTGCTGTTTAGAATAAACATCACAATGCAATGTCGGATTGAAACCAGATAGTGGGGTAGAGAAATCAGCATTTGAATGAACAAGGGTAAATTGTACACATTCCACAAGAGCATTATATCAACATTTCTCCCTTTAAATCCAATAAAAAGCCTCTTTTTCTTTCAATACATTAATAATTATAAAATTATGAAAACTATTAGGTAAGATTTACATGTGCAATGTTCAGTCCATATGCATTTGGCAAAGTAGGAGAAAATATTTGATTATCCTATCTTGACAAGTTTAGAGCTCTATACTTGTTAACTTTTATCCTTATTGGTATTACCTATATGAAAATTTTTTCTTAAATTCTAAACAACTTAATTTTAATTGTGGAACTATAACTATTTGGTCTTCAATCCCACCAGAGACTTGAGAAGGAATAAAATAGTTACTTAGTTACTGAAGTAACTAGGAAGTACATGTTAACTGCTTCCAAAAAAAAAAAAAACTGACAGTTTGCTGCCTGAATAATCACCCCAAACTCTCTATAATGTTGGAGCATCATCTTCAGCCTTCTGGCCCAGTATATTTGACAGACATATGTGAAGCAGAAACTATTTAGGACCTGTCTTGGCAGAGTTCGGCAGTCAACTTGTCCTGCATTTAAGCTTGCCCATTTTTGGCAGAATTCTGTGTGTCCTGAAACAAAGACATTTTCTTTTTGCCCAGGTGGCTCATTTGCCATATTTGAAGGCATCTCCAGATGGAGGTTCCTTGATGCTCATCATCTTTGAGGTAGGCAGGGTGCTGCCAATAGATGACCTGTCTCATCGTCAATGAATCCTTAAAATAATAGATATTTTAAAACACCATGTTCTGTAGGTCTCTGAAGTTTTTGAAAACTTACCAATCTTTATGTAATCGAAACGTCTACAAAATCATATCTATCTGTTAAACCTAGGATGTATATTCTTGTGACAAATGAGACTAATGTCTGACGTGACTCTGAGTTGATAAACTAGCAATAAACTTGCATTACCTAATACCCTAAAGAGTTTGTAATAGCACTTTAAAAGTATTGGAAGTAACCTTGAATTTATATCAATATACTAAAATTTACCAATGTATTAAAAATACTTATTTTTGCATCAATATACAAAATCCTATACCAGAGTTAAAAAATAACCTTATATGAGAATAACAGATAAAGCCTTGAGTAGATTCAATGATCTACCTATTGTCTTATTATTCCTATATCTCTGTATTCCCCTTTTTTTCAACCCCTTTTCTCCTTATCTAAGAAAGATAGAGAAAAGAAAAAGGAATAGAGAGAAATCCCTGAGTCTAACCTTGTTTTCTCTCTGAATAAGACCATTAATAAATTATAACCAGCTCCCAATGACAATAAACAATCATAGCCCCAGAAAACAACCAAAAACCTACTCAACCCCCTTTAAAGGAAATTGGACATCATCCTCATGGATTTTTTTCTAGCTGATTTTTTGAACAGGCAGAAATCCTGTTAGGAGGCCCAAAGGAAATTGGGGAAAATGCTTAATTAAGCAAGCATTTTAACATTTGTAGTCCAGTCTTTGAATGTAGAGAATTTTTAGGCTTAATAGAAGTCCTGTTTGGAACAGTCTAAAATGCTGGACCAATTGAGATTAGTAGCTTCCTTCAAAGCTCTCTTGGGAGCAGGCTTTGATAAGAAATAGCAATTGAAGCAGTTGAGGAAGGAACAAGCAGAATGCTGGAACATGCAAGATGCTGGAACAGATGTGTCAACATCTCAGCATGCTGGAAGGATGAATTCTGTCAGGTTTGACCAGCATCTCCTGTGTCATTCCTTTTGTTTTGCAAACATATAATTTATCACTAGCATTATACAGTCAGTCCTAAAATTAAAAATGTATGAAATGTGCAGGATGAAACTAAACTTTAAACCAATTTTATCTATGCCATTAAAAAATGGCATATAAATGTTGAGGATATTGTAGCCAAGGATTTACTGGCCATCTATTATTGAAGTTCTGGCTGGAGACATTTTTATGTCTCAGTCACTTTCAGAGTTGTTCCCATGTAAAGGGATCAGCACTTTATGTTACCTGTTCTGTTTAATCTTGATTTCTCTCTTCTTGTGTGTGGCCAAGATCCTCTGGTGGTCTTCCTCTGTCATATCTGATCTTTATTAGTTTTGATGGAACCCCTAATTTCTCTTCTACTGTATGAATATACGCAAACCCTTTTCCCCAGAGTAGCATAGTCCCTGTTCTCCGTTTTGGAATTAGGGCCTTTACGTGCTGCTGTAACTCAGCAGTCCTTTCTAAACTCCACTGTGTCTTAGCAGGGGTGCTGCTTAACTCATTTAAACATTTTAAAATGGGTGAGTCATTACTTAATCTATTTGGAGGAAATATATTTTCTGTTTTATGACCATATTTTTTAAATTACTGTTAGATATGTTCATAATTGTTAGACCTATAGGATTATAAATTATATATGTAACAGGTTTCATGTCATGTCTAAAATATTGTTGAATGCCAGTGGATATACATGCTGAAGCACCATCAGCCCCAATTTGCAAGGGCATTTCCAAAACATTTACCATCTCTAACAAATGTGTAACTGTTAGGCCCAGCAAGAGCCTAAATATAAGAAGGTATGAAGAGAACTCAGGAAACTAATCATCCATCGATGCAAAAACACAAGAGACTCTTCATGACTATTGAGCAATGGGGTCACCCCTGCTGGTCAGCTAGGAGTGGCACCGGGAGACAAAGACCGTGGGTTTTTAAAAGACACAAGGCGGAAATCTCCTGGGGTTGCCTTCTTGGCGATTTAGGGTTGGATGAAGTGTTTAACTTTTAAAATAATTGGTCAGTTCTGGTCACCCTTAGGTCCAGTCAGCCCTGTCGTAAATATCTGATCATCAAGTCAGTTTGGAATTTCCTGCCATCCATAGTTAAATGTGGGAGGGTGATTAACTCATCCCATGTCTGTTCTGAGGAGTGGGGGTTACAGGCTTTGGATCAAAGGTCAGGAGAAGGATTGGGGCCATTTGGCCCAGTTTCCAAACAAAGCCCATCTCACCAGTGCCAGCCGGTGATTTTTTTCTCCATTTAGTAGAGATCTCTGCTTGTTCTCTTCCTTATCTCTGCCCTCACAGATGGCTAATGTCAGGAACTTTTACATTCCTCGGTTCTCTGGAGAATCACTAAGAGGCTTTAATTAACATGGGCCTAAAACTTGCAAATATAAGTTATAAGGCAATTAAAAGAAACATAGGTTACAAAGTTAGTCTGATTCTTTCATAACCTTAGGCTCATGCTCTCCAGAATTTAAGGCAAAAACCCACTGGAATTCTGAATATGAATCTATGGCATGGTGCATGTATTTCGGTTCTCCAAACTCTATAAAATGGAGCATACCAGCCACTGTATGACCTTGTTCCAAGACAACACCAAATAGGATCTGCATTTCTACTTTAGCATATAGACCTTCATCCAGTAATTGAACCTTAAGAATACACATATAATCTCCAGGCTGACCAAGTTGGCCTATAGCTGAAGATTTTCTCTCCAACACCTCAATAGGCTGCCATTTAAGCCTGGTTGGACTTTTCTTATCTGGAACTAACTCTTTTGGTATTATTTTAAGTACCAGATTGGATTGTTCTTAAGGCTATTTTGATTCAAAGATTCCCCCAACCTGTTCTATGACTTTAATTTAGCATCTATTTTTTCAGTCTCTTTTTTTTCTCCAAGTCTGTCTTATCCTGATCTTTCCCAAAGAGGATATACAAAACTGAAATTGTCACTGAAAAAATTATTTGTATGCTAATAGAAACGAACTCAAATGGTATCCAGAAGCACTGTGTCATTAGGCCCAGCTTCCCTTCTAAGAAGACTGTACCAGTTTAGATGCATGAGGTTTCTCAGTCTGTCTCTGGCTCCTGCTTCCAGGGAGAGGTATTTTTTTTTCTGCCTCCCTCACTGGATCCTAACCCCTTCCTCACTCTGGGAAGTTAAGATCCACAAATGTTTGCTCCTCAGTCCGGCAAGAACCCCTTCTCAAAGGGATTTCTCTTTCTGCCTTGGCTAGCAAAGTCTGACTTTGAAAAGCTTCCTTGTTAAAAAGCCACTTTCTTTTTTTTAATCTAAAAAAAAAATCCCAGCCTCTCTGGGATTTGTATGTATTAATTTTTGTTTTTTTGCAGCCTGCTGGAGGCTTTATTGCTCTGAAAGGGGTCTGTCTACTCAGGAATCTATGAGCTCCTGGTTTAGGAACTGCCTTTGCTTTGTTTTTAAGGACAGAACTAAAAAACTGCTCTATAGTTTTACCACTTTCTGTGTAAATTCTTGCTAGATTACTGTAAATTCTGCCCCACATTGGGCGCCTTTTGTTGTGGATTATTAATATTTATTATCGATTTATCTTTTAGTTAAACAGTAGTTATTTCATAAACCAGCTGTATACCCAAATCACCACACAAAGACTAGGATTTATTTAATTAACCTAGAGCACAAAGCTGGGCAATAGTTACTCCATCCTAAATCTCCAAGCCCACATAAATTCCTCCCATTCAGAAGTCTGGTTCTTCTCATGGTTCCAAGTCCTCTCCTCCAGGCCAGGATGTCCCACCCTATTCTCTCCATTACACAGCATTGGCTGGTTGCTTTATTGACATTACAGAGAAAAAATGGTGGCATGTTTATAAAAATTTGAGACAGGTGATATTTAAACATCACAATGCAATGTCCGGATTGAAACCAGATAGTGGGGTAGAAAAATAATCATTTCAATGAACTAGGGTAAACTGTATACATTTCACAAAAACATTACACCAACAAATAATAATAAATCTAAAATTTACAAAAACTTCAGGCTCAACAGGTGAATTCCTATAATGGGTTTTGGTCTTTGTGTGTGGAAAGGTGGTGGTCGTAGGACTCCCACCCAGGCCATGACCTCATACATGCTAGATAATTAACCTATTCTTAAACACTCAAATGGTGGATTTTAAAAAAAATATAAATTGGTTTGCTCAAAGGAAAAATACAATGTGTTATTGCCTCTAAGGATTAAACTCCCTGGAAATTTTCTGCTGCAAAAGCCCAAAGGAGAAAAAAATTAAAACAAAACAAAAATCAGAGTTCAAAAACATTGTCTTCAGGCAGTGCTCTGAGTCGGTACCGTGATTCCACTATTGCATTTTCTTAAATCAAACGTAGGTAGAAGAACATTATCCTCCAATATCACTGATACTTCTTCCTCCCCCAAGGATCTGCTTCACTGACCTCGCTACCCTGGTTCTCTCACCCAGTAGGGCAGCAGTTAGCCTGGACACTCCTATGTATTCCATCTTTGGTCAAAGTAAAAGCAAACCAGTCAAATTCTTCAGTTACAAAAGTAGCAGGATAATTTACTAATTGGAGGACCTGTGGTCTGGCAGGGGGAAAAAGGTTCTGGACTTTGTTTCTCTAGTTATAATTTTAGACTTTACTGGAAAAAAATAACTTGAGCTACACTGCACATTGGGACAATTCCACACAGACGTGCTGGGGTTACTAGTCTGGAACAGCAGGCTTTTGATAATATGTTTAATTCCACAGGGAAATAAAAACACTTCTCTCTGCACATAGGGATACTATGGGGACAGGATAACTTTTACAAGATATAAAAATCTATTAAACAACTTGTTAAGACATTATTTTTAATTTGTATTACTGAATAATGAAGTTTGTTTTTTTTTTTTGTTTTATTTTTATTTTAATGTTTTTTTGTTTGTTTTTTGCTTTTAAGGCAGGGTTTCTCTGTATAGCCCTGGCTGTCCTGGAACTCATTTTGTAGATATCTTGAACTCAGCGATCTTCCTGCCTTTGCCTTCTGGGTGCTGGGCTCAAAAGAAGTGCCTATATAGCTCAGGACCTGAAATACTGAGTTATTTAAAAAGAGGAACTACTACAATAAAATTCTCCCTAGGAAACTAGTCTATCATTAAAATAACATCCTGCCAGGCACTGGTGGCACACACCTTTGATCTATCCTCTCAGAGGCAGAAGCAGAGAGATCTAAGTTCGAGGTCATCCTGGTCTACATTGTGAGCACTAGCTCAGCCTAAGACTAAAGAGACCCTTGTCTCAAAAAAACAAAATAAAACGTTTCTTCAAATTTACAGATCTATTTTTAGTGAAGGTTATGCTTTTCAATTTCTTCCAATTTAATCATGTAGCATAGGTACATCGTAAATAATTGCTTAAATATTTTTCTGTTCACACTTTAAATTTTGTTCATGTTTAAAATTTCAGACTTTTTACAGAGCGTAATCTAGAGCTTAGACACGGAGGAAATGATTAGGATACTCTGAATCTGAGCTCAGCTACTTCCTCTCCTGAGAAGCATCCCGAAACATTTCCTTTCTGTGTACACGTATATACATTGTTTAAAAAGTATATACATTGAAGCATTACACGTTTTCATTAGCAATCAAGGTCTTATTGTGACTTTTTACACATATAACTTCCAAATCATTCAGCTATATACATAATTTATACTAATGAGAAACATTTGCTGTGAAGAGCTAGAGGACGTTATAATTGTAACGTCTGAGACTCTTAGCAAGTTCTACCTAGAATCAGTAGCCTGAGTTTTACAGGGTTCCTGGCTTCCTCTAAGTTTAAACATCCAGTTTGCGGCACTACATGCATATGAAGTTGACTGTTAAGGAATTTCTAAACGTTGCGTTTCATTATCAAACATTAGGTTGGATGAAGTTACGGTGAGATCCTTAGTGTTTGGCGGGGTGGGGTGGGGTGGGGTGGGGGGGTGTCTTAACCTAGGAGGCTTAGCAAGAACACAAAGCAGGGATTTGTTTCAAGCCCCAAGAAACTACTTGAAATCAAAGCCTTTAGTGATAGGGCAAGAAGCGAATGGGAAACTTAAAAATGCAATTCTGTAACAAATTCAAGAAGTATGAAACCTCCAGTGTGGAGGTCTGGCTTTCCCTAGATTCCAGAACAAAAGAGCACTTGCGAAAGGAGGGGGACCTGACTCCTGCGCTGCCCCCTTCCACTCCCCACGTAGTCCCCCAGGGCACGAGGAGCGCCACAGCCTGCCTGGCTTCGGTGCTCCCCCTTCAGGGCCAGCCCTCGGGGGAGGCCAGCCTGCCGCCATCCTTCGGGGGGGGTGGCTCGCTGTCCCGGGAGGGAGCCAGGCCCGGCGAGGGGTCCTCCACAGCTGGCACGGAACTCCGCCCGGCCCCGGGCCACCGGGCCCAGCGCACGGTTCCCCGGGGCGGGGGACAGGAGAGGAAACGGTGCGCAAAAAATAAACAAATAAAGCACAAAAAGCCAGCGCCGCCTGTCGCTTATCAGCGGGCGAGGGGAAGGGCGGAGGGCCGGGGAAACAGCGGGCCCAGCGCCCGAGCTCCCGCCCGAGCGCCTTTTAAACTGCGTTTCTGCACCTCTCGCTCTGCGCCGCGGCGGCTGGAACCCGCGCGAGCCGCCTGGCCAATCCCCGCCGCGCTTCCTGCCGCCGCCGGCCAATGGCGGCGCGCGTTCTTGGGGCGTGCGCAGACGGGCCGCCCCCGCCCCCGCCCCAGCTTGTGTGTAGGCTCGGCGCGCTGCGGGTTCCCGGCTTGGCCGCACTTGCTCGCTAGTCGAGCGCTCCGGGCTTTTGTGTCCGAGTTCTGCGCCGTCCCGAGGCGCCGCTCCCGGCCAGGGAACCTGCCGCCGCGACCCCGAGGCGGAGGGCGCAACCCCGGGACCAGCTAGGCGAGCGCGGCGGCGGCGGCGGCGGCGGCGGCGGCGAGGGGCCGAGCCCGAGATGCCGGAGTTCCTGGAGGACCCTTCGGTCCTGACCAAAGACAAGTTGAAGAGCGAGTTGGTCGCCAACAATGTGACGCTCCCGGCCGGCGAGCAGCGCAAGGACGTGTACGTGCAGCTCTACCTGCAGCACCTCACGGCGCGCAACCGGCCGCCGCTCGCCGCGGGCGCCAACAGCAAAGGGCCGCCCGACTTCTCCAGCGACGAGGAGCGCGAGCCCACCCCGGTGCTGGGCTCCGGGGCCTCCGCGGGTCGCGGACGCGCCTCCGTCGGCAGGGTAAGGCCGCCCCGGGGCCGGGGAGCGTTGCTCGGCGGCGGGGGTCCTCGGCGCCAGCCCCCCCGCCTTGCCGTCCTGCTGCGCGGCCCGGTGCTGCAGGCCCGGCCCGGTCGGGAGCGGCTGTAGGCGCAGCCTTGGAGCCGTTTCCTAAAGCCCCGCACACGGGCTTGGCCCCGGCACGGGAGGTGAAGTTGGAGCGTTTTTCCCGCTTTAGTACCGAAGTGGCTCGCAACCGAGTCTCAGAGCGCTCCCTGGAGGGCAGTTAGCGACATGGTCATTTCTGCCCTCCCCCCCTTTTTTAAATAAAGGCATTCCCGCCTTTTTTATATTTTTTGCATATGGAGGGCTTTTTGAACTGTTTGTTTCCTTGGTTGTCTTGCTCCTTTTGCAGTCCGCAGACCCTGTTTTTAGTGGGTTGGCTTTACTGTGAATTGAATGCTTTACGCCGCATTTGAAAAAAGATAGTTCTCGTTGACATATTGGAGAATCCTAGTTAGGAAGAGTTTTGAGTTTGTCGTTTTAAGGTTTTGCTTGAGGAAGTAAAGAATCGGAGGCCAAAAAAAAAAAAGTTTATGGAGTACTGATGTATCCGTATTACAATTTGAAGCTTGAGACCAGTGAAATTTAAGTTGGGTTCCCGCAAATGTTTACCATTTTGCTTTTTTGTTGTTCTTTGGGTACATTTTAAATGGTGGTTTGTAGGTTTATAGTTAGTTAACAGAATTCAAGTCATTAAAAATTAGCTAAGTTTTTTTTTTGTTTTGTTTGTTTGTTTGTTTTTTGGTGTAACATAAAATCTTTGAGAGACACGGTGAATGTTTTTGGTTGGAATTGTTGCTATTGTTTACTGCTATAACCGAAAACGATTGAGACTTGCTTCTCGTTTTGGCGTGGGAATTGAACCCAAAGCCGCTTCTGCGCTAAGTATGTACTTGCGCGGAGCTACACCTCAAGTCAGTTGTTTCTATGGAAGTGTTACAGTGTTTTGTTGTTTAGCGTCAATTATTTTTTTTTTCTTCTGATTGCCCGAATGAGAGTGAAAGGCACGTCACGCACGTGTGGACTTAGATGAGAAAACTTTACTCTGGCCTTTCATTTCTCTAAATGTCCTAAATCTGGCAGGTAGCACTGTCGAGTAAGCACCAGTGTCGCGCGCATGTGATCCCAGCTGTCGAGATGTAAGCGGGGGTGGGGATCAGGAGTCCACGGCCATCCTCAGCAACTTGAGCTGTTGTCTAAAACCAAGTAGATACTGTCCAGCCTGTTATTGTCTTCATTTTTATTTTTTTATGCTCATTGGTGTTTCTCTTGCCTGTATAGCTGTGTGTGGGTGCCAGATCCCCTGGAACCAGAGTTAGGAACAGTTGTGAGCGTGGGTACAGGTGCTGGAAATTCAGCCCAAGTCCCCTGGAAGAGCACCTGGCCCTCTTAACTGATAAACTGCCTCTCCAGCTCACATTTTATTGTGTTGTTGAATTATCAAAATAATAGGTTCCATCTGAACTTTTCACTTAACTGTATATCTCCCACTGGCTACCTTACCTGCCTCATTCTCCCCTCACACTAGTTCGTTTTTACTCCCTTTAACTTTGTCATACATATTGCTTTTAATGTGGATTCTGCATATGAGAGAATTTTTGTCTTTTGAAGAGAAGTTGAGATAGAATCTCTTGTAACCCTGGCTGCTCTTGAATTCATTGTAGTCAAGGATGAGGTTGTCTGGCTCATAGTGGCTAATTTCACTTAACATAATGTCAGTTTCATCCATTCCACATATGACATGATTTTTGTTATTTAACTCCTTTGTGTATATATACATTTTCTTCAGTGACTCATTTGGTGGATATCTGGATGGATTCCATGTTTTTTGTGAGCTTACAGCCACTCTAGGGGCCTAGGGAAATGATGTGTCCTTCAAGCAGGAGAGCCTGATACCGCCACCCACATAGAAAGCTGGGCATTGCAGTGGAAGATATACTAGCAGAGCTTTGTGACTCAAATCTGTAATCCAGCATTCAAGATGCTGAGATGGGATCATAAGAGTTTGAGTCAGCCTGTACTGCATGGTGGGGCTCTCTCTAAATTCTCTAAGAGAATTGCAAATTTGTTTATGTCTAAGAAAAGTTTTTGAAGCTGGGGGAGGTGGCCCATGCCTTTACAGCACTTAGGGAGGCAGAGGTAGGTGGATCTCTGCAAGTTCGAGGCAGCCTGGTCTACAAAGTGAGGTTAGGACAGCGAAGGCTACACAGAAAAACTGTCTCAAAGAAGGGAAGGGGGAGCTGGAGAGATGGTTCAGCGGTTAAGAAGTCTAGAGTTCAGTTCCCAGCAACCACATGGTGGCTCACAGCCATCTGTAATGTGATCTGATGCCCTCTTCTGGCATTCAGGTGTACATGCAGGCAGCACTGGAGAAAGAGGGAGAGAGGGAGTATTAGTTTTTGAGACAGGGTTTTCCTATAACTGCCCTGGCTGTTCTGGGACTTTTTTTTTTTTTTTTTTTTTAAGACTGGCTGGCTGGCCTTGAACTCACAGAGATCCATTTACCTCTGTATCCCAAGTACTAGGACTAAAGGCATGGGTCACCACACCCACCTTAAGTGTATCTCTCCCTTATGTGTTTTTCTCTAACTTGTTCTTTTCTAATTGTATATGTATGGATGTTTTGCTTGCATATTGTATGCCCATCATGTATGTGTGCTCTCATTCCCCAAGGGGGCCAAAAGAGGACATCAGATCTGCTGGAACTGGGGTTAAAGGTGGTTGTGAGGCCTCCTAGTGGGTGCTGGGAACCAAACCTGGGTCCTTTGGAAGAGCAGCCAGTGCCCTTAACCACTGAGACCCTTACCATCAACTCTTTAAAGGTCGTACTTAAGTTAAAAAAAAAAAAAGCCATTTCAAACGGCATGTGGTGGGATAGGTCTTATTAAATCATCTAAGTGTTTGTCCAAGTGTATTAATGCTTTTTGGTTATAAAAATTAAGTCCCAATTCATCTGGTGGGGGCAGGAGAAGCAGGAGTTCAGCGTCATCTGCTACAAAGTAGGTTGAAGCTTTCATGATTACATACACAAGACTTTACCGCAAAGCAAAGCCAGTCCTGTTCGAGCCCATGTTTGAGTTCTTAATGTGTGCCGATTTTGTTTTCGACATTGTGTTTCTAGTGTAGCCCTACCTTAGCCTTCTGAGTGCCCACAATAAAATGTGAGCCACCAGGTGTGGTCTTAACCACTACAGATTGATTCTGCACAGCTATTATTTTTTGTTATTATCATTAACTTGTGCTGTTTCCTCATCCCAGCTCAACTTGCCTTTACATAAAGATCCTCCCCTTTTTTGAGCAGCTATTATGGGCCTAGGCTGTCCCTCAGGAATAGAGGGACAGTTAGAATGCTGTGTGCGCTGTGTTGATACCCAGCACTTTGCAGGGAGGCAGAGCACCTTCTGTATCCCATGGCATGCTATCTCCAAGGTAGCTTTCTATCGCAGGGGTTCTTTCTATGTGGGTCTCATAATTATAGGTCTGTATTCTCTATCTGCAGTATTTGAACATTTTTAAATGTATAGTTTTGATGGGACTCAGTGATACCAACTACTTGAAAAAATAATATTGGTAATCAGTACATGAATAAAGTGAGTTCTGATATAGGAATCTAAATTAACACTTAAGTTCAGCAGATCTCTTGAGAAAAATATCTTGAATTTCAGAAGAAATGTGACTGTTTGTATAAAATTATTCTCAAGTTTTTTCCTGCCTTGGTCTCTTAAATGCTAGATCACTGGCATGTGCAGTTAAAAAATAAATTGTTTCATATGTATCACCATCGCAGTATTCGACCTTGGATGCATATGATTGGTATAGTTTTTTGTGGGTGGGTTCCTTATTGTTAGGCTTTTAATCAAAAGCCTTGATACCAGTATTTTTAGGTGTTAAAATAATCTAGATAGTAGACGTAAAGAGTAAACGTTTGTGGGGCTTGCTTTTCGTTAGAGTGTGCAAAGCATGCAGGCTTACTGTTAGGGATCCAGTGGAGCATAGTGACCTTCTTGAGTACCTGTCAGGAGAGATCGTTCTGTTTTGTGCTAGGGGTTGAAGCCAGAGCTCCATGCATGCTTACTCATTTGGAATACATTTACTTACACAAATTCTTGTTATTATAGCCCAGGCTGGTATTAAACTTACCACCATCTTTTCAGGCTCCTTGTGCTGGGAGTTCGGGTATGCCCCTATGCCTGGGCTGCTGATGAAACCTGTGGCTGGCTTGTTGGTTTTTCCTCTTTTGTTTTGGGTTATTTTGAGAGGGTTTCCCACAGCTCAGAGTATAATACAGGACTGTGACCTTGAACTCCTGAGCCTCAACTGCCTTCACCTTCCAAGAGCTGGCATAAGTGATGTGCCTTTGTATTCAGTAACTTAACTACTTACGGTTTCTGATTTTTCCCCCCTTCCTTTCTTTAATTTCAGGCTAATGCAGTGCAGAGTTACTCTAATAGGAGTTTTCCGTGAAAGGGTGTATATGAAAGAGTTTTATAAGTAATGTCTGAATAAATGTCACTGGAGAACACAGTGAAGATTTACTAGATCAGTCAGGGCCTCGGTTTCCTCACTTTGTAATATGGAGATATTAATGTGTCTATCTCATAGGATTTTTAGGAATCTTTGGGGGGGGCTCAAAACAGGGTTTCTCTGTGTAGCCACTGGCTACTCTGAAATTCACTTCGTAGACCAGGCTGGCTTCAAACTGGGTATTTTTATTTTTCGCGATACCTGGCTTTTCTGGAACTCTGTGTAGATAAGATTGGCTTCCAACTCAAGATATCTCCCCTGCCTGTGCTTCTGCTTCTGCTGGGTTTAAAGGTGCATGCCACCGTGCCCGACTAAATTTTTAGGGCTCTTTAATTTAGCGTAAATAATGCCCTTAAAATGCAACTGGATGCATAGAGTATGTTTGGTGGAATGTTTTATGTTAGCTGGGTGTGCTAGCTCATGCTTCTGGTCCTAGAACTTAGGAGAGTGGCTGGGAGTTGATGGGTTTTACAACATTTAATAGCTCTTGCTGGTCTTGCAGAGAACTCAGGTTTGCTTCTTGGCACTGGCATGATTGCTCATAATTTGTAACTCCTTGTTCTGGAGAATCTGATGCCCTCTTGTGCCCTCCACAGGTACTGTATGTACATAGACTACACGGTACAAGGGGGCAAAAGCACTCATTAATAATTGTTGGCTTGAAGTTTGTGTTTTTTGTTTGTTTGTTTTCATTATGATTTTTTTATTTTTCAAGACAGGGTTTCTCTGTGTAGCCTTGGCTGTCCTGACCTCAACTTTGTAGACCAGGCTGCCCTTGAACTCACCACCTGCTTCTGCCTCCCTAAATTCTGGGGTTACAGGCATGAGCCACCGTACCTGGCAGCCTATGTTATTTATTTCAATGTCTGTTTTTCTGAGGGGAGTCTGGAATCCACAGCCTGCTAGACAAGCCCTCCACTATGGAGTTATTCACAGCTTCATCATGTCTAATAAGTTTTTATAATGGCTTAAATATTTCTTACTGAATTGCACTTTCAATTATTTGACAAAACAACTTAACTTCTCTTTTAGGCTTTGTTGTTGTTGTTGTATATGTGAGTGTTCTGCCTCCTTGTATGTTTCTGTTCCACTTGCCCAGTGAGCACTGGATGCTGGGGATCAAAGAACAGCTGGTGTTCTTAACCCATTTCTCTGGCCCTTTTGGTCTTGCTTTTGGTGCTTGGAATAAAAATTGATATTTTGCCTTTCTCAAGTTTTCTTATATACTGTTTTCAGATTACACAAACTATGTATTAAAAAATGCTAGCCCAACGGGAGGTAGGGTGGGATCAGGAGGGGAGGAGGGAGGGGCTTATGGGGGGATACAAAATGAATAAAGTGTAATTAATAATAATAATTAAAAAAGAGGAAAAAATGCTAGCCCAATATGACGAAGTTTATTGGGCCAGTCCTAGAGCAATTCCAGGACTCCAAAGAATCTGTAAGGTTCATATTAAATGTGATGTTCAATGTTAATTTATTTTACTTTGCTTTCATTTGCTTTTGGACACTTGACGCTATTACTGTTTCTTTAGTTAGGCAGGGCCTTGCACATGTCATCCAGGCACCCCACCACTGAGCCTACCCTCCGCCTCCAGCAGCAGTGTCTCTAATACTTAAGTTACTATGTATTAGGCTTGCACAGTCTACCCTTGTACTTCGAAAAGCCTTCAGATACTAGTTTTTAGTTTAATCAAGTTGTTGTGGCTAGTGTAACAATAAATCACCTTGTTGATTGCATAGAGAGTGTCATGTAAATGAATACTTTTCATGTAGAGGAGTTAACTGTACTTTATTTACAGAAAGCAACAAGGAAAACTGATAAACCCAGACTAGAAGATAAGGATGATGTAGATGTGACAGAGCTCTCTAATGAGGACCTTCTGGATCAGCTTGTGAAATACGGGGTGAATCCTGGTCCCATTGTGGGTAAGTCCATCAAGTCTCAGAGATCTTTTTCAAGAAGCAAGACCCCCAGATCATTAATGGTTAGAATTGGGGTCTTCGGGGACCGTTTGTCATTATTTATAAAACCAATCAATAATACTAGTTTCCTTAACTCTAAATAAAGAAGCTAAAATGAGAGTTTCAGGAGATAATATATAAAATTACCCATTGTTGATGTTGTCCGATTCAGTGGCCATTTCCTGTTATTCGGTAAGCTGTATGTATCTTATCTGGCAGTTGAAGAAAATATAGCCAAATCATCCGAATCAGTGAGTTACAGAAAGAATAATGAGGACAAATTAACTCAGTTCCTAACAGTTCCATTTCCTAATTAGCATTAAAAGATTTTTTTAAGTCTGTCTTGATACCCTAAAGAACAAACAACAAAAGGTATGCAAGAATTAAATAAATACTGTAAATCTATCATTTGCTTTTCTAGGTAACCCTGTGTTTCTGCCAAGTTGATTATGCTTTTTTTACAGAGTGTGGGCAAGAACCTCAAGATGGGAACACTCCAAACAGAACTTTAGGGTTGTACAAAAATTTGAACACTGGATGGAGATTGGGTGGTTTTGTTAGAGCAGTAGTTGGAAACAGTGATTTTGTTTTTTGTTTGTTTGAGTCTGGGTCTCACTGTGTATAGCCTGCCTAGCTTTGCACACCCTGGAGTTAAATGTGTGCTCTTCGTAGGCTACCAATAGACATTTAATATCTTTTGTAAAGTTCTAAGAGAGACACTAAAAAACACATATTACATTATGAAAATATGCCAAATTACGATAGTGTATCAATTGTCTTAAGACTACTTTTATCATTCCTGGATGAATATTGTTTATGAAAGATAGACCAGCTCTCACTCATATCACCTCCCAGAAATTAAGGAAAGATATATACAGTAATGTAAAATAGAAAATTAAGGATATTTGAGTGTGATTTACAGAATTTGACACCTATGCTTCAGTGAGGGTTTATAGGCATGTTGATCTTAGTGTTGTGAAGTATCATTTTTGTTCAAGGTTCCATCTGTTTCTTTTAAAAGATCTTTGGGGAACCTCGGAGATGAGTCAGCATTTAAGAGGACTAGCTGCTCTTCCTGAAGACCTATTTGATTCCTAGCACACATGTGGCTAAAAACTATCTATAACAGCATACAACACCCTCTTCTGGCCTACCAGGCACATGGATCACAGACATACAAGCCAGCAAAACACCCACTCACATAAATAATAGAGTCTTTTTTTTTTTTTTTTTTTTTTTTTTTTTTTAAAGATGTGGTCTTATATTAACATTCCAGAGGAGGAGCTCTTTTGGAAAAGAGTATTATTTATTATCTTTAATCACTTACTTTAGACATGGAAAGCATGTTGCTTAAAAACTGGTTTTCTGTAGGGCCTGGAAAAGATGGTCCCAGTTTAAAGAACCTGTACTGTTCTTGCCAAGGGCCTGGGTTTTGTTCCCAGAACTTACATAGGGTGCCTCACGATGGCTTGTAGCTCCAGCTGCAGGGGACCCAGCGCTTGTGGTCTCTAGGCACCCACATTCATTCATGTATACACACACATCACACACATATACATGACATCTATGTATTTTAATCTTTTAAAATACAGTTTCATGTCAATACTAATGGAACTTTTGCCTTCATATAGGAACAACCAGGAAGCTGTATGAGAAAAAGCTGTTGAAACTGAGGGAACAGGGAACAGAATCAAGATCTTCTACTCCTCTCCCAACAGTTTCTTCTTCAGAAAATACAAGACAGAATGGAAGTAACGACTCTGACAGATACAGTGACAATGACGAAGGTAAAATTTAAAGCAATATTGATAAGATATGAAATATAATATTCTGTATAAATAGTCACTTCACTTCTGCTTCAAATGAAATTTTTGTAAAGACAAAGTTCTCCTTTTCTTTCCTTATTATCAACACCTACAGAAGGAATCATTCATTTGATATTTTCTGATTCATTTTTTTATTTAAAGATCAGTGTAAATACATGCTGCTTTGTTTTTTTTTAAAGATTCAATATAAGTGATAGGCTGAGTCTTTTATGTGTTAATTTGTTCAGTGTTATGTCTTTTTGGACCTTATTATATGTTTATTCTTTATAATTAATATATACTGTTAACATTTAAATATGACATACTTTCTCTTCTCTATTGATAGGCAGATGAATTGTTTAAAAGATTTGGCTTACATAATTTGATTTCATGGCAGTTTTGACCACGATTTTAAGTATTTTTGAGACTAGAACAGGAAGGATATTCCTTTTTAAAATTTTAGAGTAAATGCAAAATTTGATCCTTAAAAAGTTTTAGCTCATAATTTGCTAATTTTATAAGTATTTAACTTGGTACCTTATACCAGATTGGTTGCTGAGAGTGTGAAGTATAGGGTCCTTTTCATCAACAGCACTATATTAGCAAGGAGGCAAAGAATAAGACCAGCACAAACCAGTCATGCTTAAACTTCCTGCCTCTTTTGCCTCTACAGGAAAGAAGAAAGAACACAAGAAAGTGAAGTCCACTAGGGATTTTGTTCCTTTTTCTGAACTTGCATCTACTCCCTCTGGTGGATTTTTTCAGGGTATTTCTTTTCCTGAAATCTCCACCCGTCCTCCTTTGGGCAGGACTGAAGCGCAGGCAGCTAAGAAAGTGCATGCTTCTAAGGGAGCCCCACCTAGGGAGCCTCTTACTGACACAGCCTTGCCTGGGAAGGGACAGGGGCAGAAGTTAGCCCCTGGACGGAATTTATGCATTCCTCCCGAGTCTAGCTATGATAGATGTGTAGAGAAAAGTTCTTCGCCATCTTCTCAGCATGAACTCACTGCCAGGTTGGCCTCTGCTGCAGCTTCTCCTTCACTGATAAGAGAAACCACCACTACTTACTGTAAAGACACAGTAGAAAATATTTACCGTGGCAGGAGAAGTAGAACTCAGCCATCGTGTACTGAGGGGCCAGATGTCTCAGATCAGTCAGTTCTCTCTAGTGAAAGAGAAGTACTGCAAGAGTCAGAGAGATCACAAGTCATTTCTCCACCACTCGCTCAGGCCATCAGAGATTATGTCAATTCTCTGTTAGTCCAAGGTGGAGTTGGCAGTTTGCCTGGGACTTCTAAATCTTTGCCCACACTGGATATAGAAAACATATGTAAGAGACTCAGCCAGTCAGACCATCAAGAATTTGAATCCCTGTCCCCTTCCCGGAAAGTTCATAGACTCAGTAAGAAGCCAGTAAAGGAAGGGGATTCAGGCTCATGTACGGCATTTCAGAGTATACCTGGATCCGAACATATGTCTTCTTTTGGCAAAAGCGTTGTCTCTCATTGTCTTACTACTTTAGGAATAGAAGTGCCTAAGCAACCACAACATGATCAAATAGATGCCTCCGAACCATCTTTCCCTCTCCATGAATCTATTTTAAAAGTAATCGAAGAGGAGTGGCAGCAAATTGATAGGCAGCTGCCTCCACTGGCGTGCAAATATCCAGTTTCTTCCAGCGAGGCAACACAGATATTATCCGTTCCAAAAGTAGATGAGGAAATCCTGGAATTGATTCCTGGAGCCACCCCACAAGCAGCCATTCGGGCATCCTCCACTGAGTCTTGTGATAAACATTTGGACTTAGCTCTCTGTAGATCTTATGAGGCTGCAGCATCAGCATTGCAGATTGCAGCCCACATGGCCTTCGTAGCTAAGTCTCTGCAAGCCAACATAAGTCAGGCCGCACAGATTATTAATTCAGATCCTAGTCATGCACACCAAGCACTTGAGATTCTGAACAGAACCTATGATGCGGCTTCGTATCTCTGTGATGCTGCATTTGATGAAGCAAGGATGTCTGCCCGTACCATGGGGTCTTCTACTATGGGTCGGCGCTGTCTGTGGCTGAAGGACTGTAAGATTAACGCAGCTTCTAAGACTAAACTGACTGCTGCCCCATTTAAAGGTGGAACATTGTTTGGAGGGGAAGTACCCCAAGTTATTAAAAAACGTAGAAGTAAATAGCAATAATATTAAGAACAAAGATAGAACCTTATCTTTGATTTGGAGAATTTATAAACCTTTCTAGGAATTTTAGCAACTTTTATGCCAGGATTTTCTTTTGAGTTCTTGCTAGTTCCCTAATAGAGCTAATTTCAAGGTGATAAGCTTCTACTCACCAAATTACAGTATAATTGCACCTATAGAAGCCCAGTACAGTTTAAGTTTCATAGATCACACTCATAAGTTTACAGTGTCCTGTTTTATATAACACTTTTACAACTCTTAACATATAAAAAGAATTCCAGCAACTAAAATAGCAGTAGAACCTCACTTTAGTAGTGCCATTCACATATTTCTTACCCTAGGTCAGAGGCACTAGAAACACTGAATTTTTAGTGTTTCTAAAAGGAATTTATTTTGGAAAGTCTAGTATATAAGGATGCCAAGTCTCCCAGCAATGAAATAGGCACACCGCCATTGGGATTTCCATCTGTTCAGCTTTATTCAGCTACTTATTTTCATTGACATAAGTCTCTTTTACCAAGAGGCCTTTTGTTGTTCACTCATTGCAAGAAATCTACAGGTGACCTTTTTGTAGCTTAATTTTTTTGTCACTCTTGGCTAAGTATCTACACAGTCTTAAAACTTTGTCCACATTCTTATTTATGACTTTTGTCTGCAACAAACTTCATAGATTATTGTAACTCTTGAAATGCCGGTACACACACTTTCTGATTCACAGATGTGTGTACAAGAACCAGAGGGAAAGGGGCTGCCTCAGTGGTAAGAAGTAAGTTTAATAAAAGAATTTAAGTCCAGAGATACTTTGTAAGCAAATTATAACATATAATACAACATGTATATACATATATACACACATATGTATATATGGACTTTTTTAGTAAAAAAAAAAAAAAAAGCAATGTACAGTTAATTGTACATTCTGATAGGGATGGTGGCCTGCAATTCCTGGGTCATACCACTGGATGGAACACATTTGAGGAACAAAGCTATGTGTGGAGATGTTCTGATACAGTCCATTCAACATGACTATTTTGTTAGATGAATAGGACATTAGAAGTATAGGGCTTTTTACCTTTTACATGTATTTAAAGGTGTGTTGTGCATCCTATGTGGTTAAGTCTCAAATCCAAATGCTAAAAGCAAACTTGAATTATTTTCTAAAAGCCTTAACTTTTATTATACCCCAGTGTCTGTGAAGCAATGTATGACCCTGTTTTTATTTGTATGGTTGTAAGGTAAGGTAGCTTGATTGTAGAGACATTATGGTAATAGTCTTAAACATAACCAAATACAGTCCCTTGAGTGTACGTGTCTACCACTATCATGTTTTTAGACTGCACAGTTCATCGCTGCAGCTTTGTTGTCTTCTAAAATGTACATGTATACATGTACCTGTTAAGTGCTCTGTGATTTCTTTAAAGCAATGTATTTCTGTAGAATGCTTCTACAAATTCAATAAAGTTGTTAAATTTGAACAGTTTTGTGTGGTCTCCAGAAACATGTTTTATGTGTGCTTTATTCTTGGAGTTATCAACAAGTTGAATATTTGTGGGTGAATGTGCCTTTTCCATTTCATCATTGAAACAGTCTAGTAATATGACTTGAAAATATTCTAGTTGTTATATGTCCTTTTCACTATTTGAGGACCATTTATTTAATTGGCCGTTAAAAATCTCAATTTGAACAAGGACTTAATTTGTAATAACATAGGCTATTTGTCTAAACAGTTTCTGCTTTATTAATAGTTTTTTTTTCTTTGCTCAGTCCTGTCTAAAGTTTCCTAGATTCTGAATTAAAAGAGAAAAAAAGATAGATTTTTATAATGCCAAGGAGTATTGATCTAATGACAGTATTGGGGATAGAGCTGGTTGCTTGGTTGTAATTGACCTGTTTGAACTACTTTGGTTAAAATTCTCTAGCATGGGGGGGGGCCAGGTATATTTGGACTATTAGGTTAGACTGGAAGGTCAGCAAGGCACAGAGCTATCTTGAGCAGTTTAAAAAGCATGGCAACATTAAATTTGTATTAAATTAAGCTTTAAGAATTGATTCTATTGTTTTTTTAGTAAGAAAGCAAATTTTTGGAACAGTTTTAACATTAAGAGACCTCATTATGTTACATTAACATCATTGGCGGTTAACATTCATTACTACATGATAGGAGCCACACAAAAACTTACCCCTTCCACGTGCAAAATTCTAATGTAATAGCTCACCTTTGCTCTCAGTAACATACCACATTTGTGTTGGTTTTTAGTGAAAAGCTCCAGAGGAACAGTTTGAATCCTCTTTTATTTTTAAGGTTATTCTAGGGGTGGGAAAAATAGAAAGAAAAAAAAGCAGGAGAAAATAATCAGATTAAACTGTGGGAAGGGATGAAAATGGACTGAGATTATAAAAGTGGAGGTCTGGGTTCTGTTTTCTGTAAAAGAGGGTTTGTTTAAGATAAATTTTGCCAAACAGTTTTGCTCTGTTGAGGTGAAGATAATCTGTGTACTAATGTGCCCAAAACCAGGGTTCCAAAGTAATATTGGTACAACATAACAAATAATGGTTTCTTCGATGTTGTTTCTAGACTCTAAAGTAGAGCTCAAGCTTGAGAAGAGAGAGCCACTAAAAGGCAGAGCAAAGACTCCAGTAACACTCAAGCAAAGAAGAATTGAGCACAATCAGGTACTTTTAGTTTTATGATCACCGTATACATGTGTGAGTCATCTGACCAGTACTCATTGTCTTGCATTTTTTGACCTTTGGTAAAGAGTTGGCACATACAGTCCAGCTCGCTCACTCACTCCATAAACTTAGTTTAATTGTTAAATGGTTTGGATGATACATACTTTGTGAGATCTGTCATTAAAATAGCCTGTGCTGTGTATCAAACCGTGCTAAGCAGTCTAGTGTTGGTCATGCTGCCTATTTTTAATTTTGGTGCAGCAGTTTTGAACCTGGGATCTCAAGTGTGCTAGGCCAGTGTATAATGGGACTCTTTGGACTACCACCAGGTGGAATAATGACGGAGACATCTGTTTGTTATGTAGCTCAGGCCTTAGGGTAAGCTAGTTCCATTTAGCTTGTGTAACTTAACTAGTTTATTCAAATCTACATTTGCCACATGGCCCGTTACCTCTCACTCAGTCCTGGTACGTCCTCCAGTGTCTGGCTGTTGAATCTCTTGCCTCTTAATTCTGTCTCTGGTTGGAAGTCCTGCCTTTCCTTTCCTACGTAGCTATAGGCTCTCACCTCATCATTAAACCAATTGGAAGGTGAGGGAGGCGTATGTTTATAAAATGCTAAGGCTGGTGATGCTTCATAAAAATAACAAGACCAGCAAAGGCCTGTACTCAACTCTCTGCTGGTACAGAAATGCGCATTTGAATAATAATACAGAGACAGCCTTCACACAAAGAACCCCAACACCAGCTTTCTACCAACATACACTCCATTGTGAGAGAGTTGCTTTAGAAGATTAAAAAAAAAACTTGATTCAGCTTCTTTGAAAATCAGGAAAATACTTTTATATTTGTCTTTGTGTCTAGCTTTCTGAATTTGAATTTACTTTTCTTTTTCATTTGTAGCTTTTTCTTTCACTTTGAAGCTAATATGTTACATTATTTAAGATGAAAACTTTGCTTTTTTTGTTGGGGCATGGGAAGTACAAGATAGTTTCCAAAAGGAAAATGGGGAGAAAATAAGCATAAAGTATTAACAAATAGATTACAGAGGAAAATTACTGGCTCTAATTTGGGCTTGATAACCAAGATTCTTTTCCTCATCTATTCTTTAGCTAGAAAATGTGTTACTTTGTTACTAATCTATCTTTTCCATGTTCAGTGCCTCTGATTTCTGTGGTGATTTTGAAACAGTATTTCACAATGAAGCCCTTGGCTGTCCTAGACCTTGCTTTGTAGACCAGGCTGGCCTTTAATTTGTAAAACGTGAGCTTCCTAAGAGATGGGATTAGAGATGTACACTACCAGGCCGTGATTCCTTTCTTTTGTGTGGTTGGAATGGAGAGGAATGTGCATGTACTGCTCCCAGCCCTTTTGCCTGTTTCTCTCAGATGCTGGGGTTATAGGACTGTACCACCATTCCTGGGCAGAAACTGTTGGAATCTGAATTAGTCTACACTAATTCCACTAAAGCTGCTTTTTCCATTTTGTGACCATAATTAATCATGACAATATTTCCTACATTCTGGAGGTGGTAGGTTGTTTCAAATGTTTCATTTGTTTCTTTATATCCTATATAATCTAGTTTACAGGGGATTGATTGTGTGTGACAGTGAAGTAGGCTTTTTTTTTTTTGTCACAATAAAATGTTTGATGTCAGTGCTAGAGTAGCATTGTTGACAGTATAGTTGAACTGTGGCTACTTTATGTATTATACAGTAGTTGGGGACTACCGTATGGGACAGCATAGACCTAAAGGATTGGTCTGAATTTAGATTCAGCTTCTTTGACAAGAATACTTCATGATGTTATAGCTTTCCTATTGATCATTTCAGGAAACTCTTAAGTTTTCTTTAAAAAGAAATATTAAAATTAGTTAACAATAGCTCAGATGTTGAAAGGTGATAGAAATTCTTGAGTCCTGAGTGCTGGGATTAAAAGTGTGTACCACCACTACTCAATTTATGCTATAATTTGTATACTCATGATCAATTGTAATACAGTCATTCCCCCATCCTACCCAAAGCCTGCAGCACCCCATACAATCACTTTACTACTGGCCCCCATTCCCGAACAAATAGGAGGGGTCTAGAGTCTCATTACCTTGTCTCTCTTCTTTCCTCTGTCTTTAAGGCTGTTAAATGCAGGTCAGTGTATTTTTCTCATTTGTGTCACTAGGTTATAAAGTAAAAGAGTGTGCTCAAGATCCTTGCTTTTTCTAAGCAGTAGTTTAATGTACCGCTGGAGTTCTATGGACAGGATTGATTCACTGCCCCCAAGTTTTACTTTATCTTTTCTTTTTGGAAGTACTTGTTTATATTTGCTTCTTTCCTCCTTTACATGAGGCATCCCTTCCTTTCTGTCCTAGAGTTCACTCCCAAATCAAAATGTTTTGCTTGCCCCCATTCCTTATGCAGCTACATCAAGCATATTGAGATTTGTGGATTTGCTATAATTTATTCAGGTGCTGTCCTTTTGATGAATGTGTAAGTTGTTTTCACTTATGAACTGTTTTTGCAAAAAACAAGCAGCCTTTTATAGGTAGTATTTTGTCTTTGTCAGTTTGCTGATGACAAAGTGAAAGTGCTTTATGATTATTTTAATAGTTCGTTACCAAATGTTTTTGCATCACAGCAACACTGACAGAGTTCTGTTCTCTACTGGAGTAATACAAGTTAGTGTGACTATCTGTTGATCATGCTTTACCTAAGTGTGGACAGTTAATGCTCTAGAGTAATAGCTTTTTACTCTAATTTGGTGTTTATATATTCATTTCCCTTCCTCTCCCTCCCTCCCTCTGTCGCCTTCTGTCCTGAGAACCAAATCCAGGAACTCTTACACGCCAGGTACCTACTTTGAGAAAGAGTCTTATGTAACCTAGGCTAGCCTCAGGCTCCTCATCTTACTTCCTCAGCATCCTGTGGTTTACATGTGTGTGCCACCATGCCAGACTTGTTTATGTCTTACTGTAAAGTAGTTTTGTGCAGGGTTTTTTTTGTTTTGTTTTTGTTCAGAGCTTAGATTTTTTTTTTAGAAGGAATTAGTAGCCTTTGATAGCCGACTTATTCCTCATGAAGCGACTTTGTCAATTCAAAGCATAAAGCACTCACATTATATATATGCTTTATATATATGCTAGTGTGCTAGTCCTCTGTGTAATTGTTTGGATCATCTTCTAAATTCTGCCATGGAATGGTAACTATTTTTATTCATATTCTCAAAGTCAGTTGCTGTGAGTGGTGATATGTGCTTACAGCTGTAGCACTACTACAGGCACAGGAGGATGGTGAGCTGGAGGCTGAGGCTGTGTCCTCTGTTGACATTCTCGGGAATTTGACTGTTGATAGGATTTTATTCTGTTCATATATTGAATGGCTTATTTATATAATGTGTCTTTGACGTTAATTTTACGTTCAGCAGAGATTTCCTAACTAATATCAGGATAAGGAACCCTGAGATTCAGATTCGGAGTCAAAAAAATCTTACGATGCTGGTGCTGAGAAGTGGCTTGGTGCTTGAGAGCTATTGCAAGGACTTAGGCTGGGTGCTCAGACCCCCATCATGGCTCACAGCTGCTTGCAACTCCTGCCCCGGGGACCAACACTCTCTTATAGCCCCTGATACATGTTTCTCTAAAAATAAACTTGCCGGGCAGTGGTATCACACACCTTTAATCCCAGCACTTGGGAGACAGAGGCAGGCCAGTCTCTGAGTTCAAGGATAGTCTGGTCTATAGAGCAAGTTCCAGGACAGCCAAGATTGCAGAGATAAACCCTTTCTCAATAAAAACAAAACAGTCAAAATAAAAATAAGCATGAAATTGGATTGGGGTGCTGTTTTTTGCCGTTGTAGGGGTTGGGTGATGGTGCTGCTAGCAAATCATCAGGCTTACCAGAGGGTCGGAGTTTTAAAAAATAGCTCTATAGGCTTCATAGGTGTTTCTTATGTGGTGCTAGGGACGGAACATGGCATTTCCTATGCTATGGCCTCAACCCTGATTTACTTTTTTTTTTTTTTTTTAAGTCAGTCTCATTATGTACCCTAAGTTGTCCTAGAACCTGTGGCAGTCCTCTTCCTTCTGTCTCCCTGAAGCAAGGACAAGTGTTGTGCCACTGTGCTTAACACTGAAGTGCTTTTGAGGGGGAAAGTTGAGGGTTTTTTTTCCCCCTCTCAGAGAGAACTTAACTTGGGGCTGGACAGTAGTAGCTCTCTGCTTTGTGGTGGTGGGGGGGGAATATAATTAAAATTCAACAGTAACTTGTTAGGGGCCAGAATTCCAGCCTAATTGTTTTCTAAGGGCACTTAGGAAATTTTGAGTTTGAGGAGAGGATTGATTTATAATTTATCCTTCTTTCTGTCTTTGTTTTTAAGGGACAAATACGATGTGTATAAATCATAGTCAATCTAGTTTTTGTTTAAGCAAAGAGATACAGCTACAGTGCTAGGGTCAGTTACCAAATTGCAAGTCACAGGAGAAGCCAGTGTGAGCTGTAAATACTCTAACTAGACTTTTATTTATTTTGTTATCCTTTGCTGATGAGTACAGAGCAGCAAAGTCACTACTTTAGAAATATTTTGAGGGCATAGCATTGTTGTAATCGCTGGCATTTAGAGAGCTCTTAGTTTCTCGGTATGCTAACATAGTCATTACTAAGGAGTTTGTGTTAGAATATGACTTTTTAACGTGTCAATGCTTGACTAGAGCTATTCTCAAGCTGGAGTAACTGAGACTGAATGGACAAGTGGATCTTCAAAAGGCGGACCTCTGCAGGCATTAACTAGGGAGTCTACGAGAGGGGCGAGAAGAACTCCGAGAAGAAGGGTGATGCAAGGCTTATTGCTTAGACTTGGGTTTTCAGATTGGTAGGGTTTTAGTGATTATTTTACATTTATTGTCTTTGTTCTGTTTTCAAACTAACAGGTGGAAACATCACAGCATTTTCGTATAGATGGTGCAGTAATTTCAGAGAGTACTCCCATAGCTGAAACTATAAAGGCGTCAAGCAACGAATCCTTAGTAAATATGTTTCATAAACTATCTAAGTGCTGTTCTTTGTAATTACCCCTTAGTTGGAATTTGGGAGGTGGTGAATTTTGGCAATTTGAAAATCTGTATTATATTTTAAACTAATTTTCTCGAAGTTTGTGGATCTTAGAATATTTGAATATAGCTGTTTACAAATGAATTTAATTCATTGCACAAGAATCCTAAATACTGTGAAGATAATTTTTATCAAATATTTGAATAATTCTGAGGGCTCACATGTGAAGCACTGAATGTGTTTCTAGATCCCATTACCTAAGTTTTTATTAGGGGAAAATCAGATAATTACAGAAGTGGATTATCTTCCTTTTTTCTTTTCTTTTTTTTTTTTTTTTTCATTTTAATGTCTTTGCTATGTTTGGATAATTCTGAGTCTGAATAATTTGAATCTTGGCAGGTTGTCAATAGGTTGACTGGAAATTTCAAGCATGCATCTTCTATTCTGCCAATCACTGAATTCTCAGACATAACCAGAAGAACACCAAAGAAACCATTGACGAGAGCTGAAGTAAATGGATATGATTTAGCCCACTGCTATCATTCATCTTTCAGATTTTTTTTTAAGTGGGAGGGGACAGACCTTTACTGGGAGGTTTATGTATCTATTTGTGTGCATATATGGTTTAAAGACTAAGTTGTGAAGATGGAAAATAATATAGTATGGCATGCTAATAATACTATGCTCTTGCTGTGTGGCTCTTTTGCAGGGGTGTTCATGTGCTGCTTATAATATGTTCTTTTTGTCATGGGTCCAAGTTTAAAATGCTACTTGGGCTGTGAAGGAAGCTGCACTTGTTGAAAAGTCAAATGATAACTTTCAAGTATTTTTGTGTGGTAAACTCCTGTGTAACTGATCTTTAAAATGCTGGCTGCATGGCTCATTAATCTTTAGCATAGGAGATGATTGTTTTTGTTGTTTGTTTGTTTGTTTGTTTGTTTTTAAGTTGGAATGGTCTAATTGATGGCATCTTCTATATTTAATCATTCATATATCACAGAATTCCTAGCAGGAAGAAACAGTGCACTCTTGATTTGAAACATGGGGATTCAGTGAGGGAATTGACAAGCCTTGTTAAGTTTCCGGGTGCTTCCCCCCCTTGTATGTGTGGCAATTTCCCTTCTAATACTACATTAAGATACTATTATGTTCCAGGGCCCGGAGAGCTGGCTCAGTGGTTAAGAGCACTCTCTCCCTGCTCTTCTGAAGAGCCTGAGTTCAATTCCCAGCACCCACTCAGAACTGTCTGATGCCATTTTCTGGAGTGCAGATGTACATTGACAAGTATCCCTATACACAAAATAATTAAACATAAAAACTTTATTTAAAAAAAAAAAAAAGATGCTGTTCCAGTGATGAAATTTGAAGAATCTTGGAGCCTTGTGAATACCTAGATAATACCAAAACTAGGCCAGATGAGAGGCATTTGTTTTAATTATTGCCTGTTTGTACTAAATTGTAACTTGTGGCTGTTTCTTTTGTTTCTTCCTAGGTGGGAGAAAAAACAGAGGAAAGAAGAGTAGAAAGAGATATTCTTAAGGAAATGTTCCCCTTTGAGGCATCTACCCCAACAGGAATTAGGTACTTGGATACATTGAATCAAGTGTAAATATTCTTCATCACAACATTATTGTAGCTTTGTTCTCAGAATCTAGTGGTTCTTTCTCAGTACTTCCTCTGTGATGCAGGGGTTCACATCTATGAAAATTGAATTATAACCCTTTTGGGGACAAATTGACATGGTTTGGTAGTAAGTACTTGAGATCAAATCCAGGGCATCATACATATTTGGAAAGCTTCCTACCATTAAGTCAGATATGAACACGTTCCTCTACTTATATTAAATTGTATATATTTTGTGTGTTCATGTTTATTTATGGAAGCCAGAGGTAGGTGTCAAGTGACTTCCTCTGTTGCTCCTCGCATACTATTTTGAGACAGTACCTTTCATTATAATCTGTTGATGTGGCTAGAATAGCTAATCCACAGAGCCATCTCCTCGGCCCCTCCTTCCTGTATTTTGAAACAGGGTCACTCACTAAACCTAAAACTTACCAGTTCGGCTAGATTAGCTGGCCAGCAAGCTCCCAGCAACCCTCCTGTCTTCTGCCTACCTGCAGGCGAACATCGCTGCCTAGTCCAGTTAATTATCAGTCAATAATATGTGCTCCAGGGGCCAACTATTGGAGCTGGTTCTCCTGCTTCACCCTGGGTTCTGAGACTTGAGCTCAGAATGTCAAGCTGGTTGACAAGCAGTGAATGCTCTTTGGTTTTTTGAGACAGGATTTCTCTGTGTAGCCTTTGGGACTGACTTTGTAAACCAGACTGGCCTGGTCTACACAGAGATTCTACACAGAGAACTCAGAAATTCCCCTGCTTCTGCCTCCTGAGTGCTGGGATTGCTGACGATGCTTCTCACTGGCTGAGTCATTTGACTATATACATACATGCTTATGTGCACTGGGAATTGAACTTGGGTCCTTATTAAACGGCAGACACTTTGTTGACCAAGCTGTTGTCCTAGTTCTGTCTGGTCTCATATAGCCCAGGTTGTCCTTGAACTCATTGTGTTGCTGAGGCTGACTTTAAACCCTTGATCCTGGTGCTTTCATCTAAATGCTTAGATTACAGGCATATGCTGCCAGCCAGGTTTTGTTTCTGTACATAGGTGCCCATTTTGAATCTAGATAGATCCAATGAAGGTCAGAGATGGTTTCTCCTTGCATATAGCTTCTTGCGTCATTAGGCTTGGTGGCAAGTGCCTTGCCTCACAGAGCTGTCTCACCTCTGCCAGCTCTGGGATTTTGGTTTTTGTTTTGTTTTGAGATAAGGACTCAAGTAACCAAGCTGACCTTAGATTTACTGTTTAAACAAGGCCGATCGTAAGCTCCTGACCCTCTTCCCAAGTGCTGGGATCACAGGCACATAGTACCATATTCAGCTTCAATTTTCCATAGCTGAAAAATTATGGCCAAAACCTTTCAAAAGCGTTTTAAGAGTGCGTTTATCCAGTTTTGTTTTGTTTTTGTTTTCAAGACAGTTTCTCTGTGTAGCCTTGGCTGTCCTGGAACTTACTCTGTACACCAGGCTGGCCTCAAACTCACAGAGATACACCTGCCTCTGCTTCCGAGTGCTAGGATTAAAATTTATCCATGTTTTAAATATAACTTTATAATAACTGATGCAGCTAACCTTTTTGTTCAGGGTTTTTTGAAACAGGGTTTCTCTGTAGCAGTCCTGGCTGTTCTGGAACTTGCTCTGTAGACCAGGCTAGCCTCAAACTGAGAGCTCTGCCCACTTCTGCCTCCAGAGTGCTGGGGTCAAAGGCATGCACCACCTAGGTACCTGGAGATACAGCTCTGGGTGGTAGGAACCAAACTCTTACTTACCTCCTACTTACCTCCCATCACCACCATGGAAAAAAAAAGAAAATACAGAAAAGGTCCTTTTATGTGCCAGTTTCCTGCCACTGCTTCCTGCAGTGTTTAGAAGTCACAGTACCATTGACCTGAGGAATAACTGTCCGAAACTCTTTTGCTTTGAACAGTGCTAGCTGCCGCAGACCAATCAAAGGGGCTGCAGGACGGCCGCTGGAGCACGGTGACTTCAGGATGGAAGAATCGTTCTCCTCTAAATATGTCCCTAAGTACATGCCCTTAGCGGATGTGAAGTCGGAAAAGACAAGGAAGGGCCGCCTCGTGCCCATGTGGATAAAAGTGTTCCTGTTTGTTCTTGTAGCAGTGTTTCTGTTTTTGGTCTATCAAGCTATGGAAACCAACCAAGGGAACCCCTTCTCTAAATTTCTTCCAAAGAATAAGACATCCGACTGAAGAAATTACTTTGGCACATTCAGCTTGATCTCCTGTTTTTAATAACTGTGTAGAAAAACATTTGTGTCCACTTGTTGACTGAAGAACCAGAATTGTGATTTCACCTCAATAAAGTTAGTACTGCATTGAAAAGCAAACAAGATGCATACATGGACCTCATTTCAATACTTTGGACTTTGGAGATCATATTGTGCCATAATGAAAAATTTTTTTAGCTCTGGAACTTTTTTTGTAGGCTTTATTTTTTTAATGTGGACATCTTATTTCACTTTTGGGGGAAAATGCATTGTTTTGTGTATTTCAAAAATAAGGCAAAAAATGGTGATGTAATGTGAAGCTACACATTAAATACTTGGAATTCTTACAGAAAAGATTTATGACTATTCTCTACTGAGTAAAAATATTACAAATGTGAATGAAGTTCAGTAAGAGAAATGGTCATGCAGCTGTGCTTCCTGTACTGCAGCGGTTTGTTGGTCATGGAATGTACAGCAGTAAGCTTCTGTGGCCTCTGTTAATGGTGGTGTTACTGTTGCAGCCTATCATACTACTTTCTAGATTATTTTTTTCATATCATTGAAGTCCTGCTTCATTAAAACTGTTTAAGTGTGTTTGATTTTCCACAGGGATCCTCTAGGGTGACATCGATACATGTTTTAGGGAATTATTAGCTGGCTATACATGTTTGAAAGAGCTGTAAGCTAGTTAAAAGACTGTCACCAGAACCTTGTACTTTTTATTTACTGCAAAGCATTTATCCTGTCAATCCAGCTTTTTATGAAAATATTTTTTAGATAAATAAGTGTGGGAGTTATTTGTTTAGAAGCTAAGCACTGGTCCTCTGTTTCATTTGGATTTGTTGTTTTTCATTGTCTTCTATTCCCAGTACCACCGAAGGTGTTTTTGTTTTTGGACCAGGGAATTTTGGTTTTGGTTAAGAGGCAGTGTTGAGGTTTTTGTTTGTCTTAACCATATAATTCCTGATGTAATTTGATTTAAAAGTATAACAGACTTTTAAATCACATACACAGTACCTAATATCTAATTTGTAACAAGGTGGGCATTATGATTTTGTATACTCTTAAAATGATTAACAGTATCCGCATGATTGTCTTATCTTTTAGCTGAAATTTACCTCATGTATGGCATAGATGAAATTGCAGCAAATTTAAATTTTAGTAAAAATCAAGTAAAACATAAAAATTTTAAATCACTTAAGTTGCAATTTTACAGTCATTGACCATAAAGCACACTAAAAATGTAAATTATTTTTAATAACATCCAAAATGTAAAGATAATTTTAATTTTTACAAAGGAGGAAGCCGAAGATGAATATTTAGATCAGCACATAATTTTGAATTAGCTATTATTGTATTTAGATTTTAGATATTTTGTAGACATTTCAAGTAAACTCTTGCCATTGAAACCAGAACATGCAGGTCTGGTCTTTCAGGGCATGTGGGAAACTGGCTTAGATCTGAAGAGCTTGCCTCTCTTGAGAAAAAGTCTCTTTTGCAGTGGACCATAGAGAGGCCATGCTTTACCCAATTTTTCCACCATAAGATAATAGCCATCTTTCTTCCTTTGTTTTTAGACATTGCTTCTTCTATTGCTTTCAGTCTTTTGTTTATAATAAAAAAATTGTGAGAAGCCCCATTTAATGTTTAAAAATAGGGGGAGATAAATCAGACTTCTCATATATGTAAGGTCAGTAAAACGTGTTCTTGGTCTTTTGTGTGTGTCTGTTTTATTCCGCTAGAGTAAATGTGTCCTTGTATTAAATGCAAAGCATTTATTAATTCATAGTTGTAGACTTTACAATATAATTCAATAATAAAGTAATTAACCCCTAGTTTTGTTGTTGTAATAAATGATTTTCAGGTATTGTGAATTTTAAGATTATAGCCTTCCTCGTGTGGTATTTATAGATTAAGCTTTAGTTCTCATTTTACTCTGTTCCTCCTCCTTTTAAGATTTATTTATTATTTATTCAGCATTCTGCTGGCAAGCAAGAGGGTACCAGATCTCATTATAGATGACCATGAGACACCATGTGGTTGCTGGGAATTGAACTCAGGACCTTTGGAAGAACAGCCAGTGCTTTTAACCTCTGAGCCATCTTTCCAGCCCTATTCCTTTAATTATTGTAGTAGTTGGGTCCTTGTCTGTTCTATGTAGTCACTAGAGAATGGCATTCACAACCTCCCAAAGCACCTTTTCTCTTTTTTTCTCCATTATGTATTTTCTAACCATACATCCATGTTTTCAGTCCCCACCTCTCTGTTTTGTGGGGTTTTTGTTTGTTTTGTTTTGTTTCTGACCTTGTTTTGTTTTGTTTTTGAGGCAGGAACTTACAATGTATCCCTGGCTAGATTGGAACCCAAGAGGTCTGCCTCCTCCTGAGTGCCCACTGAGGCAGTGCACAATCGCCCTTGGCCCATATTTACTGTCTTAAGTATAACACTCAGGGCTGTTGGTCTTGCTTGAGATTAAACCACAATATAACTAGAAATCGTCCTAGCCTGTGTTTGGGAGGTAAAGGTGCTGTTTTTCTCTTTGTCATGTATGTGTCCCTTCTTAACTTTATTTAAAATTATAAATCTCAATGTATTCTTTATATTCTTAACTTTGTGGTGGGTGCTTTTTTATGCCCTTCATAATGGAAGGGCTTTTGATGGACTTTTGACGTCACGATATTCTATGGAGTAGGTGTTTTTCTTAATTTCTCATTGATAGAGGAAATCTCAACCAGAGAGGTTGAGAAGGTTGAAGGGGTCTCTGTACGGCTGGAGGTCTCCTCTGTTCTGCCTGCTTCTTATTTAGCTTTGACGGTGCCTCAAGTTCCAAGCCTCTTATGTACTTTTCAGGTGTAAGTAGCTCACTTTTACTTTTTTTTTCTTTTTCTTTAATGTATATGAACAAATGTTTGCATGCATGGCTGAATGCCAGAAGAAAGCATCAGATCCCAGCATAGAAGGTTATATTTGCTGGGAATTGGACTCAGGACCACCTGGAACAGCAGACAATGCTCTTAATTGTTGAGCCATCTCTCCACCTCCTAATTTTTCCTTTTAGTTTTTGATTAATCACATTTGGTTTTAAACTTTCTGTGAACATTTAAGCCTTTCTTACTTTTGCTAATTTGTTTTGTTTTTTCTAGTCTTTTCCTTTTGCTATCTCTTTTATCATACAGTTTTTAATTCCTTTATTAGTAATAGAGTCATGGCAGGAAAAGGGAGATTATGTCATCAGTCTGAAATCTTGAATTGTACTCACTGAGCTTTCCATGGTTTCAGGAGGTAGGATCCTTCTGTTTTCTGTACATTTAACTACCTCAACTCTAGGTGTTCTATGGCAGAAAGAAACAATGTTAAATACTGCTTCAGTGAATAAAATTCTTGTGAAATGAGCACCTGTCTGTAATCCCAGTACATGGGAGGATTGTGGTAAATTGAGAGCTGCAGTGAGATTATCCCGGTGTATACCTCATTGGCTATAGTGTGTGCTTGATATAGACAAGGCCCTGGTTTTGGTCCCTAGTTCCAGAATAATTTTGTTGCTGTGTGACCCAGGATAACTGTACTGACTGCCCAGGCTTCCTTTAGGTTTAAGGCCATTCAGGGATTACAGGCCTGTGCCCACCACGCCTGTCCTAGAACAAACTTGGAGGGGGGTAGCCTGGAGCTCAGGATCCTCCTGCCTTGGCCTCCCAAGTGCGTGGAATATTGGTAGAGCACCAACACCACTGTAGATGGCGGTTTACAATATTTGATCTGACTCATTTGAGTCCGTTGATAGTAGATAAGCTCAGTCTTTTTAAGGTAATTGGTAGATTTGATTAGATCTGGGTTGAGGGGTGAGTGGAAAATAACCTAGAAGTCTTCAACTTGGCTTGCTGGAAGGTGGGCTGGGTGTCATGGCAGGATTTCTACAGGAAGACCACATTTGGAGGAAAAGTAGACCCTGTGTTTGAAAAGCTTTCACGCTATCATGATGTGCTTGGGTTCCCACCAAAATGGTGAATGGCCACAACAAAAGGCAGGTCCTTGAGGCTGGTGGCAGAGTTGTAACCACAGCAGGCATACAGCCCGGACAGCAGGCTCCGACCGAACCAATCCCAGGTTTAGGTACTTGTCCCCGCCTATCCCACAACTGGGTTGGCCACTGAGCTCCAGACATGCAGAAGTCTCATGGTGCTGACATGTACCACGTTGCCTGTGTTTGAAAGTATTACATGTGATACAGTGCAGTGAGTTCTGGAGCCTAAGCTAGTGGTTAGCATACGGTAAGCCTCGTGTACTCAAGTACTTGAGAGCCTTGGCTATGAGGATACTGAAGCTTGGGAGAGAAACTTTAACATGGGCAGTCTTTAAATATAAATACGTTAAAAATGCTGGAAATACACAGGTATCCCTAGAATAAAAAGACAACCCACAGGGTCTGATGTTGATGATTAATTTATCTTTTAGTTAAATAGTGGTTATTCCTAAACCAAATGACACAGGGACTAGGATTTGTTTAACCTACAGCACAGTGCTGGGCCATAATTACTCCATTGTAACTTCCTCCCATTCAGATTTTCAACATTATACTTTACACATGTGCCCTCCATCTCTCCTGGTGTTTCTCAGCCCTCTCCTAGTATCTCTCCTACTCCTTTCTCCTCCCCCTCAGGACCAGGATGTCCCACCTTATTCTCTCTATTGTTCAGCATTGGCTGGTTTTTATTGGCAATACAGAGAACCAATGGCTGCATGTTTACACAAACAAGATAGGTGATGCTTATTCTAAGCATCACAATGTAATGTCCGGATTGAAACCAGCATTTGAATGAACAAGAGTAAATTGTATACATTCCACAAGAACATACCAAGTGTCTAGGGAGATGATCTAGCAGTTGACACTTAAGAGTTTTTGAAGGGGACTCATGAGCCAGAACATTATAGAGCTTAAAACACAAATATCTGCCAAGTTACAGTTACAATTTTCCATCAATCAAAATCATTTGTTCTTTCACAATTAGGAATAAAAATGGGGAAACAAAAGGATGAGGAAACTGGCTAGCAATCTGGAAAGCTCCCCTAGAGTCATATGAACATGAACTTAATTTTACTTTATGATCAAAATGGAGTCTGAGAACAAAATGTCAGTACCTAGGATAAGTCTCATTTGTTTGATCCCAACACCACCTATTCTGCAGCCTAAGGCAGGAGAATCCTTTGAACCCAGGGTTTAAGGTCAGTCTGGGTAACATTGTCAAAATCAATACTTTTTTTTTTTTTTCAAAGAAGGTGCACAGATAGCCCTGAAGCAGATGAAAAGACTCTCAACACCATTATTCATCAGGGAAAAAAATGCCTCTGCTCCATCAGTCTCCTCAGGGCGTACTTCCCTTGGTGCTCCTAGTCCATCCTGTCTACTGGTGAGCTCTTCCTCTCCAGCCCTTCTCTCTCACTCCCTCCATCCTGGCCCCCATCTCCCTGTAAGCCTGGGGAACCTCAGCTCAGCCTTCCTCTCACAGTTGCTGGGTAGAAGAGAGTCACAGGCTTCAGCAAATGTATTAACCAGTTAACTTTGAATTAGATAGATCCGTGTTAGGGGTGTACTTGCCTTAACTGCAGTAATCAGCATTGGAATACATAGCTCCAGACCAACCCCCAACACACATGTTTAGAGGGCAGAGGACAACTTTTTGAATTGTGTCTCTTCCTGTATGTGGGTTCCAGATTAATGATTTATTTATTTATTATGTATAAGATGTTCTGTCTGCATGTACACCTGAATGCCAGAAGAGGGCACCAGATCTCATCATAGATAGTTGTGAGCCACCATGTGGTTGCTGGGAATTGAACTCAGGACCTCTGGAAGAACAAGCAGTGCTCTTAACCTCTGAGCCATCTCTCCAGCCCTTAGCAAGTGCTTTTAACCCTCTGGGGCATCCACAGAAACCTTACTACCAAGTCATTTTCAGCGCTCACAGCAAGACTGGTTTCTGCTCGCCTCAAATCTGTAATAGCTTGAGGAAGATGCAGGCCGAGAACAAGGGCTGGGCTCACCACCAAGAGCAAGGTTGAAGAATGCTTGGTTGACCTTGACTATAATCCAAAGGGTTTTGTTTTTCTTTTTCCAGATAAACAAAGTTCCCTGCTTAACTGTACATTTTGAATTATCTAATTCCTTTACAATAAGTATATCAGTATTTTTAAATGTTCCAAATGGGAATTGGGTAAAGAGACACTGGAGAACTGGGACAAAGAAGTTCGAGGCTACACACACAGACAATACATGAAGGCAGCAGCCCCCACTCCTGCTACAAGGGGCACAAAGGGAAGATGTGGGGTTCATGGAACTTCACTATGGGCGGGGGCGGCATCTCAGACCACGCAGAGGTTGGCACTGTCATGGTAAAGGCAGCTGCAGTTGCGGATTCACTTTCTAACCACTTAGAACATGTAGAAAACACAGCAGCTTGAAAAAGGAACATTAGCACTGGAGAGCTGGCTCGTGGGTAAAGGTGCCCCCCAGCAGGACTGATGGCCTGAATCTGATCCCCAGAACCCACACGGTTCTGAAAGAAAGTCAGCTACTGCAAATGTCTCTCTGACCTGTACACCTGTGTGTGTGCTCAGGTGTGTAGACACACAAATTTTAAATAAAAAAGGGCACTAACAGAACTTTTTAGCCAGGTTTTTTTTGTTTTGTTTTCTTAGATTTTTCTTTTTATGTACATTAGTGTTTTGAATGTGTGTATGTCTGTGTGAGGAGTTACAGGCAGTTGTAAGCTGCCATGTGGGTGCTGGGAATTGAACTCTGGGCCTTTCAAAGAGCAGTCAGTGCTCTTAATCTCAGAGCCATCTCTCCAGCCCTCTGTTCCTCCCTCCATTGTAAGTTTTATCTTACAGATGTGCAGTAAGTAACCACTTCTCATGTGAAGCAAATGGCCTTAATTCAGCTCTGCAATTTGGAACAGTGGGCCCAAGTGGATCCGATAGTGTGAGTCCTAGCCAGGTATGGTGACATATGTCTGTAATCTAAGCACTCAGGAGGCAAAAGGACTGCCATGAATGAGTTTGAGGATCACCTGGGATTTATGCAAGAATATGTCTCAAAAAAAGAAAAAAGAGTCTTGCCTTAAAAAATAATTATGGCAAGCCCAGGTTTTGGTTCTGGGGTACCAGGATTTCTTAGAAAGGTACTAGCCCAAGGGCTAAGAAATAAAGCTTACAAGTGAGCCAGGAATAGGGCTGGAAAACTGGGCATGGTGGTGCACACCTTTAATCCCAGCACTTGGAACATACTAGGGGGCATGCTTTGAGGTCTCAGACATCAAGCCCAGGCTCAGTGGTACAGTTTCCTCTTGCTGCTTTGGATCCAGATGTAGAACCCTCACTCTCAGCTCCTTCTCCAGCATCTTTGTCTGCCTGCACACCTGGCCATGCTTTCCATCATGATGATAATGGACTAAACCACTGAAACTAAGTCAGCCCCAATTAGGTATTTCTGTTTATACAAATTGCAGTGGTCCTGGTGTCTCTTTACAGCAATAGAAACCCTAGCTAAGACAAAAGGTAATGATTGATTCAGGTAAAAATCGTGAGTGGGAAGTCAAGTATGGGACCTCATGCCTTTAACTCCAGCACTCTAGAAGCTCAGGCAAGAATTACAACAACCGTGAAGCCAGCATGGTTATTGAGTCTTGTCTCAAAAAAAGAATTGTTTATTGATATGAAAATTAGTGAGTGAAGGGCCGATGAACAGAATACCTCATGGTCTGAGAACTCTCTCCCCACAGTTCACCTACGACTACAGAGGAAAATGGAAACGTTATAACGAAAAGTTCACCTCACAATAATGGGACAAATCAACACCCAGTGCCTCTTGCAAGCCACCCAGAACCAGGCCCTCTGTGTCATCCCAGCTCCCATGTGCAGTCCAAATCACATCATTCAAAATGTCAGAGAAATCTGAATGGACGGGCATTCTCCACAGTGTAACCTGTGCTTCTCAAAATGCCAAGGCCACGAGTGATGAAGGACTTTCTCCAGACCAATGAGAACTAAAGCAGCAGGAAAAGTAATGCTAATGCTACATGGATTTCCTGAGTAGCTGCTAGGCTGGAAGGAAAAGTGACTTTCACTTATCTGTCTTTTTTTTTTTTTTTTTTTTTTAAGACAAGTTCTCTGGGCAGGTGTGGTGGCATAGTTCTTTAGTCCCAGCACTCTGGAGGCAGAGGTAGGCAGATCTCTGTGTTCAAGGCTAGCCTGGTCTACAGATCCAGTTCCAGGACATTCACGCAGGGCTACACAGCCTGTTTCACAAAACAACAACAAACAAAAAGGTGTCAGGTAGCCCAGGCTGGCCCTCAGCTTTTTTATGAAGTAGAGGATTACTTTGAACTTCTGATCCTGTCACCTCTGTCTCCCAAGTGCTAGGATTGCAGTTGTGGGCCACCACATAGTTTTCTGTGGTGTGGGGGATGAAACCCAGGCCTTTATGCTTGCTGGACAACCAGTCTACCAACTGAACCACATCCCAGCTCAGCACATTCTTTTTTGCTTGTTTGTTTATTTATTTGAGACAAGATTTCTCTGGGTAGCCCTGGTTCATCTGGAATTTGTTTCATAGACGATGCCTTTAATCCCAGAGCAAGTTCAAGGACAGCCAGAGCTATACAGAGAAACCTTGTCTAAAAAAACCAAAAAAACATATTTTCTTGTTTTTTTTTTTTTTTTTTTTTTTTGAGCTTATTTTATGTGGTTGGATGTTTGGCGTGTATGTATGGTTGGTAATCATGATCATGCATAGTTCTCTCAGAGATGAGAAGAGGGTGTCAGATCCCTTGGAACTGGAGTTACAGATTGTGAACCTCCATGTGGGTTCTGGGAATCAAACCCAGATTCTCTGGGAAAAGCAGCCAGGGCTGTTAACTGCTGAGCCATTTCTCCAGCCCCTAAAAATTCCTGATAGTTAAGGCTGAGGCTTAGTCATTTACTCGGAAGGAGATTCACTTCTGTAATCGAGCATGAAAACACTAATACATAAAGACAGTACAGGCTGTACACAAGTTGCAAGAAACGGCTTTGTTCAAATGTCAGTATCAAAATTCGTACAAGTAATGCCACAGTTGTACAAGGACAGGGTATAAAGAATCTGGGACTCCATTACTAGCTTTTGTCAACTTGACACCAACTAGAGTCACCTGGGAAGAGGAGACCAGAACAGAAGAACTGCCTCCATTAGATTAGTCTGTAGGCATGTCTGTAGGGGCATTTCTTCATTAATTAGGACAGTCAAGGCTACACAGAGAAACACTGTCACAAAACAAAACAAAACAAAAAAAAAAACAAAAACAAACAAACAAAAAAAAAGATCAAGATGAGCCAGCCGGTAGGCAGCGCCTTTCCTCGGCCTCTGCTTCAGTGCCTGCCTGGGCTGCTTCTCCCTTGATGATAAACTGTAAGCCAAATAACCCTTTCCAAACCCACGCTGATTTTGGTTATCTTGTTGCTGTGATAAAATGCCATGACGCCATGACCAAGGAGTAAGAGTTTGTCACAGTCGTGGTGGGGAGGCAGGCTGAGAGCTCAAAGAACAGGAAATGGCACAAACCTTTAGAGTCTCAAGGCCTGCCTCAGTGACACACTTCCAGGCCAAACCTCCTGGACCTGCCCAGACAGCACCATCAACCGGGACCAAGGGGTCAAATACATAAGTGTATGGGGCACGTTCTCATTTAAGCTACCACATAGTGTTTATGACAGCAACAGGAGAAGTAACTAGGACATCAAGGATTTTATAGCAACTTAGATCAGCCTGAGAGTAAATTATGTATATGTCTTTCAGATGTTCAGTTACACACACACACACACACACACATTTTTATATTTTATTTGCAGTAGTGGGGACAAAACCCAGGACCCTACTCTTGCTAAGCAGATACTCTACCACAAAAACACATTCCCATACCTTTATTTTATTTTTGGATAGAGTCTAACTAGGTTGCCTAGACTGTCCTCAAACTTGCAATCCTCATGCCCTAAACTCTGAGATATCTAGGATTACAAGCTGTCTCCATCAGGCCTCACTAATCATATTTTCTTAGAAATAATAAGTTGGACTCCAGTATTTGGGAGGCCATCCTGGTCTACGTAGTTAGTTCCAGGACAACCACAGCTATTTAGTAAGACCCTGTCTCAAAAACAAACAAATAAATAATAAAATAGACAATTCATCCCTAAGTTCTGGCTGTACTATTTAAGTAATAAATCTAATACAACTTTGTTCATTTAATTCCTGTGTCCAATATGATCATTTTGACATGGAAAAATAAATTATCCAAACGTACAACTGGTCATGTTTATATATGTTGGATAACTGGTCTCCTTTGATCTTTATGTTTCCCTATTTTGTAATTTAAATGAGTAATAATTTTGCTATTTTTTAAAATCTGAAATTCTCGAAATCAAAAGGGAAAATACTGGAGGTTTCTCCCCCCATAGTGTTTCAAAGCAGCACAAATTAAGTAATTCCTGGTGGCATATAGGTTAATTGTAATTGTGCAACTGCCAGCAACATTCAGTTTCTCTCAAGAGTATAAAGCCCATCAGTTCATTCAATAACATTTGAAGCCGCTGTTCTCAAAAGAATCTTTGGATTCTATGAAGCTGGTCCACCCCAAATGCCTGCCTCCCAAGTACATTGACACAACAGCCATGGAAGGGATTTCTCTCGAGGTTCTGTCATGTTGCAAATGGCTGGCTGCCACTATGGTGCAAGCATCTGTAGGCAGATCCTTTAGTGTCGACAACAAAAAGGCATCATAAGTGGTCAGGGGTTCAAATTATGACAAAAGAACAATACATTTCATAGTGGCCAAGCTCGTAAGTAGGTTTGAGCCTACCCTGCCCACTGTGCCTATAGATGGACAGAACTATGTCTACTCCCGGGACAACTTTAATGCCTTATGTTATGCTCAGTATTCAACATTTTCTTCTATTTTTGCAAATTAAAAAATGTGATTGTGGCTAGAGACATGGCTCTGAGATTAAAAGCACTGGCTGCTCTTCTCGAGGACCCTAGATGAAGTCCCAGCACTTACATGACGGGTCACAGCTATCTGTTATTCCAGTGCCATGGGATCTGGCACCTTCGGTTCTCAGGCACCAGACATACATGCACGAAAAGCACTTATATACAAAGGTGTCCAAAATTTGTGTGTGTGTGTGTGTGTGTGTGTGTGTGTGCACGCGCGTGTGTGTGTTTGTGGGAGGAGACATTCATGACAGTCAGAGGACAACTTTCAGAAGGCTTGTGCAGTAAGTACTTTTACCCATGGAACCATCTTGCAAATGCTGTCATTTTTCTACAAATAACCTCAAGGTTTTTCCCCAAGATTTTCTGTGTCCTACCAAATTTGTGTCTGCATGTACCCTGAAGCAGCTTGTCCAGCCTGTCTTCTTTATACCTTATTTACGTGTCAAGGAGTTGCTCCAGTCTGTGTCGTGTACTGCGTAACATACACTGGAGCTGGCAAAACGTTCATTGGAAACAGGGCTCCCTTTTTTGTTTGTTTGTTTGTTTGTTTGTTTGCTTCTGAGGTGCTGGAGTTGGAACCCAGGGTAACTTCAAGCATGACAGGCAAATACTCTGCCATTTGTGCTGCATTCCAGCCCCAGGGACCTGATTTTGGTAACTGAGTAATCTGGGATTACTCATTGTAGAAGCTCAGCTCAGCCTCTACCCCAGGCCTTGCCTCTCATGCCAGTCTCCAGTCCCTGAAATGATCAGGTCCCAGGCACAGCTCATAATAAGAATTTCCAAGCTGGGCATGATGGTGCACGCCTGTGATCCCAGCACTTGGGGAGAGGAGGCAGAGGCAGAGGCAGAGGCAGAGGCAGGTGGATCTCTGTAAATTCGTGCTCAGCCTGGTCTACAAACAGAGTCCAGGACAGCCCAGGCTAACACAGAGAAACCCTGTCTCCAAACCTCTCCCACCACCTCCCAAAACAAGAATTTCTTTGGACTCTTTTTTTTTTTTTTTTTAAAGATTAATTTTGTACCTATGCCTTTGTGAGAGAGTATATGCACACTGTAGGTACCCAAATCCAGAGAAAGCCATCAGCTCCCCTGGAGCTGGGTGAAAGCAGCTGTGAGCTACCTCACATGGGTGCTGGGAGCCAAATGCCAGTCTTCTGGAAGAGCAGCAAGTGCTCGTAACCACTGAATTATCTTCCAGATCCTTATTAAAAAATATTTCAGATTAAAAAAAGATTTGTGTGTGTGCGTGCCACATGTATGCAGTTGCCTGTGGAGGTCAGTAGAAGGTGTCTGATGCCCTGGTGCTGGAGTTACAGGTGTTTGTGATCTGGCTGATGTAAGTTCTTTCTTTCTTTCTTTCTTTCTTTCTTTCTTTCTTTCTTTCTTTCTTTCTTTCTTTCTTTCTT
>NW_026596091.1:8081633-8101301 GCF_907164565.1 Psammomys obesus | reverse complement strand
CTTTCTTTCTTTCTTTCTTTCTTTCTTTCTTTCTTTCTTTCTTTCTTCAATTTTTTTTTTTGTGGTCAGGGCATGGGGCAACACTCTTTTAATTCCAGCACTCCTAGAGGTAGAGCCAGCTGAATCTCTGAGTTTGAGGCTAGCCTGGTCTACAGAGGGAATTCCAGGACAGCCAGGACTACACAGAGAAACTCTCTCTCAAAAAATAAACAACAGGGGTTGGGGATTTAGCTCAGTGGTAGAGTGTTTGCCTAGCAAGCGCAAGGCCCTGGGTTCGGTCCTCAGCTCTGGAAAACAAAAAACAAACAAACAAACAAAAAAACCCACAAAGGTCTTTAGAAAGATGGCTGTGTGCTTAAGAGCACTGTCTGCTCTTCCAGAGGTCCTGAGTTGGATTCCCAGCAACCACATGGCGGCACACAACCACCTATAATGTGATCTGATGGCCTTTTCTCTAGACAGAGCACTCATATACATTAAATACACAAATAAATCTTTTAAGAGATTGTGTGTGTCTCTGTGTGTGTGTATTTATATGTAAGAATGCAGGTACACCAGAAGGGTCAGATTCTGTGGAACTGGACTTCCAGCAGGTGCACTCTACTTCAGGCTTATGGAAGAGAGAGCTCTGAATTGGTACATTCCAGCACTCCTCATGAGAATAGCTGAGTTTTCTCAGGTGCTTTAGTACCTAGCCAGAAAGGTTTCAAAATGCTTTCAAAATGGCATCTTCTGGCAGAGCAATAAAGGCAAACAGGACAACGTAACCACCCCAAACCCTTTTACTAAGACACTGAATCTATTTCTGAGTCCTGCTCATTATACATGTGGATCAAAGGTTAGAGGGCATCCAATGAGATTTCCAGGTTCTTGTCCTAGAACAAAGGATTGGCCCAGGACATGTGGGTAGTGGCAGATAGAGATCATTTATTAAGAAAAAGAAAAAGATTCTTCTGAGAATGAAAGTGGGTCAGACAGCTCGGATGCTTAGAAGCTCAAATGTGCTGAGTCACAAGAGCTATGAGACCCTTTGTCTTAGTGAAGGCTTCCATGGCTGGGAAGAGACATCATGACAAGGCAACTCTTAAAAGGAAAATATTTAATTGGGGCTGGATTACAGTCTGAGGTTTAGTCCATTATCATCATGGCAGGAAGCAGGCAGACGTGGTGCTGGAGGAGCCGAGAGTTCTACATCTGGATCTACTGGCAGCAGAAGGAGACTGGGTGCCACATTGGATGTACCTCAAAGCCCACCCCCACAGTGTCACACTTTCTTCCACAAGGCCACACCTACTCCAACAGAGCCACACCTCTTAATCCCTCTCAAGTAGTTCCACTCCATAATGACCAAGCATTTAAATATATGAGCCTATGAGGGTCCTTCCTATTCAAAGCCCCACAGGTCTCCCTCTCCCCACCCCACTCTGGCTTTTTGAGACAGAGTTTATCTGTTTGGCTGTCCTGGAACTCACTCTATAGAACAGGCTGGCCTCAAATTCACAAATTCCCATCTGCCTCTGCCTCCACAGTGCTAAGATTAAAGGCCATTTAAAAGACCATTGCCCAGCCCAGGTCTCCACTTGTATTCATTTACTAGTTTAGCTATGCAATGTAGAAGAGGGAAAAACAAACAAAGAAACCTGCAAACATATTATTGGATGCTATCTCTGAACTGACATAAATTCCTAGAGACCCAGACGCCATGTAGATCTCGAGCAGAAAGGGAAAGTTGGCAAGTCTGGAAATCGGGAGTGTGTGGATGAAACCTGTTTCACTGGGTCTCACTCCACTAACCTTGTGGTATTTCTCCAGTTTTGAAATGTGCATTTGGAATGTCTGAGCTCAGCACTGGCAGAGTCCTCACACTTGGCCTCTGGTCTATGAGATGAGGGCTGTTATCAAAGAAGGGTCAAGAAGAACTTACTAGAAGTTCCAAAATATTACCAAAGGAGTGCTGCATTCCCACAGAAGTTACTAAGACGAATGCCATGATCAAGGATGTTATAATTTATTTCACAATCAAGGACATTATAATTTATTCATTTTTGAGACAGGGTTTCTCTGTGTAGCCTTGGCTGTCCTGGAACTCGCTCTGTAGACCAGGTTGGCCTTGAACTCACAGAGATACTCCTTCCTCTGCCTCCTGAGTGCTGGGATCAAAGATGTGCACCACCATGGCAGGCAGATTTATTTATTTGTATTTTGTCTGTATGAGTGCTTTGCATGCATGTATGTAAGTACATTTCATGCATGTCTGCTGCTCGCAAAGGCCAGAAGAGGGCAAGACCCTGGGAACTGAAGTTACAGGTGGTTGAAATGCCCCATGAGGGTGCTGGGAGCTGAACCCAGGCCCTTGCAAGAGCAGCAAGTGATTTTAACCACTGAGCCATCTCATCTGCCCACATCAAGGACTTTAAAGATGCAGGGATAGCCAGGCATGGTGACACATGCCTTAACTCCCAGCATCCTAGGGGGAGAGGCAGGCAGATGAATCTCTGTTCAGGACTGTCTGGTCTACATAGTGAGTTCCAGGATACCAATGCTACATACATAGTAAGACCTGTGTCAAAACGGAAAGCGAACAAACAACAAAGCAGCAAAGATGTGGGGATGGTGACTCCTAATGTCCTGATTCAGCTGGACTGTGTGGCCTGTGAATCATATTAATGTTAATAAGGGGACAAATTCTTTGGTTCCTGTTTGCAGATAGTGAAGTGGCAAATGACCTTTAAAAATGCTGTACTTTCACCTAGTAAAGCTGCCATGCTTTATCACCATCTCTCCTCTGAGTAATCAGCTCTCCACCCCCACATCATAGTCCTCGATGACCTTGATTGCCTCCTTGCGGTGGTGTGCGTGATGTGTGTGATTGTGTGTGGAAGACACGTGTGTGTTTGTGATATGTGTGTGACGTTTATGTGTGGTTGTGTGTGTGTGTGTGAGTGTTGGTGTACATGTGTGATGTGTATTTATGACGTATGTGTGTTTGTGATGTGTGGATGACTTTGTAGAGTTGTTTCTTTCCTTCCATCTTTATATGCGTTGTGGGAACTAAACTCAGGCTTGCACAGTAAACACCTTTACCTGCTGAGACACCTCACTAGCCCTGTGACTTTTTTCCTCATTGGTAAAGCTGCAATTGTATTTCCCAGAATTCCTTTCCCTATATGGTTTTGAGTTGGGGTTATGTATTAGAAAAATCTGTGTAATACTTGGGAAGCAGGAGTGAAAACAGCAGCCTTTACCGAATGAAGGTCACCTTGTTGAAGGACAGACGAGCACACAGTGCTTTCAGCTAGCCCTGGATCTCGTCCACCAGCTTCAGGGCCAGAGGCTTATGTAGCGCTGGTGAAGGGCGCCAGCTTTTTCCGACTGTAACAGTGTTATCTGGTGTTGGGGGACGGAGACAGAGGCAGGAGTACTCATTACACTCGAAGACTCACTGTGTAAATCTTCAAGGCCTCCTTGTCTATATGAGATCACATTATGCAAATGAACCAGTCAAGTGGCGGCCCCAAGGCAAACAGCTGTTTGGGAACTTTTACCATACCTATCACTCCTTTCCTTCCTGTACCCTCTACTCCTGAATCCATCCGGAGACTTTTGCCGGGAGAAGCTAGTGTAATGGGGCTGGGGAAGGCGGGACAACGTTGCTGAGAGACAGCAGTGACACTGTGACTTTCTTTGGCCAACAGAAGTTGCTTGTCTGTTAATTAACTCCATCTTCGTGGAAAGCCAGCTCTCACCATACACTTTCTGAATGTCTAAGTCCTGCCTGTGTGTCAGAACTTCGGTCAGGTTGCAGTCACGTCTGCAGAGGGCCTGAAGTCGCACTTCTGTTAGTGGTGGAACGCGGCTGACAAGCGGTCCCCCACTCTCGATGAGATACGTTCTTTCAGTGTTCCTCTGAGACCCTGTTAATAAGTAAATGAGCATTTCATCGGTGTCTTCTTAAGTTTATCTTCCTCATTCTTGTGATTTGTGTATATGGCGTTGGGCTTTACTATACAAGGATGAACTTTCCCTTTATGTATACCCGCCTATAATATTTAGGTGGTGGCATGTTAAAGTAAAAGTATTTGCCTTTGACCAAGCCTTACAAACCTAAGTTTTATCCCCAGGATCCACATGGTAAAAGGAGAAAACTAAGCAGAAGTTGTTTGTTAACCAATATGTGTACACATGCACACACACACACACACACACACACACACAGACACACACACACTGATAATAAGTACAGTTTCAAGAAATGGGAGTTTTAATATCCTGCCTAGATAATAATTTGGAGTGGTGGAGGGAATGTTAGGTTTCCAGGCAGGATTTCTCTGTGTAGCCCTGGCTGTCCTTGAACTCACTCTGTAGACCAGGCTGGCTTTGGACTCAGAGATCAGCCTGCCTCTGCCTCCCGAGTGCTGGGACTAAAGGCGTGTGCCACTGTGCCCGGGCCCAGCTAGCTTGCACTTTTAAAATGTATTTTAAAACTTTATTTTGTTTCTGTGGGTAGGTGCATGTGAGCCATGACACACGTGTAGAAGTCAGAGGACAACTTTTGGGAGTCTGTGGGTCTGGGGGATCCAATCTGGCTTGTGAGGCTTCGCGCACGCACCCATCTCTGAGCTATCAGGATGCTCACCTCCTTTACATTTTGGGGGCTGGGACTGGAATTCATGGCCTCTTGTACCACTGGGCTGTGTCTCTAGCCCTGGTTGGTTTGTATGAGGAATGTCCCCCATAGTTAGTCTTTGGCACTTGGTCCCTTGGTAGCTCTGTTTTTGGAGGTTTACCAGCCTGGCTGGAAGCATTATGTACCTGGGGTGGGCTGTGAGATTAAAAAACCTTGGCTGGGCAGTAATGGCACAGCTTTTGATCTCAGCACTGGGAGGCAGAGGCAGGAGGATCTCTTAGAATTCGAGGCCAGCCTGGTCTAGAGAGTGAGTTCTAGGACAGCCAAAGCTACACAGAGACACTGTCTCAAAAAACAGAAAGAAAAATCTAAGAAGTCTTTCTCTGTGTAGCCTTGATTGTCCTGGACTGGCCTCGAACTCATAGCGATCCGCCTGCCTGAGTGCTGGGATTACAGACCTGCACCACTGTGCCCTGATACATTCTAAGAATCCTAACAGGTTTGATCTACTAAAGTCTCCCGCATGGATCTAGGCCCTGGCTTGTTGATTTGAAAGTAATGGTGATCTTCTAAATGTCTTAAGCACACACAACCTGTCAGTTATTTTCATTCCAGCGCATGCATCCCTAAGCCTCCAGGAAAGAAGCATTTATTGTTTTCATGTGCCATGGACGTTACTATGATAGAGGCATTTTTATGTATTGTATGAGTTCTTCCTGCACGTTTCCACCAGAACTTGGTGGAAAATTTAGACATGCCTATGTCTAAAGTCAGTGAGTGGAATTTTTATGAAAAGTATGATGGCGGGAATTGTGACCTAAGATCTTGTAGTGATATTACTAGCTTCAGTACCTAAATAACGTATCCCTTAAGCATTCCTGCTTTAAAAAGTTTATACCGGTCAATTAAAGACACGTAAAAATTCCTGGCACTAAGAAGACACACCTGAAGGTGAAGGGACATAGTGTGTATGTCGCCTGCCAAGTCTAAGGCCAAGGCCAAGATTACACATTAAGAAAAAGGTGGGGGGAGGCGGCTCTGGGAATGCACGCTTGCGCAGTACGAACACTCCTGCGCACTAGCCGGGCCGGAAGAGCCGGGGCGGGGGCGGGAATAAGGTTGCTAGGAGTACGCAATGACGCTCGGGCTCCGCGTTCCTCTCCGCCAATGGGCAGCACGTGGCGCGGTGACGTTGCGCGTGCGTCACGGTGACGCCGCGCGAAGGGCACGATCTTCGGGCGGGGAGGACATTCGGTCTCTGTGAGCCACAGCCTTGCCCAGCGAGCGGTTGGGTGTTCGCCATCTTAGGCAAGTGAGGGCGTCCTGGCCTTGCCGCGGAGGGTGCGGGGCGTGGAACCCCGAAGTCCCTTGTGGCCGCCGCCCTGGCCGTGGGCCCGGCCGGGCTCGGCGTCCCTGGGGGAGAAGCTGTGACCTCCTCAAGGGCGCAGAGCCCGGCGTGCCCGGCGCCGGGTCTCACTCCGTGCTCTGTCCCCCCCGCAGGAGGATGTTCTCGTCCGTGGCGCACCTGGCGCGGGCGAACCCCTTCAACGCGCCGCACCTGCAGCTGGTGCACGATGGCCTGTCGGGTCCCCGCAGCCCCCCGGGCCCGCCCCGGCGTTCCCGCCACCTGGCCGCCGCGGCCGTGGAAGGTGAGGTCACACCCTGCCTCTGTGCGAACGCAGGTTGCATGGTCCCCCCTGCCCTGCCTCCGTGGCTTGGGCAGGGTCTGGAGGTCGGGGAAGGACGCGCCAGCCCTGGACCCGAGCACCGGTCTCTCTCTGGCCCTGGGACGTCAGCTCTGACGCCCTAGGCCGCTGTCGGATACTTGGCCCTCCCTCAAGGGCGTGAAAGGGCCCAGGTCCAGCGCCACTCAAGTGACCTCCGTGTCCCCGAGGGAGTAGAGGCAGAGAGGCGGTGACCCCTCTCTTTATCTTCCCCAGGAGCCCGCTTGGTCAGCCAAGTCTATTGAGTAAAAGCTCATTTTTAACGACTAGCCAGCCACAGTTGCAGCTCCATAACCCTTTATTTGATTTGCCTCTCTTAAGTATTTTGATAATCTTTTTATTTGGTCGTATATGAGGTAATGCGGTTGGGAGTCTGTTGCTATTGGTGCTACAGGTGGAAGAGGTGACTTGCAGATTATAAGGTGTGTGTACGCATCCATTTGAGTTTATAATTTTGGGTTCAAGGTGGTTTTCTCTAGCTTAGTTGTGGGTTTTAACTTAAAAATCGAGTTATAGGACTCCAGAGTTAGCCACACTGTGAGAATAAAACAATTGCCTCCCTTCCCCCAGTCATTCCTGTGCTTCTGTTGTGTGAATGGAAAAGCCCGTTCACTTTCCTATTTATTTCCTATCATTGTCCTCTGGTTTAAAAAGCTAAAGCGAATATTTGTATATTTAATGTTTCTGACTGCAGGAATTAGGCATATGTGATTTCATAAGAGTTTTTAAGTGGGTAGTTGGTTAATGGCTGGAGTACACGTTAAAGTTAACAAGCTTTGTACCCATCAAGTGCTCTTTCTCAGGATGATTTTGTTCTTGGAAGGTGCTCTCTTAGTAACTGCTTTGAGTTGACGTTACCAACGCAGGAAATTTTAGAAAATAGTCAAAATAAGTTTCAGTTGATATCTCCCAGATACACATCCTAATAATTTTAAGGGATCTGATTTGACAGTGACTTTCTTGTAATTTACGCGGTAGGGAACACATCTTTTTAAAATTAACTGTAGCCAGTAGCTAACACTGCATAGTAGTCATAGTACTATTTCAAAAAGAAATAGAATTTTCTTTAATTCCCCTGGACTTCCTCAGTCTCTGAAGAAATAATTGGTTTTTTTTTTTTTTTCTTCAATCAAACAGAGCAGTATAGCTGTGAATATGGATCTGGCAGATTCTTTATCCTCTGTGGAGTTGGAGGGATTATTAGCTGTGGCACAACACATACAGCATTGGTTCCTCTAGATCTGGTTAAATGCAGAATGCAGGTTTGTTTTGCATGCTGGACTAAAACATTGTTGAAATGTGTTTCCTAAGTTGTGAGATACAGACTGCTACTAACAAGCTGTCTGGAAACCTAACTACCCAGGAGGTAAGTTGATGAGCACTAATACGAATTTATATTAAAATGCACGGTGTGTCTTGTCTTATTACAGAGTACAGTTGTGAATTTGGCACCATGAAGTATTATGCACTGTGTGGCTTTGGTGGGGTCTTAAGTTGTGGGCTGACACACACTGCTGTTGTTCCCCTGGATTTAGTAAAATGCCGCATGCAGGTTTGTATTGGCATGAGTGTTATTTTATTATTTGCTGTACTATTTTATGGATGGGTGGGTGGGTGTGGAGGTAAGGGCGTGGGTTCTCTGCTGGAGCCACATGGAACTTAGGTTGTCATTGGGGGGCAGGTTTGGCAGGCAAGCACAGGCTCTTAAGTGTGTGTGCTAGGAGCAGCCTCTACCACTGAGCTACATTTCCAGCTTAGTCTATTTATTTAAAACTATTACTTTATGTGTATGGGTTACCTGCATGTATGTTTGTGTACCATATGTTTGCCTGGTGCCCTGGGTGGCCAGAAGATGGCATCTGATTCCCTGGAATGTGAGTTAATGGGTGGTTGTGAACCAGCGTATAGGTGCTGGGACTCAAACCCAGATCCTCTGGAAGAGCAGCCTGAGCTCTCTCTCCAGCCCCCATTCCCAGCTTTTTAAAGAGCTTCACAAATGAGAAGTGAAAGTATCCGAACTGCTATAGAGTTCAGCAGAAATCAGTCCCAGCTCCAGTTATTTATTTGTGAAGCCAAAAGAGGGCCTCAGGTCACCTGGAGCTGTAGTTAACACGTGGTTGTGAGCTATACGGCCTGGGTGCTGGGAGCTGAGCTCTTCTGGAGAGCACTGTGTCCTTTTCCATCAGCCTCTCCAGCTTTCTTCTAAGGTGCCTCTCACCGTGGGTAGATAGATGTTAGTTGTTCCTGCCCATAATGTAAGTGCATCTTAATTGCTACTGTTCAGTTCTGGCTAGTGGTGGTTGTTGGTTTTTTTTTTTTTTTCCTTCAAAGCTTAGTTCAAGATCCCAAGTAGTCATTGCAGCAGTATTTTACATATCAGAATGGGTGGTCAGTCTTCATGTGTTATGTGAAGTAAATTCCTGTCCCTAAATATTGAGGCAATGGACATGCTTATTTCTCAAAGAAGCTCTTATTGTCTTCATAGGAAAATATTGTGAGCATTGCTTCTTCTATTTTTCTCATAGTTTGAGTTTTATAATTATTGAAACAAAAGTAATCAAACATTAAAAATTTATTTGTTTCAAACAGGATTAGAGGTCCCCTTACCTAAAAGAGAAAGGAAGGTGAAATATTAGGGAGAGAGGGGCAGGTGATGTATACCAACTCTTCAAGTACTGGCAGAAATACTGAGATAAGCACTCTTACTCCCATTGGTTATTGAATGATAGATACAAAGTAGAACTTCTGAAACATGCATGTCTCTTGGAGTGAACCTAATTCCCGAAATAGAAGAAACTGTTAGATGCTGTACCTCTTAGAATTGTGCTTAGTTTGGTTATCTAATGTTTACAGTTACAGTGGTTCATAACATAGTATGATCTACTTAAAGGGCTCTAATAGCAGTACTAGTATCTGAAGAACAATTTTATTTTTTACTTTTTGTTGACATTTTATAGTTTCAACTATCCAAGTGATAAGTAAAACTTATCAGAAGCTAGACTTCGATGTAGATGTTGTTTATAAAAACAATCCTAAATAGAGCCTGAAAGTGGTGGCTCATTCCTGTCGTCCAGCACTTGGGAGGCAGAGGATCACTGAATTTGAGGCCAGCCTGGGATAGAGACCCTGTTTTAACCACCCAAATCCTTCCCATTTGGCTGGGAAGATGGCTCAGTCAATAAAGTATATGAGCATGAAGAACTTAGGTGGTATCTCTAAGCACGTTAGTAAAATGTTGAGCGTGATCACACACAGCGATAATCTCAGCGCTAGCAAGAAGGATAGAGGAGGATCCCAGGAGAAGCTCCCACCATTGACCTCTGGCCTCCACACACATGCACACAGAAGCCCATATACATGATCACACCATACAAAAATTTAAAAAGGTGTTTAGCTTATATTAAGCTAAGAACTTGCATATACCTTTTTTTTTTTTTTTGTAGTTACTTAAAATTTAAAAGCACAGTAGTAGAATAAAGTGTGACAGTGTTAGATATCTTTACATTTTGTTTTCACAAAACTCATGGTAAAGAACTTGGCAAATAAAGAAACACCATACAGCTAAGTTAACATAGCTCTTTGCATTTTATTAACATTTCCCTTTTTAAAGGTGGACCCTCAGAAGTACAAAGGAATATTTAATGGCTTCTCCATCACACTGAAAGAAGATGGTGTTCGTGGTTTGGCTAAAGGATGGGCCCCAACTTTCATTGGCTATTCCATGCAAGGGCTCTGCAAATTCGGCTTTTATGAAGTCTTCAAAGTCTTATATAGCAACATGCTTGGTGAGGTACGTGATTTAACTTTGACAGTAAAAGTCCCAAGTATTTGAGATTGAAAAGGATCTTATAGCCAGGTATGATGACTTATGCCTGTAATCCCAGTGCTTAGGGAGGCAGGTAGGTTGAGTTGAGTTCAAGGCCAGCCTGGTCTACAAAGCCGAGTCCAAGACAACCACGGCTACAGAGAGAAACCCTGTCTTGAAAAAACAAAAAAAAGAAAAAGGATCTTGTGCTTTTCTTGACTTTTCTTGTTTTATGGCTGAAGAAATGGCTCCAGAAATAGTGAGCAGCGTGTCTCAAATTATAACAGATAGGATGAAAAGCAAAGCATTCCATAAGATTTTTGTGCTTCTCTTAATGTAAGTATGGTTGGTGTGTGTTAGTGTAAGAGTTTGGGGTTCCTTTTGTGTAGCATAGGATTACTTATATGTGTCCCATAGATATTCAGAATATGGACATCGTGTTGTAGTTAAACATTTGGTTCATGAGGCTGAGAGGCTGTACATTCATTCTGACACTGTGTGATTCATGGACTGTAATAAGTTCAGACAAATCAGGCAGAGTCGTGTACATCTGTTATCCTAGCATTCAGGAGGCAGAAACGAGTATATTGTGACTTTGAAGCCAGCCTGTCCCATAAGGAAGGGTAAAATTGGATAGACTGAAGTTTGGTCTTAAGCCAAAAAAGGGAAGAGGGATATTTTAATAATATCTGCAGTTGCATCATGCCATAGAAAGTTAGATTGAAACAGCTGGTGCAACAGCATTTCATGTCTGTGTTTGGATTTTTAGGAAAACACCTATCTGTGGCGCACATCACTGTACTTAGCTGCTTCTGCCAGTGCTGAATTCTTTGCCGACATTGCCCTGGCTCCTATGGAAGCTGCTAAAGTTCGAATTCAAACCCAGCCTGGCTATGCCAACACATTGAGGGAAGCTGTTCCCAAAATGTATAAAGAAGAAGGCTTAAATGCGTAAGTGAGCGTTTTCCTAAAAGTACCATTGGGGAAAACTAAGTCTGTCTGTCAGTCTGAAAATGATCTGATGCTTGTCAAAGTATCTATTGACTTGGGTGGGGAGGGCTTGTTAGGACATTCCTAATATATTTGTAGTTAGTTTGTATGTTAATGTGCCAACATGCTTCCTTAGATCCACCTTTGTGGATGAATCTTGAATTGAGTTCTACCTGTAAACGTCTTGTTTCTTGTAGTTCCAGTCCAAGAAACATCCAGCAACTTTGTTGGTTGTATAGTCGAAGGTGCTTGAGTCATTGGCATGTGAGATTAATATACCTGCACGTTAGTCATAAGGTTCTGATGGAAATGACGTGCGTTATGCTGTCGTGTGTTACTGTCAGGACTCGACTGGCGTGCGGACACTTCTGTGGCTGATGAAACTCGGCTATATTAACTTAGGCACCTATGTAAGTTAGTGTTCTAACTTCCTAGGTTCTACAAGGGTGTTGCGCCTCTGTGGATGAGACAGATCCCATACACCATGATGAAGTTCGCCTGCTTTGAACGTACTGTTGAAGCTTTGTACAAATTTGTGGTTCCCAAGCCTCGAAGTGAATGTTCAAAGCCAGAGCAGCTGGTTGTGACGTTTGTGGCAGGTTACATAGGTATGGTTTTGTCTGTGTCTATGTCACTATATGACCCTAGCTGCCCTGGAACTTACTATGTAGATCAGAGATCCATCTGCCTCTAACTCCTAAGTGCTGGGATTGAAGGTATGCACCACCATACTCTGGCTGGTATGAATTATTTAGAACATACTTGTTCATGAAATTATGGACAATTTTTATCACTTCCATTATTGTTCCTTTGTGAAGAAGAGTGCCAAGGCTAAGAAGCAGTTCTATACTTGTGTTTTTATGCTCTGTTGGTTCTCAATACTCTCAATTCTGAAGAGTCTTGTTCTGTAGTTACCATTATTACTATGACATTCCGTTGTTATGCTTGAAAATGCATCTGTAACTCCATTTCCAGAGATACCCTTTTCTGATCTTTGTGGGCATACCAGACATGCATGTGGTACACACACACACACACACACACACACACACACACACACACACACACACGGAAAACAGTCATGCATATAAAATGAGTAAGTCTAACATTAAAAAAAGAAGATTTAAATAATAAAAACTATGGAAGCCCATGTGGTGACACCCTCCTGAAATCCTAGTACTTTGGAGGCGGAGGCAGGAATATTAGTCTGAGTTTATCTGTTTTCTCCCCCAGCTGGAGTCTTCTGTGCAATTGTTTCTCACCCTGCTGATTCTGTGGTCTCTGTGCTGAATAAAGAGAAAGGCAGCACTGCGTCTCAGGTCCTTCAGAGACTTGGCTTTAGAGGTAAGAAAGGCTCCCCCCTAAAGAAGGAGCACTGCTTGGGTAGATGGTTCTCCCATTCATATTTCCTCTCTGAACCAGGTGTGTGGAAGGGCCTCTTCGCCAGAATCATCATGATTGGCACTCTGACTGCACTACAGTGGTTCATCTATGACTCCGTGAAGGTCTACTTCCGGCTCCCTCGCCCTCCTCCTCCCGAGATGCCAGAGTCCCTGAAGAAGAAGCTTGGCCTAACTGAATAGACGTCAGAGTAACACGGACTGAATCTGCTTGCTGATCAGTGTTGAAGAAAGTGCAAAGGAACTTTTATATATTTGAAAGTATAGGAAGTTGTCTGTTCCTGATATAATTACTGTAGTACCCTTGCTTAAAGCAAGAGTTTCAAACTTACTGCTAAATAAACCCATCTATTCATGATGTTTTTGAGTTTGTTATTTTAAAAAATAGTGTTGAAAAAGATTTAGCTCTAAAATAGAATTAAAGATATACCTAGGAAAAAATGTAAACTTAATAGTTGGTACTATTCCTAAATTGTCCCCTCAAGGAGGTCCTGGAATAGGAAGTAGTCTTAAGTTTTCAAAAACATTAAATATGGATAAAACTGACTTGTGGTTTATTTTGACCACCTAATTTTAGCAAAGCAGATTTGTCTGATGTTCAGTTTTTAATGCTAGTGAGTTTTGATCCTTATTTATAAAAGGGTATCCAAATTAGGCTATTCTTAGAGTGATAGTTAAGGACCAAAACAAGATTGCTAAAAAACTCCTAAGGTAACCTGGTTTTCACAACCAGACTAAATTTACTGTCAGCTATTTTCAGTTTGATTTTTATGAGAGACTACTAGACAACTGACTGTGAGGTGGATGAAGCTGGAGACACAGTCTTGGGTACACTCCTGAGGTTTGCTTGGAGCGGTCAGCCCACATGTTAATGCTACAGTTTTCTGAATCCAGTTTTCCACTTGTGTTATTAGAAATACAAAGGCCCAATTTGTGTTCTGATTTTTGCCTTGAAGTCCTTGGTTACTTGGAGAAGGCTGACAATCTAATAAGGTGTATATGATATATGTATATACATAGAGTGGAGGGGAGGGGCTCAGTCTGAGGTTGGTTTTGAGACCTCGTTTGTATCCCTGGCCAGTCAAGTGACCCTCCTGCCTCAGCTTTCTGGGGTTACAAATAGCCACTATGGCTTGCTTCTGCAAGGATTCCAAGAGGGACAAACGCTTTCATTATCAATCTGTTTTCTAAGAATATTGAACTAAATTTAGGAATCGTGTGTCTAGTTAGCTGTATGTTAAACTTACACCCATACTGAAGAGAAAGGGAGGTGCTTACTGGGTCTAACCTGGTGGTTGCTATGATGTATGCGTTTGTTACTGCTACATCACAAAACACCTGAAAGTGGCTTTTTGAAGCATCTGTTGAGCTGTTCTGGCTCTGGGCCTTACAACTTTTTGGTTGGTTGCCTGGGCTAGAAATGTTCCCTTCCAGAATATTTTATTAGTGGCTGTCTTTAGCAAGGCAGCTCCAGGACAGCTGGGTCTTGGGTGGCTTACCAGTAAAAGGCTGACGCTGACTTAGGACTTGACCATCAAAGTCTTCTAGAAGATAAGCAAATTCTTCAAATAGCAGATACAGGGAAGAAGAAAATACTTATTTTTGGAGAGGTCCTCATAATGTCTGTCTGGTCTTGAACTCAGAGATCTGTCTCCCTCCTAAGGGCTGTTTTTGAAGGTGTGCATGAGCACACATTGCCAAAGACATCTTGCTAGTTGCCAGAGTGTAGGAACAAGTGGGACTGGAAATAGATTGGTGCAGCCAACCCAAAATAGAGCAGGGACCTAAAACTATTCAGGGTACCTGTCACTGAGGTGTTCTTATTGCCCAGTGGAGGATTCAAGTTTTGTTGTAGGTGTTGGTATGTTGTGCTTAAGCTGTTGAAAATTGCTCTCAACAGGTAGGAAGTTCAAAGCAATTTCTAAGTGCTGCACAGGTATTTGTTCCTCAAAATCCAAGTAAAATGTCCACTTAAAAATTTATTAATGTGGGGGCTGGAGAGATGGCTCAGAGGTTAAGAGCACTGGCTGTTCTTCAAAAGGCCCTGAGTTCAATTCCCAGGAACCACATGGTGGCTCACAGTCATCTATAATGTGGTCCCATCTATAATGTGATCTCTTCTGGCATGCAGGCCTACATGTAGGCAGAATAATGTATAAATAATAAATATTAAAAATTATTAATTCAGCCAGGCACATGTCTTTAATCTCAGCAGTCAAGTGGATTGTTGTGAGTTCGAAGCCAGCCTGGTCTCCAAGCTGAGTCCAGGATAGCCAAGGCTATACAGAGAAATCCTGTCTCAAAAAAAACAAAAACAAAAAAATTAATTTATCCAGGAAGTGATAATGTACAGCTTTAATCCCAGCACTCAAGAGGAAGGACAGGTGGATCTTGAGATCCAGGCCGGCCTGGTCTACAGAATGTGTTCCAGGGTATCCAAGACAAGGCTACACAGAGAAACCCTGTCATGGTGGGAGGGGACCAAAAAAATTTTTTTTTAATGGGTGTATGCCTGTAACCCCTGCACTTGTGAGGGCAGGAGGATTGCTAATGTGAGACCAGTCTGGACTACTTAGAACTTCTGAGAGTTCACATGTACTAATAAATAAATGTACTAATAAGTATTCAACTCTCATAGCTTAATACATATGTTGGGTTGTTTTTGTTTTTTTTGTTTTTTTTTTTTTTTTTTTTTTTGACATTTAATTACATGTCTGATGTCAGTTATGCAGAGCAGAACATCCATGAAAGAGGAGTTCATGAGACTGGCAGTGATACTACAGAAGGGTCCAAATTGTGCTAATTAAGTCGTGAAGTCTTTCTGTTAACTTTCGAGTTACGCATTGTTTCCTTAGGATAAGAAACTGCATAGTTGTTTACACACAACCACACACACACACACACACACACACACACACATTGGTCTTTTTGAGAAAGGGTTTCTCTGTGTAGCCTTGGCTGTTCTGCACTTGACTTTGTAGACCAGACTTGCCTTGAACTCACAGAGATTGCTTGCCTGTGCCACTGCACTCAGTTTATAATTTTTTATTAAGGCAAAAATTCTTGAGTTTAAAACATTAAGTACCACACGGTTAAGAACAGACAAGATAAACAGAAACCCTCTGTTAGATAACCAAAAATAAATAAAGAAACTGATATTTTTTGTTTGTTTTGTTTCTGAGACAAAGATTCTACATTGGCTGTCCGGGAACTCACTCTGTAGACCAGGCTGGCCTTGAACTTGAACAAAGATCCACCTGCCTCTGCCTCCTGAGTGCTGGGATTAAAGGCATGTGCCACCACACCTGGCAAGAAATAAACTAATAAATTTAGAGGAATCTAGTTCACAGTTGAATACTGTACCTTCTCTGAAATGTCAAATATACATTAATAAGTTAGGTTTCCTTAGATTAACGATTCAGTAAATTAGCTCATAGAAGCCAGCCTGTTGTCAGACATATTGTGGAAGTACTTGGATTGTTACCTTCACCATAGGCATAGCTTATGACTCCAGCAGTAGTTCTCAACCTTTCTTAATACAGTTCCTTCTGTTGTGGTGACCCCCAACCTCGATCTCAAAGATCCACCTGCCTCAGCCTCCAAGGCTGTGCTGCTAGACTGTCAAGTGCCATACATGTAACAGTCACTATAAAGTCTTGTAAGTGACAATTGGGGTGCGTATATAAAACACAGTCCCTGCCTAATACTGTGGACAGGATTTGGTGGAGAAATGAGGTGGCTTGCTTTGGGGAATGCGGAGATTTGAAGATGGAATATAATTGATGCAGAGGCGGTACTATTCCAGAGCCAATCCTCTGTACTAGGAAATTTGCTAACCAGTTAAGATTGGTCTGTGTCTGATCCAGCACTTACTCATGGATGAACCATTGTCGATTTCATTGGCTGTACATCTGGCTTGATTTGAAATGATGTATAAAAAAGACATGCTTCCCCGGGCAGAGGCAGACAGATCTCAGTGAGTTCGAAGCCAGCCTGGGTCTACAAAGTAAGTCTAGGACAGCCAAGGCTACACAGAGAAACCTTGTCTCGAAAAACAAAAAACAACAACCAAAAAAATCAAACTACAAACAAAAACAAAAAGGACATGCCACAGAAAGGCAAAGAATTACTCAAGACTATTTGTGGGAGGGTATTGGCAAATATAGCCAAAGTACATGGTAAACTTGAATGTCTATGCCTTTTACTTTGTATTCTTTTTACTATGGGTAGTGAATGTATACTAATAAAACTTAAAAATTCAACAAGTGGAAAAAAAAGACCATCTTTACAGTATTATTAAAGCGATATTTTCTACTGACAGAAATGAATCCAAAGGTTCTCATTGTCCCATATTTGTCACAAAAAATACTTGACATAATCATTAGCCCAGTGATTTCTGGATTATGAAGTTCCATCAAGAAAGTCCTGGCCTGGGGGGATGTAGGTCAGTGGTAGGCCTCTGACCTAGCCTCTATGAGGCCTGGGGTTCCATTGCCAGCACAAGGCCGGCTCATTGTTGTAACAGATAATCCTGACATTTGTGAACCATTCTTGTGGTTTATTTCTTGATTTTGTGTATGTGTGTATCTCTGTGTGGGTATGTGTGTGTGAATGCAGGTACTTAGAGGGGTCAGAGGCTTCGGATCCTCTGGAACTAGAGTCGTAGGTGGTTGTGAGCTGCCTGATGTGGGTGCTGGAACCAGAACTTGGATGCCCTGTTATTATATGTCCTTAGCTGCTGAGCCATCTCTCCAGGCTCCATTATTTCAATAGCTAGCAGCACTTACAGTATTATGAATTCTCACATGTGCCACTATACTTAACTCTGAATTATAATCCCTCCCACCCTGTTCCTTTCATCCTTCCAAACCCTTTTTTATACTTGCTTTTTTATACCTTTTTTTATGTCTTGCTTGCTCTCAAATTCATGCCCTCTGAATTATTTTAAATACTGACATTTTAAACATTTTTAAGTAACCTCTTCTAGTGTGTCTGATTAAAGTGTTTGCAGAGAGCATAGTTTGCTTCATTTGGGTATCACTGTGGACACAAATACCGTGTCAGGATGTGTCACAGTAATGTTTTCCCTATGACACATTCATTCTAAAGACATTAAAAAGTGCTAGACTGATTTTTTTTTTTTCAGAAAGCTTGTGTTGCTTACAGATTTACATACCAGTCTCTAAAGAATAAAGGAAGGAAGGCTGCAGTGATGTCTTAGAGATTAAGAGCACCAGAGGACCTGGATTCAGTTCTTGACATCCTTATGTTCAGGCAGAACATGTAAGATTAAGGTCTGGTTGCTAAGAGCAGATGTTCTTGCAGAGGACTCAGGTTTGATTCCCAGCACCTCATGGTGGCTCACAACCGTCTATAGTTCCAGTTGAAGGAAATTCAACTCTGTCTTCTGACTTCTGAGGACACCAGGCATGCATGCAAGCAAAGCACTCAGACAAAGAAAAGAATTTTTTTTTTAAAAAATGTATGAGTGCTCTGCCTGCATATACACCTGCATGCCAGAAGAGGGCATCAGATCCCAGTATGGGTGGTTGTAAACCAACATGTGGTTGCCAGGAATTGAACTCAGGACCTCTGGAAGAACAGGCAGTCCTTTTAACCTCTGAGCCATCTCTCCAACCCAAAAAGAAATCTTTTAAACCCATTTTTCCTTTATATTGAAAACGGATTATTTTCTCATAGAATATGTCCTGATCATAGTTTCCCTGTCCTTTACTCCCAGTCTCCCCACTTTCCCCCCTTTCCTGATTCTTTTTCTGTGTCTCATTAGAAAAGAATAGGCTTCTAAGAGATAACTACTGTTCTATTGCTGGGAAGAGACACCATGACGATGGCAACTCTTATAAAGGAAAACATTTAATTGGGGGCTGATTTACAGTTCAGTGATTTAGTCTATTACTGTCATGTTGGGAAGCATGGTGGCAGGCAGGCAGACATGGTCCTGGAGAAGTAGCTGAGGGTTGTACATCTGGATTTGCAGGCAGCAGGCGGACAGTGAGAGACTGGGCCTGGCTTGAGCATCTGAGATCTCCCAGTGACACACTTACTTCAACAAGGCCATATCTCTATAGGCTTATGGGGGCCATTTTCATTTACCACCACAACCAAACATGACAAAATATAGTAAAGCGGCTGGAGAGATGGCTTAGAGGTTAAGAGCACTGGCTGCCCTTCTAAAGGTTCTGAGTTCAATTCCCAGCAACCACATAGTGGCTCACAACCATCTATACAGATACAGTGTCCTCTTCTGTCATGCAGGCAGAACACTGTATACATAATAAATAAATCTTAAAAAAAATCATATCAAAGTTAGACAAGGCAAACCAACAGAAGGAAAAGAGTCCCAAGAGCAGGCACAAGAATCAGAGACCCACTTATTCTCATGCTCAGGAGTCCCTTAGAAATACTAAACCAGGGCTGGAGAGATAGCTTGGTTGTTAAGAGCACCAGCTGCTCTTCCAGAAGCTGAGTTCAATTCCCAGTGACCACATGGTGGCTCACAACCATCTTTAATGAGATCTGGTGCCCTCTTCTGGCACGTAGGTGTACATGCAGGCATAATACTGTATACATAATAAATAAATCTTTAAAAAAAAAGAACTAGTAAACTGAAAGCTACAATATATACCCCGAGGACCTGGTATATAGTGCAGACCCATGCAGGCCCTGTGCTTGCTGCTTCAGTCTTTTGAGTTCTTATGCACCTTGTCAGTTGATTCAGAGGTCCTTGCTCTTCTGGTGTCCTTCATCCCCTCTGGCTTCCTCTTCTGAGGGGTCTCCTGGTCTCTGAGGGGAGAGATTTGATGCGGACATCCCATTACTCTCCAATGTCTGGCTGTATTTTCATCTGCTGCAGGAGGAAGCTTCTCTGATTATGACTGACTAAGGCACTGATCTATGACTATAGCAGAATATCATTAGAAGTCATTTTATTGATACTTAAAAAAAAAGATCAGTAGTATTGGTTTTATCCTAGGCCTGTGGGCTACCTACTCTCTGGGTCGTGGTCACCCAGTAGTGTCCTATATGGGTTCCATCTCATGGAGTGGACCTTGAGTCAAACCAGACATTGGTTCGCTGCCTGTGCCGCCCTTGCCCCAGCGT
>NW_026596091.1:8075527-8081623 GCF_907164565.1 Psammomys obesus | reverse complement strand
CTACAATTAGAATGTAGGGGCGACGGCTCCTCGTAGGCACCAGCTGGACTTCTTCATGGTCAATGGGCTGTGTGGGTGTTGTTGGCAGTTTACGGAGAGCAGCCCATTGCTGCAGCAACAGCCGGGGGTTGCTGACCCTCTTGGCCAACAGCTCAACTGAATGCAACCCAGTCCCACTACTGGAAGCCACGTTTGGTGACCAGTTAGGATTCCATGTCCCCCATTCTTAGGAGACCTCATCAGGGACACCTCCACATACTCTAGGAAGTTTCCATAGCCTCTCCGAAATGCCCCTCAATTCCAGCCGCCTTTCTACATTCTCTACTGTATCTTCCTTTCCTTCCCAGCTCTGCCATGCTAGCTGGGCTGTCGTGCAGACCTATTGCCCTGGCTGTTATTAGTTATGTGTGTTTTCCCCAACACAGTATTTTCATTAATTATTTGGGAGGTTCATACAATGCACCCTGATCATACTTGACTTCCATTCTTCCCAGGTCCACCCTCCCACTTTTGTGTCTCTTCTTCCCCAGAAAAAAAGAAAAACAAACAAACAAAAAACCTCCCCCTAAGTTCAATTTGTGTTGTCCATACACTCACTGGAGCAGTTTTCTCCGCGTGGCCAGCCCCGTAGAGAAAACTGAGTCCTTCTCCACACGACCTCCACCCCCCACCAGAAGCCATCAACTGTGAAAAGCTACACTTCAGCATCATTATCACAATTTTTAAGGACTCTCTTCAAATATCTTCCTGTCTGGGCTGTTTCTTTTGAGGGTGGGGTGGGGTTGTCACAGAAGCCTTCAATATCTCTCATTCTCATTTATGAGTCTGCAGTCAACAAGAGCACTGCAAGCCGGGTTTGGTGGCCTTCGCCTGTTATCCCAGCACTCTGGGAGGCAGTCAGGTGGATCTCTGTGAGTTCAAGGCCAGCCTGGTCTACAAAGCAAGTGCAGGACAGCCAAGGTTACAAAGAGAAACCCTGTCTCAAAAACACCAAAGCAAACCAAACAATACCACTGCAAAAGAAGTTTCTTTATCCACAGATCATGGACATTAACTTGGCTTGGGACAGCAGCACACGCTACGGAAGTCTTTGGAGATCTAAGCCAGGAAATGAACCCTTCTTCATCTCCGATGTCTTGTTGCTCAGGGTGGTGAGCGTGTCCTGGGGCAGGAGCTGCCTGCGCTTGCTCCAGGCTGCCTTACACCACCCTGGCCGAGGCCTGCGGCCCCCCTGGTGTGACCAGCGCGATGGCAGCCTGCAGGTTTGCGGCAGGCCCCTACCACTCCTCCCCCTCAGGGAGGATGAGCAGTGTGAGCTGTGGCAGAAGCAGCGGCTGCTCCATGCTGTGGGCCTGAGCTGCAAGTCGAGCATGGCCTGGCCTAGCTGACGGGGCAAGGTGGGCCTGGTGGTGGCCGGAGCCTTTGTCCACTCATGTTCCCATACCTGTCACCGGAGTGGCATCTCTAGTTCCACTCCTCTCCACCGTGAGCCATCTTTTTTTCCAATTCCATGACACCATTTTTTTTTTTTTTTTTTGACGCTGGACAACTTTATTCTTTTTTTCCCCCTGTTTTTAAAATTTATTTATTCACTTTCCGTCCCTATTTCAGCCCGTGCCCTCCTCTCCTCCGGGTTCCACCCACCTACCCTCTTTCCCCTTCCCTCCCTCCCCTTCTCCCCAGAAAGGGGGAGCCCCTCCTCTGTACCATCCAGCTCTGGCACATCGAGGAGTCGCATCAGCACTAGGCGCAGCATCCCCTGACAAGGCAGCCCAGCCAGCGGAAAGGGATCCATCAGCAGGCAACAGAGTCAGAGACAGGCCCCGCCCCGCTTTTAAGAGCATTTTCCTTTAAGACCTGCCCTTTTTAGTTGTAAGGTAACACTGCGAGCTCTGCATGCTCATCTGTAGCTGAGTCTCTCCGGGAAGCCTCCAGCAGTCTCTCTGAGTGACCCTCCAGGACCAGAGGCCACCACCATCTTAAATCTATTAAGTGTGTTCTTAAGCTGGTGTCTAGGCATCTGGGTCTGGCATGATTATAGATCTTGGTGCTGATTTCTGGATTTGTCTTTGTTCTGTGTTTTGTTCCTTGGTTTCTGTTTCCTCTCTGGATTTGTGGAGAGTGTGATGGCTCTGTGTTGCCTGCTCAGCTGTTGTGTTTAAATGGAATGCCTGTTGGTGTTGGAATCTAGGATACTGGGATGAGTTGGGGGAAAGGAAGGTTGGAGGAGAAGGTTGGGGAGAAGAAAGGGAGACCACAGCAGATTTTCCGCTACAGGGGGGTTGGGACTGGGGGAGCAAAAGGAGAAGTGTGGATCTGCCTTCTGCTTACCCATTGCCGTGGGAGGAGTAGCCCTTGGCTTAGCAGGGGTGCCTGCTTGGGGTAGGGGTTAGGACAGAGCAATGAGTGTTGGGATCGAGGTTAGAGGGAGAAGATTTGTGGGCTCTGCAGGGGAATTGGGAAGGCTGCCACAGGTGTTCTATTGCAGAGCTGGGTATGAGCCTGGACCATTAGCTCTGGGGGAACAGAGGGAGAAGAGAAGATTTGCCAAATAAACCAATCTTTGCTCTTTTGTTTGTTTCTTTTTCTTTCTTTCTTTCTTTTTTTTTTTTTTTGAGACAGATTTTCTCTATGTAGCCTTGCCTGTCCTAGAACTTGCTCTGTAGACCAGGCTGGCCCCAGCTCCAAAATCTGCCTGCCTCTGACTCCTGAGCACTGGGATTAAAGGTGTGCGCTACTACTGCCTGGCTTGAATAAGTAAATCTTTTTAAAATAATTTATTAAATTTTATTCTCTGTGCATTGGTATGAAGTGTCAGAATCCATGGAACTGGAGTTACAGACAGTTGTGAGCTGCCATGTGGGTGCTGGGAATTGAACCCAGGTCATTTAGAATAACAGACAGTGCTCTTAACCACAGAGCCATCTCTCCAGCCCTAAATAAATCTTAAAAAAAAAAATAATAATAGAAGAAGCCAGGCCAAGTGGCATATGCCTGTAATCCCAGCACTCTGAGAGGCAGAGGCAAGCAGAGCTCTTCGAGTTCAAGGCCAGCCTGGTCTACAAAATGAGTCCAGGACAGCAAAGGCTACACAGAGAAACCCTGCCTTGAAATGCCAAATCAAACCAAACCCAAACCAAAAAAAAGAACACAATAACTTATGTTCATTGGTATTTTGCCTGCATGCCTATGAAGGTGTCATATCCCCTGGAACTGGAGTTCTAGACAGTTGTGAGCTGTCATGTGGGTGCTGGGAATTGAAACCAGGTCCTTCAGAAGGGTAGCCAGTGCTCCTAACTGCTGTACCATCTCCTAAACCTAACACATGCCTTTAATCCCAGCACTCAGGATGCAGAGGCAGGTAGATATCTGAGTTTGAGGCCAGCCTGCTCTACAAAGTGAGTTCCAGGACAGCCAGGGATACACAGAGAAACCTTGTCTCAAAAAGCCAAAAAGGCCCCCCCTCCGAAAAAAAAAGGCCCAAACCCAAACCAAGCAAGCAAGCAAATAAACAATTACAACAAAAAGATAGCTGTGGTTTGGGGTTGTCTTTTTTATTATTTTTTAGTATAGTCTTGTGATTTTGTTTTTGAGAGACAGGGTTTCTCCATGTAGCCCTTGCTGTTTTGGAACCTTGAACTCACAGAGATCTGTCTGCCTCTGTCTCCAAGTACTGGGATTGAAGGATGAGCCACCACCGCTGGGCATTTTTTTGTTTGTTTGTTTTTGTTTTTATGAACTGTCAAATGTCTATTTGTTTTGGTTTTTTTGGGTCATTTTTTTTTCTTTCTGTGCTGGGAACTGAGCCTAGTGTTTTATGCAGACTGAGTTCTGTTCTCAGATCTTTAAATAGCTGATTTATTCACTCATTTAAATGTATTTAATTTTATGAATTTTTGTTTGATGTATGCGAGCATCACACATGTGCATGGACTTGTGCCTCAGCACATGTGTGGAAGTCAGAGGAAGACTTGTGGAGTTGGCTCTCCTACCCAGTGAGTCCTGGGGGTTGAACTCAGGTCGTCGGGGTTAGTGGCAGGTGCCTCATTATCTCTTTAGGAAAGAAAGTCTCCTATAACACAGGCTGCCCTGAAGACAAGCCTAGCGGGTTTGTTTGTTTTTGCTGTTCTTTGTTTTGCTTTGAGGCAGCCTCTCATTATGTATCCCAGGCTGGCCTTGAACTAGGAAGGATTCTGCAACCTTAGCCTGCCAGATGCTGGGACTACAAGCATGGGCCAGCTGTTTGACTTCATAAATGCTTTTGAACAAATGAATGAAGCAGCTAAAGGTAAAATTCCTGACATAGACCAGCAGGCAGAACTCGAGTCATAGACCCACGAATGGGAAACAAGTAGTTAAAATAAGCTGAGTCAGAGAGAGACAGAACGCTCTGTCCAGCGGCTTTCACTGTAGTGGAAACCTAAGGCTTGCTGAGGAAGGACAGAGACAGGTTAAACACCATGGGCGCTATCCCCTAGCCTTTTAAAAGAGAGGAGGCTAGGCCGAGAGACGCTCAGTGGTTAAGAACACTAATCCATTGCTGTACCTTTATCACTATAGAGTACTTCAAAGTTTCTGTAATTAGAATCGCTAATGCTATTTTTGTTAAATGGCATGCATGTCAGAGGACAGCTTGTGGGAGTCAGTTCTCGCCTACCATGTGGATTCTAGGAACTCAGGTGATCCGGCTTGGTGTCCAGAGCCACTTCACTGCCTGCTCATGCCCTTCCAGGCAGTGTTGGCTGCTTCTGGTCACGTCACCACAGAGCTGTGCTGTGTCGAGGCAGAGCCCCCATAGCTTTGTGAGCCTGCTGTACAAGCTGGTTTATCTGTGCATCTGTGCAGCACTGCTCTAGAGGCTACGTTCCCACTCTATCTTAGGTGACTCCCACGCGACGCCCATTCCTCTCCCCCAAATCCACATCTAATCATCACTGGGAGGCATTCAGGAAGCCACTAGGTCATCAAGCAGTAGTCCTCAGGATCAAGATGTAGTCCTCAGAGTCAAGATTGGCGCATTCACAAAACAGGCCTAAATAGCTGACATGTGAGGACACAGAAAGACACCCTGAAGAAACCAAACATGTCTCACCAAACATGTCTACCGTGCCTTGCTCCTGGACTTGTTAGCCTCTAGGACACTGAGGAACAGATTTCTATTATTTGTAGGTTCCCATGATTTTGTTATTTCTTTTTATTGTTTTTGCGTATAGGCAGTTTTGCCCGCATGCATGTCAGTGTACTATGTGTGTGCCTGGTACCTGCAGAGGCTGGAAGAGAAAGTCAGATGCCCTGGGACAGGATTTACAGACACGTGAGCTGTGAATCAAAGCTGAAGTCCTGCGGAAGGGTGGCCAGTGCTCCTAACCACTGAACCATGTCTCCAGCCCTTGGGTGTTTCTTATATGGTAGCTCACACTAAGACACCATTGTTCCTTTCCTCATCAACTAAAACCAGGAAGGACCTACTGTTACCAGAGTGTTTCCCCTGGCTGTAACCCTTCTAGGTTCTTTCCTCCTGGTTGGGTAGTAACATCACAGCCGTGATCCCCGAGGGTAAGTCCACAGCACAGCGGCTTCCTGGCTGCCTTAGAGGCAAGCAGAGATTCAGCGCTTACTCTGTCTAGAGTCCCATTGTGGCTTTTTTTGACCTATGAGATAAAACAGCTGACAAAAAGGGGGGACAGGTTTGTTTAGGCACAAGATCGGAGGGTGCACTCTATCCTGGCAGGGAACACATAACTGGCAGAATCTGTGTGAGGTCCAGAAGCAGACAGAGGCGAGTGCTGCTGCTCTACTGCTGCTTTCTCTCTCTCTCTTTCCTTCTCTCTCCCCTTCCTTCCTTCCTTCCTTCCTTCCTTCCTTCCTTCCTTCCTTCCTTCCTTCCTTCCTTCCTTCCTTCCTTCCTCTCTCCCTCCCTCCCTCTCTGTCTTTCCCTTTCTTTCTTTCTTTCTTTCTTTCTTTCTTTCTTTCTTTCTTTCTTTCCTTCCTTCCTTCCTTCCTTCCTTCCTTCCTTCCTTCCTTCCTTCCTTCCTTCCTTCCTTCCTTCCTTTCTTTCTTTCTTTCTTTCTTTCTTTCTTTCTTTCTTTCTTTCTT
>NW_026596091.1:8073496-8075517 GCF_907164565.1 Psammomys obesus | reverse complement strand
TTCTTTCTTTCTTTCTTTCTTTCTTTCTTTCTTTCTTTCTTTCTTTCCTTTCTTTCTTTCTCACAGAAATCTGCCTACCTCTGCCTCCTAAGTGCTGGGATTAAAAGCATGTATGCCACCCGGCTCACTGCCTTCTTTCTACTCAGTGTAGAATCCCAGCCCATGGGATGGCTTAGCTTCACAGTGGGCATTCTCACCTCATTCACTTATGACTCCCTGGAAATGGTCTCCTCAAAATTCTCAGCTGCTTATCTGCCAGGGGGAAGTAAAAAGTTTCACCATAATTACTTTGTAAATTTGAATGTTCAATCTGTTTCAAGTTTTTTATTACTGGAGGTTGGAGAGACTGCTCGGCAGTTAGGACTGCCTGCTACTCATCCAGAGGACCCAAGTTCTGTTCCCAGCTTCCACATCAGATAGCTCACAACTCTAGCTCCAGGGGATCCAATTCAGTCTGGCCCACACAGGCACATACCCACATACATCAAAAAAATTAAAAAAAATTACAGAGCAAAATATCATCAAACACAAAATGGTATTTATTTCAAAAATATCAGTATTTCTCATCAGTCAATTCACAACAGCAATCTCATTTTTAAAAAAGTTATCTCTAATCTAAATAATATCAAACTAATCTGAAATACGGGTTATCTCATCTTTAATGTCCTTAATCTCAGCTTGGACTACTGTTAAATTAGAGATTTTTTCCTTTAGGAATGCAATTTCTTTCTCTCTTTGAATCAAGTCAGAACCTAGCCTCCCGATGCGGAGTGTTAAGTCATTTACCAGTGGTTCCAAACGCGCAAAGTCCTTCTTCAGGTGATACACCTTTGGTTTTAGATCATTTGCAAAACTCACTGCCTTCAGGACTTTAGCCCTGTCACTTTCTAAGCCTAAAAATCTATCGGTGTGCTTGTCAAAATCATCCTGGAGCTCAGCAAGCCTCTTTGTGACTAAGTCAATTCTCCTTGAGTTCTCACTTGCGGTCTTACGGAGTACAGCTGTTCGGTCAATGCTACTCGAGAGAAGATCACCTATACTTTCTACTGTAGCTGTGTCCACTTTTTTGACTTTATTTTCCAGTTCTTGCACAGCATCTGTTAATGAGGAGACTTCAGTTTCCAAACCAGAAATACGCCGTATATCTGTTTTCACACTTGTAATCCTGAGACCCACATCTTTGGCCATGGAGGTTGTACCTTGGTCTACTTTTATAATGTCGTGAGAAAGGTTTGTTAATGTGTTATTCAATATATGCTGTTTCTCAGTTATCCTGTTAGACCATGCTTTCATCTCATGAATTTCTTCCTGCAGGAGCTTTAGATGAGTCACTATCTGAGAAGCCTTCAGTTGTTCCAAGAGAGCTTCACATTTCTGATACTATAAGGAAATATAATTCCACAGTGATTACATTAGTCAAAACTTAACATTGAAAATTTAACTTTCAACTTCATGTTTTTTTTTAACCCCCTTATGATTTTACTGCTCTTTGGGAAAGCATAAGGTAGAAGACGGCATTGAAAGAGTGAGCCTCGGGCTGGGGGGTTCTAGGTTTTGAATCCCAGCACTGAAAAAAAAATAACCACAAAAGGCATTAGAAAACAGGATTATAATAATTTAAGTGTATTGCTAATGAATCAGAAAAATACTCAGGATGTTTCATAAACATTGGAAATCAGTTTTCTTGATAGTTCTTATACCATTGGTCCCTTATATAGTAACAAGAATGAGCTAAAGGAGTCAGGAGTTGCGCTTTCCTTGTAGCTACAGGAGGGAAGAAGAAATCTCCAGATGCGCTTCGGTATTATCTAGGTCTGAGAACATAACTTCTTTGTCTTTGTACTTTTTATTTTTTTAGACAGGTCTGGCTATGTTGCCCAGTCTGGTCTTGAACTTCTGGACTCAAATGATCTTTCTGTTTGTGTCTTAGCTTTCTGAATAGCTAGACAACAGATGACAGCCATCACTCCTGCCTCTTTCTTTCTTTCTTTCTTTCTTTCTTTCTTTCTTTCTTTCTTTCT
>NW_026596091.1:8054669-8073486 GCF_907164565.1 Psammomys obesus | reverse complement strand
TCTTTCTTTCTTTCTTTCTTTCTTTCTTTCTTTCTTTCTTTCTTTCTATGTTGGAGATAGACCCAGAGCCACAGCTACATCACAAGCTTTTTAAAAAATGATTTAAAGACACTGTCTTTAGTCTTGCCATGCAGTCCAGACTGCACATCCATCAGCATTGCTGACCCTTCATCATTAGAAAAGTTTTATCAAGATATTGCAGGCTTTTTAATTGTAACAAAGCTTTATTAAGATAACACTGGGAGGCTGGAGTAGTTGGCTCAGTAGCTGAGTGCTTGGTGCTCTACTAGAGAACCTGAGTTTAGTCCTCAGCACCCATGTTAGGTGGTTCCAGGGGATCCCACACCATCTCCCAGCCTCCATAAGTACCTGCATGGATGTAGCAGACACTCACACAGGTAAACACACATGCACATGCATTTAAAAAAATCTTTAAAGAGGGTAATTGTCAGGGCTAGTGAGAAGCTTAGTGAGGAAAGGTGCTTATTGCCAAGCTGATGACCTGAGTTCATTCCCTGGTCCTACCTGCTGGAAGGAGAGAGCAGATTCCCCAGTGCTGACCTCTGACCTGCACATGCTGTGGCTGTCTACTAACAGTGAAGCGGCTTGATTCAACAACTGTCCGTGTCTAGTACATGCAAGTAGGATTGGGGCAGTCTCTGCTTCTGGGGTGTTTGTTATTTTGTTTTGGGAGCAAATGTCAAGGAACTAGTTAAAACTCAGAAAAAAAAGTCATGGAACAGAAACAAGATATGAAGGCTGAAAGCATTTTTCATAAAATAAAGATACATAGTTTAACCTACAGGCATCAGCTGTTTTTCTAGAATAACTATATACTTCTTCAGGGTTTTTGATGGCTCGTCATCATTCTTAGATTGTACTGGCTAACTCAGTTACCTTTTTGAGATTGTTTCGGCTAACATACATGTAGTTTATCTAAGGAAAAATGTAATTTACTTAGAACAGTCTTTTTTTATGGTGTGTTTTTATTGTATATGTGTAGGCCAGAAGTCAATATTTGGCTCAAGTTACCTCTACTATTGCTCTCCCTTTTTTTATTTTTATTTTTTGAGACAGGGTCTCACTATGTACCTATAGCCTCAAAGGTCCTATGTAGACCAGAGTGGCCATGAACTCACAGAGACCCATCTACCTTTGCTTCCTGAGAGCTGGGATCACAAGCTTGTGCCACCACACATGGCACCACCTTACTTTTTAAGTCCAGGTCTCTCTATATAAACATGGAACTCACTGATTGACTAGACTGGCTGGCCAGTGAGCTCCTGGCTTCATCCTGTCGCCACCAAGAGCTGGAATTATAGGCATGTTCTCTATACCCAATATTTGAAAACATTAAATTTTTTAAACATGTGTATGTATTATGTACCTGTGTGAGTGTACTGTATAGATCAGAAGGCCATATGAGCCGGAGGAGGGCCGCAGATACCTTGGAAGTGGTATCAGGCAGTTGTGAGCCTCTGTGTGGGGCTGAGTCCACTGGAAGCACTCAACCACTGAGCCATCTACACCCCTCTACACCCAAATTTTATGTAAGTGGTAAGGATCCAAACTCAAATTCTCAGCTTTACACACTAATCTGTCTCCCTGGGCCCCGGAACAGAATTTTGAGTGCAGCTTTTAAAAGCAGGGACTGTAACAGAAATATTGCAACGGTCTGCTGAAACGAGGCAGACTGGTTGATGGAACGTAGCAAGTCCCCTCTTAGTTCCATCACACATTTGGTTTCAGCGTACGTTTGAGGACTTTTCTCTTCATGCTACAGCAATAATTGGTGAAATAGGAATGTGTAGAGAAGTCAGCTTGTGATAAGGCTATGCAAAGAATGACATTAACTAGTAGCTACAAACAGTAAGGAAATTGGTAGCAATTGCAAAATATTTCATTTTTAGGGATCACATTTTGCAATGCACTTATTTGCTGGACTAGCTTTCCATGGGTGAGAGGAACAAAAGGCTTGCTTCTGTTTTATCATTAGGCTGTCATTGCTAATGTATCTACTTCTGTAGAGTGAGTACAACTTAATTATATTTTTCAATGGAGTCATCTTAGAGCTCATTCTTAGGAGGCACGTCCCAGGAAGCTGTGTTGTTTCGCTTGGTGGTCTGGAAGGAGGTTGATTATGAATGTAAAGAGTAAAGAATGGAAACTCAATACAACGTGCTAACAGACTAGAAATGAAGAAGTCCTTTTTCTCCCTCCACTCTCCTTCCCTTTCTTTTCAGTGCTGGAGATCAAGTTCAGGACCTTGTATATGACAGGCAGGTGCTCTTCCTGAGCTACATTCCTAGTAAATTGTTGAATTGTGTGTGTGTGTGTATGTATGTATATATGTGTATGTAGAGACAATCTCAAGTAGCATATATTATGTATGTATATATGTATGTGTGTGTGTGTGTGTGTGTGTGTGTGTGTGTGTGTATGCATGCACACGTGTAGGTAGCCTAGGCTGATTTTGAGCTCTCTCTATAGTTGTGGATGACCTTGAATTTATGCTCTTCTTCTTCCATCTCTGGAGCCTTAGATTGTAGCCTTGTGCCAGCAGGCCTGGTTTGGCAGTGCTGGGCACAGAGCCCCGCCAGGGCTTGAGGAGTGCTCGCCAACACTCTGCCAGCTGAGCCGTCTCCCAGCCCTGCTCCTGGAACTTTTAACAGGAATTTGTATCTACAAGCACAGCAGCTCAGTTTCAGGAAATGATCTGTGGGCCAATCTGCTTCCTTGAAACTTTGTTGGAGGGTCTCACTCTGCAGATGAGTGAGATCAGCTCTGAGCCTGGCCTGGAGTTCATTATGTAGCCCAGGTCACATACATGTACCCTTGAATTCCTGATTCTCTTTCCTCAGTTTCTCAAACGCTAGGATTCATCCCCCTACATTTACTGATTCCTTCTTATGCCCAAACCCCAAAGGATTTTTGAGCACAGTTAGCAGATTTATAGAACTTATAGTTTAGCTTACTTATGATATAAGAGTACCTATAGCTGAATTATACATGTAACCTTTTTGATTCTCAAGAAAGCTACTGACAGCAGAGTCACAGGCAAGTTCTACTGACAGATTTCTGATGCTCCAGGGTGTAAGTAGCAGGCTATATCGGGGGTTGCAGGTGGGTGGTCATCAGCTCTGGAGTGGGACAGATCTAGTAAAATTTTATTTAAAAATTTAGCCAGTCATGGTGGCACACACCAGTAATCCCAGCACTCGGGAGGCAGAGACAGGTGGATTTCTGTGAGTTTGAGGCCAGTCTGGTCTACAAAGTGAGTCCAGGACAGCCAAGGCTACACAGAAAAACCCTGTCTTTGTGTGTGTGTGTGTGTGTGTGTGTGTGTGTGTGTGCACCATGTGTGTACCTTAATGCCTGCAGAGATCAGATCCCCTGGAACTCGAGTTATGGATGGTTGTGAGCCACGATGTGGGTGCTGGGAACCAACTCAGGTCCTCTTTGAGAACAATAAGTGGTCTTAACTGTAGAGCTACTCTCTAGCCCGTGATGCACCTATTGCTATAAATATATTTTAAAACTTCATGCCTAAAAAGCTTAAAAATTATTAGGTGCCTGTTTTGTGAAACTCATGTTAACATTTGTTTATTTTTTTAGTATTATGTGTATTATTATTATTATTTTTTACAGTCGAGGTCCTTTATTTTTTGTGCATCAGGCCATGAACTTGTATAGAATGGGCTCCAGCAGCTCAGTGTTTCTCTGGGGGGCACAGGCTGGTGCTTCAGCTGAACCCAGGTGCCCTTCTTCAGCCTCCTTCTTCTTGTGGTCGTTTCCCCTCACATGCTTCAAGAAGCTGTCCCTGCTCCTAGAGAGTTTCATGTGCTCCATGTGCACGGTGGTTCTCTTCATGAGGATCTTGCCCCTAACCTGCTTGTTCACAATGATGCCACAGCATACTGGGTGGCACTGTAGACTCTTCTGGTTTTGCCTATTCCCATTTCCTTGATGTCTATGATATCACCCTTTTTGTACATTCGCAGGTATGTGGCCAAAGGAACAACTCCATGCTTCTTAAAAGGCCTAGAGAGTGCCCTTGCTTTTTCCCCTTTGTCTTACTGCAAGATGGCTGCCATGGTGGAACGGGATGTACATGTGTTTGTATCTGTGTGTGGGTTTGTGCATGTGAGTCCAGCTGTTCAGCGAGGCCAAAAGACGGCATAGAATCCCCTAGAGTTGGCGATTACAGGTGATTGTAAACAAGCTTGTGTGGGTGCTGGGAACTAACTCTGGTTCTCTACAAGAGCATGCACTCTTTTTTTTTTTTCTTCCCAACAGGGTTTCTCTGTGTAGCCTTGGCTGTGCTGGACTTGCTTTGTAGAGCAGGCTGGCATCACAGAGATCTACCTGCCTCTGCCTCCCAAGTGCTGGAGGTGCAGGCCACCATGTCTAGCTCCAGCATGCACTCTTAACTCTCTCTTCAGCCCCTCATTTTACAAAACTTCTGTTGTTAGTCTCCTGCGAGGTAACCCCACTTGGCCATGAACCTAGACTCTTGCTGCTTCAACCTGGAGTTACAGACATGTACCACCATGCCTGGCTGTAAAGCTGCTTTATGTTTGCTGAAATTGTTTAATAAATGAACAGTACTCTCTATAAGCTAACCAATATAAATTTTATTATCAATTACAGAGATACAAAAGTGTGTATTAGAATGTTTGTCTATTTCTGCAAAACACAACAAAATGAAGCTCTGTGCCATTACATAGGTCTGTAATCCCTGTTACCCGAAATGCAGAAGCAGGAAGGTGGTGAGTTAAGACTGACCCGGGCTACACACTGAGACCCTGTCTCAAATAAAACAGGAAGTTCCAAAGCCAACAAAACAGAAACAAAGGAAGCTTATTAAATGGATCTAGATCTCTCCAATGACAATTTTGATAAGTAGGAAATTAAAAACATTTATTTTATGCACGAGTGTTTTGCCTGTATATATGTTAGTGTACCACATTTGTGCCATGCCTAGTGCCTACAGAAGTCAGAAAAGTGTGCTGGATATCCTGGAAGCTGAGTTACAGATGGTTGTGAGCCATCACGTAGGTGCTGGGAATCAAACCCAAGTCCTCTGCAAGAACAAACAGTGCTCCAGGGCAAATTTCTTAGTACAGGAATACAAAGACACACATATTTAATGGTTTTCTCATACAATATTTGCATTCTGTCTCTGTCTTCCAGTGCTGGTGGTGCTAGAGCCAGCTTTTTAAGTCACTGTGGGTATCAAACTCAGGACCTCATGCTTTCACAGCAAGCACATGCACTTCACTTACTGAGCTATCTCCTAGCCCTATTTCTTTCTTCTTTCTTTTTCAAGACACTCTCACTATGTACATCAGGGTGACCTTGAACTTAGAGATCTGCTTGCCTTGGCCTCTGAAGTGCTGGTATTAAAGGCATGCACCATCACACCTAGTTCCAGCCATATTTAAAAAAATAAAATAAAACAATGATATAAATATGTAATAATCACCACAATTTATGTTGTTTTTATCTTTAAAACAGGCTTACTGGCATATTTTTATTTTAGGCATCTATTATTTGTATTTAGTAAACTCTAGTGTCACACAGTTCAAACTTGAGAAATAGAAGTCCAGGTAAAAAAGCTACTCTATAAGCTCATACTTCAGAGCATAACCAGTTACTAGAAAAGGCCATTGATGAGGACAAAACAAGAACATATTTGCTCATATTTTAAACATCTTCTAAGTAACTGCAACACAGTTTAGAACCTTTGCAAAAAGGAAAATACTTCTCAGGCACCATAGTTTTCAGAACATGGCATTACCTCACAGAAGAGGCCCAGGTTCTTCTGCAGGCATTACCTTTTATTTTACATACAATTCCTAAGAACTTCCTATGAAGTTTTAGAGCTTAAAGAGATAAAAGTTTGATTATATGCATACTCCACTTATTCTTGAGTAAAGTGAGGCACAGCAAAACAATAAAAACATGTAGACCTGACTGAGTTCCATTTAATAATACAGCCCATCAGATGTGAGTAAATTTAATAGCCATCAGTTCCCTTATTTTCTAGGCTATATTTTCCTAGAGTCCCCTTTTCTCTTGCATTCGAATAGGCTATGAAATCGTGGACTTTTTCTTTTAGAGCCACCAGTTCATTCTGCATCTTTAATATGCTGTTGTCATACTGAATTTCCTCAAGAGCCTTCTGCATCTCCATGATTTCAGACACTGCCTTCAGCATATCATCTTCCATGTTAAACATTTGCATAGTCAGGTCTTCCATTTTCTTTTCTGTCCCTATGAGATCCTGAGAGACCCTGAGAACAGAGTGGATTGCATTTTCTATAGCTGGCAAGTGTGCCTTGCACTCTTCAACTTTGGGTTCGTAGTTGGAAAGTTTACTAGTGAGATCTTCATCCCTGGCTACGAGTGTGTGCTGCTCTTCCTCTAGCTTCTCGACTGCTCTTGTAGCAGAGCCAAGCTGAGTCTCTACTCGCAGAAGATCTTCCTCTTCCTGCCTGCTCACTGTTCTGATGTTCCGTAGTGTGCTGTCTTCTAAATCTTTCAGTCGTTCAGTGAGCAATTTTATTTCTTGCTCAGCTGAATTAATTTCCATGGTAACTTGAGAATGTACATGCTTTGCTTCTGATTTAAAAATGGCTGTATTATCACTCATTTCTGCCAGTGTTCTCTCCCAGAAGACTGTAATGTTCTGGAATTTCTCTTTAAGGTTTTGCATCTTTTGTGTGAGCATCTCTTCACTATTCTCAATGTCACGAATGGATCTTTGGAGGCCAGATACTTCCTGTTCAAACTGGGTCATCAAAGACATGGATGATGTAGCTTCCTGCAGGACACTTTCAGTAGATGCAAGCTGCATTCACAACACAAAACAACCCCCGAACTACTTAATTATTTTCATATTAGAGAAACATAGCTTTAGCAATCAGGAGCATAATATATACAAGGTTCAAATTCTGAAGATACCTAAAATATCTAAGTATATTACAATCACATTGAAAGAAACAGTCATTATCAATAGTTTAAATAACTTTCATAAAATAGCCTTATGTTAGGAAAATGTATTCTTGGACTCATAATCCCAGTTACATAACATACCTCTTACATGAGGGCATAGTCAAAAGAAATGATGTTAAAAATTTTTGAAGTATATGGTAGTTTCTTTTTTCATTACAGTGGCTTTTAGGATACTGCAACAATGTAAAATTTGATACCTTCCCTAAATCCTATGATTTTGGAAGCTTCTGGCTGAATTATTATTTTATTAACCTCTTGCTGAGAAAGAACTAGAATTGGATTGTAAAAGTAGAAAAATGAACTTTTATAAAAACACTTGTGAGTAGCCATGTCAAATGACAATGTGTTCATTTGCAGGTCATGATAAGCTTCTAGATCTCTTGGAATGGGCCTGGGATATCTGGAAGGGCCATGCCATGTAAGTCTAACCTTACATGGATAAAAGGCTTTAGAGATTACAAAAAGCCCTAGAAGTGATTATTTTTTTATTTTATTTTATTTTTTTAGATTTATTTATTATTTATACAGAACATCAGAAGAAGGCACCAGATCTCACTATAGATGGTTGTGAGTCACCATGTGGTTGCTAGAAATTGAACTCAGGACCTTTGGAAGAACAGCCAATGTTCTTAACCTCTGAGCCATCTCTCTAGCCCCTCCACTGAAGTTATTATTAAGCTATCAAATGTATGCAGCACTGTCTTGTGAAAGAACACTGAAACGACACAGTTCTGCCCTTTAGCAGCCTACTCACGAAGCAAAGCCAGTTGCAGGCACTCTGACAAGGGGAGACATATGGAAGCCTTTAGGTGGAGTCCTGACCCACACTTCAGTAACCAAGCCAAGCACTCCAGAAGTACTACCTAGTATTCACAGCCTCTGTACAACACCTTACACACTTCTTACAGACTAAGCTTTTAAAACTGCTAAGCGCATCATGGGACACCATTAGAAAACCCCGATGATTCCTAACTAGAAAAGACAAGTACACGGCCTTGCCCCAACTGTCGGAACACCCTGCGTGCGGTGCCTATTCTTAGTTGCCGAATGCAGTTCCTCAAATGTTCAGTTTTCACCAGACCTTGTATGAGATGCTGATTATAAAATATCAACTTGATGGAGCAGACACTGCATCAGATCTTCTGTATTAGACATTTTAGGGCCCTGATAAGAGCTCTTGCTCACCCTCTATGAGCTACTTTCATTTTTAGGTATTAGAGAAAGAAAGAGAAAAGATGCAGTTTTGCTCTAAAGGGGAGTATGGGAGACAAAAAAAATTAATAACTAAAATACCCAGACTGGCGACATTAGTGTGATGGCAGACTCAACACAGGGCACAATGAATGTTTAGAGGAGAGATATGAAGTCAGGAGAGTTAGGGGGGAAAGCTTAAAGTGACCGAAATCTGTCTCTGAACAGAAAAGAGCTGAAAGCTCCACATTCCTTCCAGGAAAAGATCATGTCTTATATTTTTGTTGTGGTTGTTTTTGTCCCCAAAAGCAAGAGCTTAAAGACAACACTTTTTTTGACATTTAAAAATTTTAAATGTTAGGTGTATGAGTGTTTTGCCTCCATGTATGTATGTGCGCCACATGTTATGCAGTGTTGCAGACATCAGAACAAGGCATGGGATCCTCTGGAGCTGGAGTTATGGACGGTTGTGAGACATGTGTGGGTGCTGGGAAATGAACCTGGGTTCTCTGGTAGGGCATGTAGTGCTCTTAACGATGCACTGAGCCATCTCTCCTGGGGACATGTTTCTTCATGCTCACGGAAGATGCTATACTGATGCACTATGTGAAACAATGGAGATGTAGAAAACCCTTGAGGGAATGCAGTATGACAATACTTTCTGGGACCATCTAACGAAGGATCTTTGCAATAGGTGAAACAGTGTGATATACAGGTGATAGATGACACATGTGTAACATAACTAGTTAAAAAAAGAAGACCTCTCTGAAATGTCTAAATCAGTTTAATACACACATGTAGCCACACCACAATTAGAAGTTCGTTGGTTCACTGGATGGAGCTGAGTACATCAGTCTTGGCAACAAGAGCTTTTACCCACTGAGCCATCTTGCTGGTCTACATTATAATTTTATATCTAAAGATCAAAGATAACTTTTGTTTGTTTCTTGTTTTGTTTAGCTGATCTGGATCTTGATATAAAGACCAGGCCAGCCTTGAACTCATAGAGATTTGCCTGCCTCAGTCTACAGAGTGCTGGTATTAAAGGTGTGTACTATCATGCCCAGCTGGAGCCACCATACCTGCAGTCTTCTCTAGGAACTAAGTTGGATTACAGGGAGAAAAGAAACAGGAAGCCAATTTAGGATTTAAGACAGTGATAGTTTAAATGCAGAGAAAGCTTTGACCAGAAGTAGGAGACTGGTAGTAGGGAAGAGGAGAGCATCTCCCCCACACAGCTTAATTAATGAGTTACCTTATTTGAAATTAAACTGATTTTACTCTGTAGTCCTTGAAAGTCGCTGCTTTCTATTTGCAGTAACTGGTATTGGTTTTCCAGCTTCACAAACTTTTCTGATTGTTGAAATAGAAGCCTGGAAAAGAATAAATAATGACTGTCACTCACATCACCCTCGCATGGTGGCTGCAGTATTAGAATAAATAATGACTGTCACTCACATCACCCTCGCATGGTGGCTGCAGTATTTGTTAGATGACATCCAGGTGGCTATTGTGTGGGAGGGAACTGCATTAACTATCTTGAAGATGAGTCAACACTGCCTCTCTTCAGGCTCATAGCTCAGGGAGGGAGGCAGAGTGGCATCTCTTAAAGATGCATGAAAAAGAAGTACTGTGGAAGAAGCCAGGGTTGAACTATTTGGAATAAAAACTTTGATCTCTTCTGAGGATATAGGCCAGTAGTTCAGTCCCGAGCACTACTAAGCTATTGTCCCCAAGACTGTTGTCCAGACTATGGCATGCATACCTGTAATTGTATAACTCTGGAAGGCAGAGGCAGGGTGACCACAGGTTCCAGGTCATCCTCCATTACATAGTGAGCTGAAGGCTTACAGGCCAACTGAGGCTACATGAGACTCTGTCTCAAAAAAAGTTATAAAGACATAGAAATACAAAAGAGAGCCATTGTCAAACTGATAGAATATGTACACAAAGAAGAGCGTAAAAACTCTGTATTAATTACATTCAACAATATGCTCATAGGTATCCAAACAGTAGATGTCATTCTAAAGTGAGGGCTTAGGGCGAAGGGAGATGGCCCAGGTATAAAGTGCATGCTGTGTAAACATGAGGACTTGAGTATGACTCCAGTATCCACATGAAAAGCTGGGCTGGGTACACATGTGATCTCGGAGCTGGGGAAGCAGAGGCAAGAGGATTCCTAGGTTAGCTGGTCAGTCAGCCTCCTCAGGTAAGTGAGATCAGGATCTTAGCATGAGACCCTGTCTCAAAAAAACAAGATTGCTAGTTCCTGAGGGATGATAGCAGAGGTTGACCTCTGGCCCCCACATACAAGCACATGCACCCACATGCACACTCACACGTACAGTAAAATTAGTGCTGAGGGTATAGCTCAGTGGTAGGAAGGGTGCTTACCTGACATGTCAAAGACATCAAGTTTGATCCCAGTACATAAGCAAACAAAATTGGACCACTCTCTTCATCTGGTAAATAGCAAAGTATAGAAGAAGAAAAAAAGCTATCCTTGCACTAGAGAGATGGCTCAGTGGTTAGGAGCACTAGGCTGCCCTTCTTTTGTTTGTTGTTTGTTGGTTTGAGAGAGGGTTTCTCTGTGTAGCCCTGGCCATCCTGAAACTTACTCTGTAGACTAGGCTGGCCTCGAACTCAGAGATTTGGCCAACTCTGCTTCCTGGGTGCTAAGATTAAGGGTATGTACTACCCCCCAACTCCGTAGGCTGCTCTTCTAGAGAACACAGGTTTTATTCCGAACACCCTCATGGCAGCTCACAACTGCCTGTAACTCCCTCCAGTTTCAGGGATTCATGCCCTCTTCTTGCCTCCACTGGCAATGGGCATACACTCATGCACATTCATGCAGGGAAAACAGTCACACACATAAAAAAAAAAAAGAAAAGAAAAGCTATCCCAATCTTTAAGATGCTTTACTGATCCAGTTAGTCAGACCCTTATCCTAATCTTTGAAACAATAAACGAACACAATTTTATAGATTTGAAATGAATAAGCAGAGGAAATCCCTTAGGTTTATTATCATTTTGGTCATCAACTTTATCTCAATTCTCTGGCTCAGGAATTATGTCACACATTTTGTACAATGAGTCATCAAGAAGCAACAGGGCAGGATCATAAGAAGGGCTGAAGTCACAGGATCTATATTAATGATTACATATTCCTTACATACTGGAATCAATCACCAGACAGTTTAATACACCCATGTCTGGGTCCCCATTTACCGAGATTCTTATTTAATTAGTCATGGCTGTGGCTTGGATATTGGCTACTCTAACAGCTTCCCAGTGAATCTGAGTAGGCAGCCAAGCTGAGGTTCACTTACAGATCATATTTATAATACTTTCCAAGTGAAAGACAAAAGACTCCAAGGCTCCACAGAGGCATGTCTCTGAGTGCAGCTGACTTGTGTTTTGAACTTACAATGGTCTCACTGGGCTAACGCCTGTAAGACTGTAAAGCTAAAACAGACACTTTTGCTAAACAAGTATTTTCAGTGTTGGGTGAAATAAGGATCTTTGATGATGCAAGGTTAACAGCTACCATAGGAGACACTTATAACCCCAGGTTATAGAATTAGTAGAGCTCAACATCTTTTTGTATATTAACTTTTAAATAAAACTCATGTTAAAAACATTATTTTTCTAATTTTTAAAGATAGGTGAAAAGATTAGAGAAATTTTCTTTTTCCCACTTTTTAAATCTTTTTTGTTATTGGTGGGAAAAACCTAAAACCTGAGGCATATTGAGTCAGTACTCCACTACTGAGCTACATCCCCATAACTGCTTTTGTCTTAGGAATTTAGTTTTTTTCCTCTTTCATTAAATAGGCTTATCACCCATAAAAATGAGTTAATTTCTATGACTGGTTTTATCATCTGTTATTGCATGGCTACTTTATGAGTTTATTCTCATAAACTTATCCTACAGAGGAGCAAATTTATTCAGAATAAAAATTTTACTATATAAGACTGAGTAAAAGTTGATCCATTATAAAAATACTTTACTGAGCCTGGAGAGATGGCTCAATTATTAAAAGCCCTTGCTGCTATTCCAGAAAACCTAAGACCCAAGTTCAGTTCCCAGCAACGATGTTCAGAGACTCACACACAGACACAAACAGACACACATATGTAGACAGACAGATAAGAGAGTGAGCGCACTGAGGGCTTTAGATTTTATTAGACATTTTAATATTATCTACTGGTAGATTTTTCTTCAAATTTAAGCATTAAGCAATGTCAGGTTAGTGGAAATCCCTTTGATATTTTGTTTTCCCCCCCTTCTCCTTTAGGTTAGCTTCTCACCAAAGTAAGCATCACCCTTGCTACAAGCGGGTAATACATACAAGAAGAGAGCAGCATGCAGCTGACTTAGTGCCAGTGGTGGAAAAAAACAAAACAAAACAGATGAAGTCTACACAGTACTGATGGGTTTATAATGCATTTTATTTTCCACCTGTATATATTTCATAAATATTAACTAATTTGAAATTAAGGAAGATAATGGTTTATTTTCTAGAAATCATGAAAGTATACCAGAGAGGGCTGCTTGAGTCCTGAAGAATCATGTTCTTAAATTAGCATCAGATTTATGTCCAAGGTGTTTCACCCTGTTTAATGAATGAGAGGCATATTCTGACAGGAGCAAATTCCAATCTTCCTGTTTAGAACGATGTTGCCAAAGACCTGAACTTGGACTCTACTAAGGGGTATAGCTTCTAACAGAAGAAAGGGCCAATTTAGGCCTAGGGGGATCCTGTATTTCCAGAATCTTTAAAATTAATTTTAAGATTCTATTTGTTTTTTTTTTTGTGTTTGCATGTTTAACTACATCTATGTATGTATATGTATGTATGTATATGTACATATATGTGAGCCTAGTATAAGAGGAGGCCAGAAGTTCACGTTATAGAGAGTTGTGAGTCATTATGTTGGTGCTGGGAATAGAACCTGCATCTTCTGCAAGAACAGTTGTTTTTTTTTTTTAATTAAAATTAAAATTTTTATTTATCCATTTTACATCCTGGTCCTAGTCCTTCCCTGTTCTACCTCCCTTCTGGTTTCCTCGATACTCCCTCCCTTACTCCTCAGAGAAGGGGAGCCCCCCACACTGCACACCCTACCTGAACATATCAAGTTGCATCAGGACCGAGTGCATCCTCTTTCCCTGGTGAGGTAGCCCCACCAGCGGAAACTGATTTAAAAGTAGTCAGCAGAGTCCATGTCAAAGTCTGCCCCTGTTCGTCTTGCCAGGGGACCTATATGACGACCAAGCTGCCCATCAGCTACATTTGTGAAGGGTGCCTAGGTACAGTCCATGCATGGTCCTTAGTTGGTGCTCCAGTCTCCATAGGCCCCACCCTGGGCCCTGGTTAATTGGTATGTTGGTCTTCTTGTGGAGCTCCTGTCACCCCACTCCTGGGTCCTTCTATTCCCCCACTCTTCTACAAGACTACCTGAACTCTGCCCAATGTTTGGCTGTGAGTCTCTGCTTCTGTTTCTACCATCTGCTGGGTGGAGCAACTCAGAGGTCAGCTATGCTAGGCTCCTATCTGCGAACATGGCAGAGTATCATTAATCATGTCAGTGGAAGGCTCTCTCCCATGGGGTGAGTATCAGGTTAGGCCAGTCATTGGTTGGACAGTCCCTCAATCTCTGCTTTAATTTTTGTCCCTGCATATCTTGTAGGCAGGGTAAGTTTTGGGTTATAGTTTTTATGGAGGGTGGGTTGTTGTTCCTCTCCCTCCACTAGGAGTCCTGTTTAGTTAGAGGATGGCCTCTTCAGTGTCTATGACCCCTGCTACCAGAAGTCTCAGCTAGAATCACCCTCATAATGTCTCAGGAGACTACCCAGTCATAGGTCTCCAGCTTGTCATAGAGAAGTCCCCGCCCAAGGTTTCTCTTCTCTCTGCAAGTCCTCTGTCTTCCTGCCCTGCCCCCAGCTCCCACTCTCCCCAGGTCTGATATCAGCCCTCACTTCTCTCCATGCTCCCTCTCTTACCCTGTTCCCTCTCTTCAACGACTTCTGCTGTCTATTCTATTTCCCTTCTGAGTGGGAGTTAAGCATCCTCTCTTGTGGCCTCCTTGTTACCTATCTTCTTTGGGTCTATGAATTGTGGTATGGTTATCCTATACTAGATGGCTGAAATTCAATCTTAACTATTAAGCCATCTATCTCTTCAGCCCTTTATTCCTAGAAATTTTTTTTTTTTAAGATAGTGTCTCACTATGTAGCCCTGGCTGTCCTGGAACTCACTATGCAGACTAGGCTGGCCTCAAGCTCACAGAGATCTGCCTGTCTCTGCTCTGAGTGCTGGAATTAAAGGTGTGTTCCACTATGCCTGGCTTCAGAAATTGATCTTATTTTGGATTAATACTGAGGGAAGGCAACATATCACCCAGGTTAGGTTGTCAGACTATTTTGGCTCTGCAATTTATGAGCCATATAAGCAACCACCTTGGATTAAACAATTTATCTTTGCTATTTGTTTCCTCATTTGAAAAGTAGGTATGACAATATCTCAAAGGGTTTTTGGAGAAATAAAACAGGTTCATATTTATATAAGCACATAGAACATCACCAAGAGCAGTGGTTCTCAAATTGTGGGTAACAACCCCTTTGGCAAACTTTTATCTCCAAAAAATATTTAATTACGATACATAATAGCAGCAACATTATGCCAGGTAGTGGTGGTGCATGCCTTTAATTCCACCATTCAGGAGGCAGAGGCAGGCAGATCTCTGTGAGTTTGAGACCAGCCTGGTCTTCAGAGTGAGTTCCAGGACAGCCAGGACGACAAAGAGAAATCCTGAAAAGCAAAAACAAAACAACCAACCAACCAAAATAAAAAACAACATAGCAAAATTATAGTTATGAAGTAGCAATGAGATAACTTTATGGTTGGGGGTCACCACACAGGAGGACCTGTATTAAAGGATTGCAGCATTAGGAAGGTTTCAAAATCCCCTGGCACTTCCCAGGTAGCACATTCTCTCTCTGTAGCTTGTGTGTAGATCAGATCTAAGCACTCTACTACTGCTCCAGTACCATGCCTGCCTGCCTGCCTTTGTGCTCCCCTCCATGATGATCACAGGCCAACCCTCTGCAACTCTAAGCCCTCAATTAAATGCTGTTATAAGTTGCCTTTGTCATGGCAATAGAAAAGTACCTAAGAAATAAATCCAGAATTTAGCAGAAAGAAGACATGATACGTAATACATTTTTAGGTCTGTTAGTACTTTGTATTTTCCAAACAAGCTTCCAAACATTAAATGGTTTCTGAAGACATACTATCATCAGTGGAACGGTTTGGCCTTTGCCCCCTACCTAGCTTAACCATACAAAGTATGAGTGGAAAAGCTGTTTACACTGATATACTTATTTTAGCTAACAGAACAGACTAAGTAGAGTATTAATAAAGATTTGAGCCAGGCATGGTGGCGCATGTCTTTGGAAGGCAGGGGCAGGTGGATTGAGTTCAAGGCCAACCTGGTCTAACAAAACAAGTCCAGGACAGCCAAGGCTACACAGAGAAACCCTGTCTCAAAAAACAAAAAAACCTTGGCTATCCTGGACTCTCTTTGTAGACCAGGCGGGCCTCAAACTCAGAGATCTGCCTGCCTCTGCCTCCCAGAGTGCTGGGATTACAGGCATGCACCACTGCACCCGGCTTCCTGTGTGTTATGTAAAGAGATCAATGACTATTATAATTCTAGTGTGCCATTAGCAATTTTATGAGATAAGAAATATTTGAGAAATGCTTGCAAATATCTTGCTAGAGTAAAGCTTGTCCCCAACTTACCATAAATATTTTGTTACAAACAGCAACTAAAGTATATATATTCCATTCTAGGGCTAATATACTTCCCAAGAACAACTAACCATCAATAGTTTTACTAACAGTCACAGGCTTCACCCACTAAAAATATGAACTTTATTTTTTATTTCTTGAGTATTGTTGGAGACAGAATGCAAGGCCTCATGCACATTAGCAAGTGCCTTGCCACTGAGCTATGCTCTAGTTTTTTATAATTTCGATTTGGCACTAAAAAAATCATTTTGCAGAGACAAAATTCAGCTTATACAAAACCTTTCTACTTATTGTAACATGCTTTGTCTTTCTATTCTGGAAGACTAAATCTCTGAAATGAAGTATGACTTTTCAAGATTTATTCTTTTAGTTTCCCTTTGAGGCTTGTGTGTATATGTGTGTGTCAGAGGCTGGAGTTGGCTGCCTTTCTCGATTGCTCTTCACCTTACTACTATTTTTATTTGTGTGTGGGGTCACAGGTGTCTCACTGTGCATGTATGGAGGTCAGGACAACTTCTGGGGCTCAATTCTCTTCTTCCACTGTGTGGGTGCAGGGGATGGGATTCAGGCTGTCCTTTGGCTTTCCAGGGCAAGTGCCTTTCCCAGATAAGCCATCTTGCTAGTTCAGTTGAACCTTTTGTGAACTCTAATTGAATTACTGAAAAACTCAACATTTGTGATATAGTTTGCTTCATGAATTATGATGCTTTATCTAATTAATGGGAACTACATTAATAAATTTAGCAACTAAAACCACTTGGATTAAGCCCTAGAGCAACAGTTCTCAACGTTCTTAATGCTGTGGCCCTTTAAATCAGTTCCTCATGTTACCTATAAAACTGTTTTTGTTGCAACTCTGCTACTGTTATGAATCATAACATAAATATCTGATATGCAGGATATCTGCTATATGACACCTGTGGGGGTTTCAATCCAGTCTGTGAAATACTACCCTACAGAGAACCAACAATAATAACTCAGCAATATTCTTTCCCAATACAAAGTGTACCATGCTCCATTTACCTAAAAAAGGTCATGCATTTTAAGGTGTGAGCAGTTTATTTAAAACAGCAAACCCAATACATTTATTCTTTTTAGATCAAAATTAATATATTCCACAAACACCAATACCATCATTAAATAAAGTTATTTTTAAAGAGATTAACGATCCACATTTCACTTTTACAAGTTTTATTAATGTAAAACAAAACCCAGTAGTCAAGCAGGGTATGGTGGCAAACGCCTGTAATCCTAGCGATTGGGAGGTGGAGGCAAGAGGATCAGGGGTTCAATGTCATGTTCAGCAACAAAGTGAGTTCCAGCCAAACCTAAGCTACCTAAGAGCCTGTCTCAAAAAACCAAACCAACCACTCAGCCTTCAAAGCCCCAGGACTTGGGGTGTCATCAGTAAACTAAAATGAAAATGTATTAGCATTAAAAATGTTCTAGCCTAGAGGATATCCAGAGTCTCCTCTGAATCCGACTAGCTCTTTTACTAAATAATTTATCAACGGTGAAAAACCTATTAACATATCAGGCTTGTTATGAAGATGAGATAGGTTATTCCTAAGAATCATGGAAAGTATTAAGTAATCTTAATACTTTAAGATTACTTCATATTACACTAATATATTATCAGTACATGTTTGATTTCAAAACTATGAATGTTGAGCAAGGCGGTGGTGCCTAGCAAAAGCAGGGTCCTCAGTTTGATCCCCACTACTGCAAATAAAATAAAATGTAAAAATAAATGTATATAGCCCGGCTGTGGTGGCGCATGCCTTTAACCCCAGCACTCAGGAGGCAGAGGTAGGTGCATTCCTGAGTTTGAGGCCAGCCTGGTCTACACTATGAGTTTCAGGACAGCCAGGGCTACACAGAGAAAACCTGTCTTGAAAAACCAAAACAACAGCAACAAAACTATGAATGTTTAGTTTTAAGTGAAAGCCTCTATTCTTTAGAGTGTTACATACAGTTCAACTTGTAATTTAGGAATAAGATTGGTTGGAGAGATGGCTTAGCTGTTAAGAGCATGCATGTCTGGTTGGCTTACAACCATTTGTAAATCCAGCTCCTGGGATTCTGACATGCTCTTGTGGGATCCTTGCGCATGTGCACATACACACAGACACACGCACACACATAAGCAAAAACCAGTCTTAAAAAAAGGACTACAGTTTTAATGTAGGCACACAGCTGTAAATAGCAGAAAGCCTCCTTAGCATTTGCTGGGGCAGACTCATCGCTGCAGAGTGGACGGGAAGTAGCGGTTTTTAGCTATGTGCAAACTTGTGACGCGGAGTAGGCGCTTCTTGGGTGACTCATCCCCAGGCTTCAGCGGGCAGCGACAGGGGCATGCTACTAGAACAGCGCTCAATGAGCGCATTCAAGCAAGAGTGGGGTGGCTCGAGGTGCGAGGCGTCCGCGCGAGGCCCGACCCACGGCCGGAGGCATCGCGCACTTACCAGGCCAGGCCCAGGCTGGTGGCCAGCGACAGCAGGCTGAGCCCGGTGCGGGGGTCCGCCCAGCCCGCGCCGCCCCGCGCCTCGAGGTTCTTCCCGCCGTCGCTCCGCTTCTCGGGCTCGGCGGCAGGCCCCTTGGGCCCCGGCTTCTTCCGGCTCTTCACCTCGGACATGTCCGCAGCCCTGAGGATCTCCAAGCCGGGGCGGCTTCCCGGGGTAGCGGGGGACCGTGGGACGTGGAGGCAGGCCTCGCCCCCTCCCAGGCCGTGCTCCGCCCGCGAGCGGCTCGCCCCGCCTCCGGGTTCCGCGGCCGTGCGGAGGGTGGGG
>NW_026596091.1:8026166-8054269 GCF_907164565.1 Psammomys obesus | reverse complement strand
TCAAGCTGGGCGCGCGCCCGCGGCTTAGCCCCCTCCCCCGCGGCGCGTGCGCGGACAGGCGTCCCAGGGCTTGCGCGGGCACGGGCCCGGCGGGGCGCGCGCGCGGCGGCGGGCCCTCCGCGATGTGGACTTGCGTGCGCGTGCGCGCGCTGCCTGGACTGGGCGGGCCCAGCGGTGTTTGAGTGCCCCGCGGTCCTGAAGCGGAGCCCGGGAGGCAGCGAGCGGACCGGACGGCTCTCGCGGAGCGCAGAGGGGTGGGAGAGGAGGGGTCGGCCGCGAGAGGCGTGTGCCCGTCAGCGACGGGAGACGATCTGACACCATCGCCGCAGCGTTCCGAGCGCCGTCCACTTGCCGCCCGGGCAGCTCCCGCCGGAGGGGAGAGGCGGCGGCCGGAGTGGTTGTGCTTTTGTGCCCTAGGTCCAGGCACCCATCCCTGCTGCAAGCCCTGTGGGGTCAGCCCTCCGAGGCGACCACCCCTCGACGCCGTTCGCAGGTCCCGCATCCTCCTGCGCCCCGAGCGGCCCGTACCCAGGTGAGGCACCTGCGGTCAGGACCTGCCCGGGGCGCGGGGTCGCCTGGAGCCGGTCAAGGCCGGGCTGCCTTCGGGCGATCGATTATCAGCTTCTGACCCTCCCTGGGCCGCCCCTCCCAGCCCAGCTCCCGTGCAAAGGCTTGGGTAAGTTTACCGCCTCCCTCTCGCTCTCCCCAGACCTCTCCGGGCAGGTTCTTTGCAAGTTCTGTTGTGGCTCCCAGGGGCTGAAGATTAGGGGATATTTGGTATTCATCCTGCCCCTGTAACCAGGAAGAGAAATTATCTAAGGAGGAAATGGACCACTATTACTGTATTTCCTGTTTGCCTTTATTTTGTGGTCTGTATCTCCGAGGAGTTTGACTTTCTCTTTTGATGTGGACACAGAGGTCCACATCAAACTGGGGATTTGCCCATAGTTTTTCAGTGTGTGCAAAGTTTGAAAAAAGTTGTTTAAGATTTATATATTTGAGTTTAATAAGGCTATAGAAAATTGGAACTTAATTGCCAAAGAGTGTTTTTCGTTCATTATTAGACATAAGCTAAAAATTCTTTTTTTGTCAGAATGGATTTCACAACTGCCAGTTGAGAAACCTTTTGGAGACTAAAAACATTAACATTAAAAATGATAGTATTGTTTCTGATCATTTCTTTCTTTCTTTTCTTGTTTGCTTGTTTGATTTTTTTCTTCAGTTAGTTTCATTCCAGTCCTGTGCATTTTGTGAACTTTGACGCCCACAAACAAATGCCTCCTTTATGTTCGCAGGTGCTACATATAATGACTTTGTTAAAAAATTGGATTTTTTTTTTCTTTTGAAATTGAATGATACTCACCCTTCTGTGATCTCTAAATTACTCTGTGCCTATCTCTGGTTTTGCATTTCGGACAGTCACATTCTGATTATCCCCCTTTTCATTTTACTAGATTGAAAATTTCTTCAGGGATATGAGTTAATGTTATCTAGTCTCAGGAGGGGCACAGTATACATGAGGGCCCGGATTATGCAGCAGTAGGTAGATTGTCCGCCATATATAACAGGACAGTAGGTTCAAGCCCTGGTACCCCTCCCTCCCCCACATATTGAAGGAAAGATTAAGCCTATTTAAGATATTCACACTTTAGTACATTGGATGGAGTTCTGTCAGTGTTTCGAACTTGCAAGCATTCAGAACCAGACTTTGTACCCATGGAATAACTTTGGTTATATTGTAGGGAAGTTACTAGGAAGTGAAACTATCTTTCTGTCAAGAATGTTATTTTTTGTTTATTACCTTGGTTCAAGAAATGACATCAGAGGGGATTTCTGGTGGTAAAAGTATGTGCTTACTAATGAAGATCTGGGGCTGACATCTACTTTGAGAACTCGGTATCAGCAATGCTACTTGGTTTTTGGTTGGATAAGGGAAAACAAGTCAAAACATTAGGACTTAAGTGTGATAACTCTTACAGAACCTCAACCTAAGAAAAGGAAGAATTTTTTCTATAAAAAATGACAATGTGTATTGAATAAAAATGACAACACTTTATAAATTACAAAGAAAGAAAGCCAAAGTCTTGCTACATAGTCTGCCAAACACTTGGATGAACGAACTTTTAAGCATGTTCTTATATATTTTTGTGATACAACACATTTTGTGTTATTTGGGGCTTTATATTTTTCAAATCAGCAGTGTGAGAAACATCTTTTTTTTTGTCAGATATTATATGTACATATAGAGATATGTGCCAAATAATTTTAAATGTCTATGTAATGTTCCGTTATATATATATAAACCTATTTAAAAAAATAAAAAATCTTGTTTTCCTTATATTTCTTAATTACCATTGAAGTTACACATCATGTTTCTTGTGATGACAAGTATCTTGCTGCTATGCCTGTAGCTCATGCTTGACAGCAAAGAGAGAAAAAAACCTGAACGACAATGGATGCAAAGGCCCGGAACTGTTTGCTTCAACATAGAGAAGCTCTGGAAAAGGACATCAAAACATCCTACATCATGGACCATATGATCAGTAATGGCGTTTTAACAGTAGGAGAGGAGGAAAAAGTGAAAATCCAGGTAAAGCCTCCTGAGGCACTGTGCTTCCTTAAAATTTTTTCATACTTTCAAAATGTGCCCCAGCCTCTGCTAACTTGTGTTGCAAACATATTCACTGCTCTGTTCTTGCACTATCTAATATTTTTCAGGCCACTCAATCTCAGCGAGCAGCTACTTTAATTAAAATGATACTTAATAAAGATAACTGTGCCTACATTTCATTCTACAATGCTCTGCTACATGAGGGATATAAAGACCTTGCTGCACTTCTTCACAGTGGTCTTCCTCTTGTTTCTTCTTCCAGTGGCAAAGACACAGATGGTGGAATAACTTCGTTTGGTTTGTATCCCTGATACCCAGAGTCTTATTGTCACACTCATGGTTGCAGTGCTTGCACGTCTGATTGTAGTTAAACAGCTGGAGAGTGTAGTTCAGGTCGTGGAAGGATGCATGTGCAAAAATATTTTAAGTTCAAATTTAAATATTTATTTGTGTCCATGTTAATACATTTTCTTCTTGTTCTGTGAGCTACTTAATGCTGAGGTAGTAGCCTGTGTACCCTAAACTTTAGAGCTAATAAGAACACTTGTAGGGCCTTCATTATTTTTATTTGTTGTTTATATTATATATATGGTCTAGGACAGGAAAGGAATCTTTAGAAATTTACATCCTTTAAAAAAAAACCTAGCATTTTATGAGTCTGCATGTTTTTCCTGTGAGTATGCCTGTGCGCCATGTATATGTCTGGTGTCCTCAGAGCCCAGAAGAAGAAGGCATTGGATCATCTGGAACTAGAATTACAGGCAGTTGTGAGCTCCTGTCTGGGAATGAACCCAGGTCCTCTGGAAGCGCAGTTAGGGCTCTTAACACTAAGCCATCTCTCCAGCCCAGAAACCTAGATTTTTGAAAGGAATTCCATTGTTCCCTTTACATTCTTCCAAGTCTTAATGTTTTTTTTTTTGTTTTTTTTTTTTTTAAAGCACGCCCATTTATAGTGTGTGCTATGGTGCACATGTAGAGTTCAGAGGACAGCTTACAGGGGACAACTCGGTCATCAGACTTGGCAGCCTCCTTTACCTGTTGAGCCATTTTGTTGCCGTCATGTCTTTCCTGTTTTCTTCTTCATGGTCCTTGGGAATCAAACCCATGACCTTGCACATACTAAGCAACTTCAGCCACCCTTAGTTCTTCCCATAATTTAATGTAAGACAAAAGAGGCTAGAGAGTCAAGGAATAATAGTGGCTGTAAGGCAGGAATAGCTGGAGACTTCCGTGGTGGGAAGTGATCTTAAAGAACATATGCTTACTCTTGTTCTTTGTGTTCTGAGACACTGGAAGGGTGAAGTTCATAGTCTAGTAATATTTTGAATTTTGTTTTGAAAAATTTGAGGCTAAGACCTCAGCCTTGCTTGTTTGGGTTTGATGGGAGGATTCTCAAAAGTAGGCATCTCAAAGTTTTGTTCATTCATACTTGTTTTGGATTTCAGTAAGGACAGTGCTGTGTGAAGGTGGAGTCCCACAGAGGCCAGTTATTTTTGTTACTAGGAAGAAGCTGGTTAATGCAATTCAGCAGAAGCTCTGGAAACTGAATGGTGAACCAGGGTGGGTTACCATCTATGGAATGGCAGGCTGTGGGAAGTCGGTGTTAGCTGCGGAAGCTGTTCGAGATCATTCCCTCTTAGAAGGTAAGTTTGATGTCGTCACTTGAACACTGCTTTTCAAGAGTTTGCTTTGACTTGAACACTGGAATTCTTTTACTTATTTGCTTATTGTTGCTTTTAGGAATTCTAATAAACTACCACAAATTTAGTGACTTTAAACAACATACATTTCTTAGTGATTTTTTTTTTCCGGCAGGGTTTTTCTGTGTAGCCTGTGTTTTTCTGTGTCCTGGACTCTCTTTATAGACCAGGCTGGCCTCACTGTCTGCCTCTGCCTCCCTGAGTGCTAGGACTGTAGTTGTTCACCGCTATGCCAGGTGTGTTTTTTTGTTTTTTAAAACTCACACGACTGAATTACTGTGGCAGTTCTTAGGGGAAATTCTGTACTTGGATGTGTGTGCCACAGCATGCATGTGGCGGCTTGAGGATTCTTTGTGGGAATTCATTCTCTCTTTCCTCCATATGGGTTCCCAGGATCAAACTTAGATCCTCAGGTTGTTCCATTTCTATAAGAGTTCTTTTATTCTCTCTCTCTTTAATGCATTGTCCTAATTATGTTTCCTATTGCTGTGATGAAACACCATGACCAAAAGCAAGTTGGGGAGGAAAAAAAGGGGTTATCTGCCTTATCCTTTCTGTTCATCATTGAAGGAAGCCAGGACAGGGACTCAAACATTGCAGGAACCTGGAAACAGGAGCAGATGTAGAGGCCGTGGAGGGAACCCTAACTAATACAGGGTACAAAGTTAGAAGGAAGCAATGGTTATGTTCTAGAGGAAGGGACTGGATAGGGTAGGTTTTCTGAATGAGATGACATGTAGTTGAATTTTAGAGAATTTGCTAGTCGGACTAGGGATGGAAGAGTTGGGAAGTAGGAAGGATGGTGCATGGTTAATGGAGAGCTGAAAGACATACTTGGCAGAAGAGGGTTCAGATTAGCTTGGCAAGGTTCTCATGATATTTATTAGGAGTAAGTATGCAACTACCCCAATGTTTGGCTTTCTCTCTTCTTCTATAATTTCTAAAAATATTCATTTTTTACATGTGTGCACCTCTGTATGTTTACACGAGAATGCACATGTCATGCCACTTGTGTGAAGGACAGAGACACTTAGGAAGAGGTGGTTCTTTCTTTCCATCATGTAGGTTCTAGCGATCCAAACTCAGACTGTCAGGTTTGGTTGTAAATGCCTAAATGTCTTACCAGCTTCTTCATTTTTTAGTGAGTCCTATTTGTTTAGCATTTGTAGGGAATTCAAAAACAGTTTCTGACTTCTAGTGATCATTTTAAAAATACAAGTCTTATTCAGCAATCAAGGGAGTTTATGACACATGAAGTGGATGAAGTAATAGGCCTATAAGAGATTAGAAAGATAGTCTAGGGCACATGTTTGTGCAAACAAGGATTTAGTTTACACCTTGTTAGCCTTTTTAGCAGTATTGGTGGCAGGTTTGACAAGATGTCCAGTCCTTAGCTTTTAGTTTTGTTTTTTTTTTTTTCCTGTCATAAGAGGAGTTTCTTGGGATTTACTAGCTCCTTGAAAGTCTCTAGAGCCTTGGAAAGGTTTTTAAAATCTCTTTGGCTGCCTGGTAGTGGTGGTGCATGCCAGTAATTGCAACACATGGGAGGCAGAGGTAGGTAGATCTCTGAGTTCAAGGCCAGCCTGATCTACATAGTGAGTTCCTGGATAGCCAAGGCTATGCAGTGAGATTCTGTCTAAAGCAAAACAAAACCCTAACAAACTACTACAGAATTGATTGCTAAAGCTATTTCAGGATAAAATAGCTTAAGTTCCTGTAAGGATTAAAGAATTAAGTTTTCATATCAGTTTCATGATGAACTTTCTTTAAAATATAAATTTAAAATTTAAAGAATACTTCGTTTAAGTTGCTCTGTATTATGATAATGTTAGGGATTAAAAGCGAATAAAAACTTAGAGGGTTAGTGGCTCAGGAAACATGGTATAATTTAACAGCTGTGTGTATGTGTGTGTGTGTGTGTGTGTGTGTGTGTGTGTGTGCGAGCATGGGTGTACACATGTGCTTGTGGGGCCAGAGGTCAACATAGGAGTCTTCCTCAATTGTTCTCTACTTTCTATTTTGAGACAGGGTGTCTCTTTGACTCTAGAGCTGAATGGCTGAGCTAGGCAAGCTGGCAGCCACTCACAGGGCTCTGCCTTTCTCCACATGTTGTAGGCATGTCCTGTTCTCCTCTGCCACATCTGGCTTTTCACATTGGTGGTAGGGATTACATTTAGGTCCTCTTGCTTGATGCAAGCACTGTACCAACAGAGCCATCTCCCCAGTTTCTAACCTCTTTGCTTTGAGAAAACCCCAAATGCACTAGTAACTCTTTGGTACATGTGAGCTTAAGTCATAACCTCAGATACTTTTGTGAGATCCAAGTGCTGGGATTTTCACCACCTGCTTTACAATTTTAAGTAAACTAGCTTTCTTTTCAAACTTTAACTCTTTGTTACATATAGAGAAAACGTCAGCATATCTTTAAACCAATTAAAGTACTCTTTCTTTGTGTGTGTGGGGGCCATGGTGCATCAGTTCTCTTTTTCTACCATGTGGATTTCAGGGATTGAACTGAGGTTGTCAGGTTTGGTCCTAAGTCCCTGAGCATTTTGCCAGCCCTATGCTGTGTCTTTAAAATATGGAAGCTTTTTCTGTAGGCTGCCTACATATTTGCTTCTGTCATCCCAAGATTTCCTTGATGCTATTAGATTATTAATTGCTAGCAGGAAAAACCTCATGTGAAAATAGAATGGGATCTCTTTTGCTTTCCCCTCTGAATAGAGGCAGTTTTTCTTTGAATAAATTTCTCTGAGTGAATATAAGTACAAGTCTCATTCAAGGATAAATTGCTCCCTCTTGTGCCCATATTTAAGATGTTTAAATTCCTCCTAAAATATAGAAATAACAGTTCACTGATTAAATGTTGTACTGTAGTGGTACATATGTAGTCAATTGATCACTTAATCTAATTGTTTACCTTTCCTTTTGAAATGAATGGTATTTATTTGGTTTATTCTTGCATATGTTTATAATGCCCCAATGTAGTTTTAAGCTCAGGATAGGAAGCATGTAACCTAGGAAAGTGGTATTTCAATGTGGAACAGTTTACCAGGTAGTTCCATTAAGGTACGTTACTTCTTTTTAATCCTGGTATAATTTTTGAAAAGTAATCTGGAAAGCACACTTTTTTAGAATTACAAATTTGTGTATTATAAAAGTAGGTTTTTTTTTTTTGTTTGTTTGTTTGTTTTTTTGAGACAAGGTTTCTTTGTGTAGCCTTGGCTATCCTGTAGTCACTTTGTAGACTAGCTTGGCCTTGAACTCAAAGATCCACCTGCCTCTGCCTCCCCAAGTGCTAGGATTAAAGGCTTGTACAACCATGCCCAGCTGAAAGGAAATTTTTTTGAGAAATGAAAAAAAATCATTTCCTTCCTTCTTCCTTCCTTCCTTCCTTCCTTCCTTCCTTCCTTCCTTCCTTCCTTCCTTCCTTCCTTCCTCTCTCTCTCTCTCTCTTTCTTTCTTTCTCTGTGTAGCCCTGGCTGTCCTGGAACTCACTAAAGGCATTCATCACCACTGGTAGGAAAAGTAGAATTTTTAATTTAAAAAAAAAAAGTAAAAATAAGCTAAGTGTGAGTACAAAAGCAGGAGTCTGAGGCAAGAGACTTGGGAGGCTGAGGCTGACCTAGGCCATAGAAACACAGTAAGATGGTTGGACCAGCTCAGTGGGTAGAATGCATGATGTGCATGTTCAATCACAAAACAGAGTAGAAGCAAAGGAAATAAAAGCTCTCTCCATTTGTCAGTCTCCTAAATTCTAAATCTTGGTGATCAGCTTAGAGTGAATTTTTAAAAATATTTTTTGTGTGTTTCCAAATATATGTACACAGAGCATAGCAGTAGGACCTACCGTTTCACCCTAGGCAAGAACTTCTGGAAGTTTCTGCGAGTAAAGTGTTGGGATTTCTTTTCTTCCTTCTTCTAACATACATAGTAATCTAACCAGAGTTTTCAGCCTTGTCTTTTTTTTTTTAACCTAATTTTTTTAGTTAGCACACAAAATAACGAACTTCTTTTAAAAATATTGGTAGTGAATTATTTGTTTATCTTGAGGTGGAGTCTCACTCTGTAGACCAGCCTAACAATGAAATCAGAGATCAACCTGCCTGTGCTTCTTGGGTGCTGGGATTAAAGGTGTGCACCACCATGCCCAACAGTTAAAAAATAATAATTTATTAGTGTGTGCCTGTGTGCTCATGGACGTGTGTGTGCCACAGTCCACATGTGGAGTCTGAAGACAACATTGTGGAGTCCATTTTCTCTTTCCGCCTTTCTGTGGCTCCAGGATCAAACTCAGGCTGTCAGGCTTGCGTGGCAGCCACTTTTACCCTCTGCGCCCTCCAGCCGGCTCAAAACAGCTACATTGTGTTTTCATGTGCACACAGCCCCATAGTTCGTCTTTGTTCCTGCCCTCTTTGCTGTCCTCCCCTTCTCAGATAGTCCCCTTTCTTTTCTTTCACTTCACATATAGGTCATTACTCTATTTTGCTCTTCCCTTTCCCTCTCTTTACAGCTTTTTTTCTCTCTTAGTCCACTTTCTATTTTTCATATACAACACACATAAACACATACACACAAATTAAAGGAATTGAAAAAATATTTTATTTATTTATGTTAGTGTGTAGATGTAGGTCTGAGGACAACTTTCAAAAGTTTATTCTCTTTCTACCTTTTGCCTGAGGGTTGAAGTCAGGTCATCAGATTTATGGCATGTGTCTTTATCCACTAGTCCATTGCATCATCCCTATAAATTCAAATCGACTTTTGTCCATGAGAGAAAATGTAGTGTTTATCTTTTTCAGTTTGGTTTATTTTGTTTTACATCTTGATCTCAGTTTCGTTTATTTTCCTATAATAATAGTGTAATAATTCCATTGGCATCTACTAAGTGAGTCCAGGATAGCCAAGGCTATACAGAGGAACCCTGTCTTGAAACAACAACAACAACAAATAATTCCACTGGCATGCATACGGCATTTTATTTACCCATTTGTGTTAATGAGTCTCTGGGCTGGTTCCATATCTTGACTGTTGTGAATAGTGCACAAGCTGGGTGTAGTGGTGCACGCTTGTGATCCCAGCACTCTGGGAGGTAGAGGCAGGCAGATTGCTGTGAGTTCAAGGCCAGCATGGTCTACAAACTGAGTCCAGGACAGCCAAGGCTACACAGAGAAATCCTGTCTTGAAAAACAAAACAAAACAAAAAAAGTGAATAGTGCAACAATAAGCACAGATGTACAAGTATCTCTGTGGTGTGGTAACTTAGAATCCTCTAGGTATACATCCAGTTGTGGTATAGCGGAACCATATATGGTACAAAACTCCCTATTGATTTCTACAATGGCAGCATCCACTTATCTTTCTGCCTCTCCTGTATCCTCCTATGTGTTTGTTGTTTCTCAGTGCTGGGATTATGTAACAGGTGTGAGCCAGTGCTCCAACTAGACTTTATTTATTTATTTATTTACCTATTTATTTATTTGTTTATTTATTTATTTTTGAGATAGAATCTTGCTGTGTAGTCTGTATTAGCCTTGAGCTTGTAATCCTCCTGCCTCAGCTTCCTGAGTATTGAAATTATAGGTATGAATCTCCATGTCTGGCTCTTTTAGATGTATATGGGGAAAATTATTTCATTTAAAAATTGATGTAGTCACGTAAGTATATGCTATGAAGATTTAAGACTTTTTGTTGTTCTGGGTATATAGAAATAAAAATACATATTATAAGACATGTTGTTTAATTAGTAATAATTATAAGAGTAATGATAATAATGACATTTTGGTAAGTACTAACTAGTTTAAAGCTTAATATTTATAGGGTGCTTTCAGAAGCATAACACTGATAGTCTTGCCTGATACCCATTTACTTATTTATTTAGTTTTTTGAGACAGGGTTTTCTGTGTAGCCTTGACTGTCCTGGAACTTGCTCTGTAGTACACGCTGGCCTTGAACTCACAGAGGTCTTTCTGCCTTTGGCCTCCTGAGTGCTGGAATTAAAGGCGTGTGCCATTATGCCTATCACATTTTATATTTTAAATTTCTCTTGGCAACTCTGCAGTCAGTAGAGTATTCTCATGTCAGCATAGCAGATGAGAATATTGTGAGCTGATGTGCTACAAGTGTGTGTTGAGTGAGCATTGGAGCCACACTTGAGAATGCTGAGAGAACCATAGTGACTTAGGTGTTCATGGGTGTTTCTTCTTTTCAAGAAAATTATTTTTTTTAAAAATTTATTTATTTTATTAATTACAGTTTATTCACTTTGTATCTCAGCTATAGTTCCCTCCCTTGTCATCTCCCAATCCCACCCTTCCTCCCTCTTTTCCTCCCATGCCCCTCTCCCAGTCCACTGATACGGGAGGTCCTCATCCCCTTCTATCTGACCCTAGTCTATCAGTTCTCATCAGGTCTGTCTGCATTGTTTTCCTCTGTGGCCTGGTAAGGCTGTACCCCCCTCAGGGGGAGGTGATCAAAGAGCCAGCCACTGAGTTTATGTCAGAGACAGTCCCTGTTCCCCTTACTAGCTGCCATGGGCTACATCTGAGCAGGGTTTCTAGATTATATCCATGAATGGTCCTTGGTTGGAGTGTCAGTCTCAGAAAAGACCCCTGTGCCCAGATTATTTTTTTCTCTCCTTGTGGAGCTCCTATCCCCTCCAGATCTTTCTGTCTCTCTTTTCTTTCATAAGGTTCCCTGCACTCTGCCCAAAGTTTGGCTATGAGTCTCAGCATCTGCTTTGATACCCTGCTGGGTAGAGCCTTTCAGAGGCCCTCTGTGGTAGGCTCCTGTCCTGTTCCCTGTTTTTTCTCCCTCTTCCAATGTCCATCTCATTTGCCTTTCTGAATGAGGATTGAGCATCTTACCCACAGTTCTTCTTGCTTAGCTTCTTTAGGTACACAGATTTTAGTATGTTTATCATATATTATATGTCTAATATCCACTTATAAGTGAGTATATATCATGTGTGTCTTTCTGCTTCTGGGATACCTCACTCAGGATGTTCTTCTCTAGTTCCCACCATTTGCCTGCAAATTTCATGATTTCCTTGTTTTTAATTGCTGAGTAGTATTCCATTGTGTAAATGTACAACAATTTCTGTATCCATTCCTCAACTGAGAGACATCTGGGTTGTTTCCAGCTTCTGGCTATTACAAATAAAGCTGCTATAAACATGGTTGAGCAAATGTCCTTATATACAACTTGAGCATTTGGTTATATGCCTAAGAGTGGTACAGCTAGACCTTCAGGTAGAACTATTCGTAATTGTCTGAGAAAGCACCAGATTGATTTCCAAAGTGGTTGTACAAGTTTACATTCCCACCAGCAATGGAGGAGGGTTCCCCTTTCTCCACAACCTCTCCAACATGTGTTGTCACTTGAATTTTTTATCTTAGCCATTCTGATGGGTGTAAGGTGAAATCTCAGGATTGTTTTGATTTGCATTTCCCTGATAGCTAAGGATGTTGAGCATTTCTTTAAGTGTTTCCCTGACATTTGATATTCCTCTATTGAGAATTCTCTGTTTAGCTCTGTACCCCATTTTTTAATTGGATTACTTGATTTGTTGCTGTTTAACTTCTTGAGTTCTTATATATTCTGGATATTAGCCCTTTGTCAGATATAGGATTGGTGAAGATCCTTTAGCACAGGAGACAACTTCCTGAGCAGAACACCAACAGCACAGGCTCTAAAATCAACAATCAATAAATGGGACCTTTTGAAACTGAAAAGCTTCTGTAAAGCGGAGGGCATTGTTGTCAGAACAAAACGAAAATCATTATTTTTATTCTATGTGTGTGTGCACTGCGTCTGCCCCTGAGAGGCCAGAAAAGGGAGTCATATCCTCTGAAGTGGAGTTAAGGTTATGAACTGCCATGTGGGTGCTGGGAACCAAATGTATTCAGGACTTTTGGACCCACCAGGGGTTCAAATAATGACACAGAGGCTTTTTAATATTTTAATGCCTATGTGTTTTAGCTGGGCAGATTTCCAGCCAGCCTTCTAGCTTAATCTGGCTAATTTCTTGCCATGGAGCCAGCTCTACCTTTCTCTTTCCACCTCTTTCTTGTCCAGCTGGCGAATATCCCAGACACCTTTTTTTTTTTTTTAAATTATTTTTTATGTATATAATATTCTGTCTGCATGTACACCTCCACGCCAGAAGAGGTCACCAGATCTCTTTATAGATGGTTGTGAGCCACCATATGGGTGCTGGGAATTGAACTCAGGACCTCTGGAAGAGAACACAGTGCTCTTAACCTCTCAGCCATCTCTCCAGCCCCACCCTTTACTTTTTTTGTCCCAGAGACCCTCTCTTTCCCGGAAGTTCCCTGCCTGCCTGCCCAGCTATTGGGTGTCAGATCTTTATTACATCCAGTAGGCATGTGAGAAAGGATGAATGTTTACAAAATATAAGACCGTTGATGGGCCATAGAAATAACAATACCAAGAACAGTTAAACAATAATTGAATATACAGAGACATAACTTCACACATCTCAACATCCTATGGGGTATTTCACAATGTTTGAAGATATTTTTGGTTAATACTGATAGGGAGAATCCTACTAAGCATCCCAGAGTGGGGACCAGAGGCTGTTAATCATCCTAGTATACATGGATAGTCTCTCATAACAAACAGTAACTCAGCCCCCTTAGCCCCATATTTCAAAAGCACTGATAATGAGAATGGCCATTATAAGGCAGAGGTCGTTGGGAACAAAGATTATGAAAATATGCCTGGCAAAGCAAAAATACTTCCCTGAAGGCCTCAGATACAGTCCTAACTTAAAATCTTCAGTTTCAGTTATAGATTTAGGTTTGTAGTTCAGCAATAGACTCGTATCAAAATTTATAGCTTGACTCAAAAGAAGGCAAAGATATGAGATAGAAGATTGGCATACATTTGATTCTTAACAGTAAAACAGTTCAGAGGGGGCTCTTGTTCGGAGGCCTTACATTTCTTCTTCTCCTTATTAGGTTGTTTCCCAGGGGGTGTACATTGGGTTTCAGTTGGAAAACAAGATAAATCTGGGCTTCTCATGAAACTGCAGAATCTTTGTTCACGGCTGGATCAAGAAGAGAGTTTTTCGAAGAGGCTTCCACTTAATATTGAAGAGGCGAAAGACCGTCTCCGTGTTCTGATGCTACACAAACACCCAAGGTATCAATCAAATGGAGTTAGTGTGGGAGACTTTACTGACATCCTGAGACACCATGCCCTTCTCCTAGAGCCATTGCTTTCCTGCTGTTCCTTCTTATGATTTTAAAAAGCAAAGTGGCTACTGTTTGGTCTAAATTGTTCATTTTTGTAACTTATTTGTTGCATTGCTTCCTAGATGCCATTGTAGGGCTTTGTGAATTATAATTTATAGTTAGTTAGTGGTCTTTACTGCTTCCACTGGATAAATAGAAGGAGGAAAAAAAATCTAAGTGACTAGATAAAGACTGAGAAAGGAAAGAAGGAAGGATATTTGTGGGGATGGGGATTGGACCCAAGGCTCATCCATGTTAGGCACATGTTCTATCACTGGGGCATATCCTTTGCTAAAAGGATTTATTTTAAAATTCATTGTGTGTGTGTGTGTGTGTGTGTGTGTGTGTGTGTGTGTGTGTGTGTATCTGTCTGTTTTTTAAGGCTTGTGTCTAGGTTAGAAGACAGCTTTCAGGAATTGGGTCTTTCTTTCTGCCATGGATTCTGGTATTTGAACTCAGGTCTAGGTCATCCCAGTGGCCTTGGAACTGTGTGTGGTGTGTGCATATGTTCCTATGTGCACCTGAGGAGATCAAAGACAATTGTTAGGTGTCTTTCTTTCTAGCTCTGCCTTATTACCATGATGCAGGGCATTGTACAAAACTTGCAGCTCATAGTTTGTTTGGCTATGCTAGTGTTTAGTATATCTGTTCTGCTGCATTTGAGCTGCTGGAGCAATTCCACAAACCCCTGGTCTTAGTTACTTTTCTGTTGCTGTGATAAAATTCCTTGACCAAGGCTATTTGTAGAAGGGTTTCTTTTTGAGCTTATAGTTTCAGAAAGTTAGAGTCCATGATGACAGAGTAAAAGCATGACAGCAGGAACAGCTGAGAGCTCAACTCTTGAACCCAAAACAGGAAACAGAGGTACAGCGGGATTTACAATTTGAAACCTCACAGGTGGTCTCCTCCACAAACAGTTCCACTAACTGGAATCCAAGTATTCAAACATATGAGCCATATGGAGGCCATTCTCATTCAAGCCACCATGCCTTATAACCGTTGTTACAGAGATACCCACAAGGGTCCAGATTGTGTGTGTCTCTGTGTGTGTTTTCGAGAGAGAGTTTCTCTGAGTAGCCCTGGCTGTCTTGGAACTCACTCTGTAGACCAGGCTGGCCTCGAACTCACAAAAGATTCTTCTGCCTCTCCCTCCCGAGTACTGGGATTAAAGGCGTGTGTGTGCTGTTGCTCCCACCACGTGATTTTTGTTTTTTTTTTTTTTTAGATTTTGATTATAGCCGAAGACATTGTATACACACTGAATTATTACACCCACATGGAACCAGAGTCAAGGTAGCCCACCTGGTTAGTTCTGGAAAACACACAGAAGGAAAAAAAAAATCTATTGCAAAAGTTGCTAGAGGCAGCTGATCTACCAGAGGCATGAATACAAGTTTTGGGACACAAAACCCATGAAAAAGCATGGTAACATGATGCCTCCTAAGGGATATAACAGCGTTTTAGCAATGGATCCAGGAGAAAACGAAATTGACAAATTCCTGAAAATGAATTAAAAATAATGATTATAAGGAAACTCAGTAAGATGGGAGAGAATACAAAGTAAAACTGAAAAATTAAGAAAATAGTACATGATCTGAATAAAAAATTTAACAAATGATAGGAGATGATAGTTTTGTTTAATTTTGAACAATTAAAAAATACAATTGAGAATCTCAGACTATTTCAAGCTGAAGGAAGACTTTCTGATCTTGAAGCTCAGTCTTATGTAATAACTCTGCCAGGTCCAGGTGCTGTGATGCACACCTGTAATCATCCCAGGAGTCATGGGCAGCGGAAGAGGAATGGGATTTTGAGGAGAGCCTAGGCTACAGAGTGAGACTCTGTCTTAAAAGCAAAGACAAATGTGAAACAATCAGGAGTTTTGGCCCAGTGCCTAAGGGGCCTTGCTGCCCAGTTTGACACCCTGAGTTTGATCCCTGTATCTCACATGGTGGAAGGAGAGAACTGACTCCTGCAGGTTGTCCTCTGACTTTTATGTGCATGCTATGACATATGTGCATACATATGTGCTATGACATACGTGCATAACAAATAAATAGAAGAGAAATTAAAAGAGCTGTGCTCAGACAGAAGAAATGAGTAAATATAAAAATAAAAGGATGAAATGATTTCAAAGAGCATCAAGAAGCGGGCATGGTGGTGCATACCTTTAATCCCAGTACTTGAGAGACAGGTAGATTTCTGCGAGTTCGAGGCTAGTCTGGTTTACATAGCAAGTTCCAGGCCAGCTAAGGCTACATAGGGAGAAGCTATCTCAAAAGAAAAACAACCCCCAACCTCCAAACAGCAACAACATCAAACAAAAAAGCAAACAAATCCCAAGAGAAAAGCATCAACTCATTCATAAGGAAATCCCTACTAGACTAATAGCAGAAGTCTTCACAGGCCAGGAGAGAATGGATAATATAGTTAAAGTCTGAAAAGCAAACAATTTCCTACCAATTAAGAACACTATAGGGGCTAGAGAGAGCTCAGCAGTAAAGAGCACTCTGCTCTTGTAGAGGACTCAGGCTCAATTCCCAGTACCCACACAGCAGCTTACAACTGTGTAATAACAGTTTTAGGGGATCTGACACCCTCACACAGACATGCATGAAGGCAAAACACCAATGTACATAAATAAAAGTAAATAAATTATAAAACTACAAAAAGAACACTTTGCTAGCTGGGTGGTGGTCACACACGCCTTTAATCCCAGCACTTGGGAGGGAGATGCAGGTGGCTCTCTTTGGGTTCAGGGCCAGCCTGCTCTACAGAACAAGTTCCAGGGCATCTAAGGATCCATAGAGAAACCCAATTTTGAAAACAAAACAAAACAGAGAACTCTAAAAAGCAAACAAAGAAAAAAAGAACTTTGTTTAGTAATGCTGTTCTTCAGAAATGAAGGACAAATAGAGATTCTTAAGGCAATCCTACGCTAGACGTGAAAGGATAACTGTCTCATGAAAATATGGGAAGCACAGCACTCACCGGTGGAGCATCCACTGGAAAGAAAATACTCCACAAAGGAGAACAAAGAGAAAGACGGGAATATATAAACCCACCAGAAAAAAAGTGATTTTGAATGTAAACATTAAATTTCCAATTGAAAGATTAACACTGAGCTGGGCCTAGTGGTGCACACTTGTAATCCCAGCACTCAGGAAGGCAGAGGCAGGCAGATCTGTGTGAGTTTGATGTCAGGCTTCTCTACAAAGTGAGTCCAGGACAGACAAGGCTATGCAGAGAGACCCCGTCTCAAAAAAAAGAACACAAGAAATATACAGACGCACGCACACACACACATTCACTCATCAGATGTAAGGAGAGCAGGGGTGGGAGGCCAGGACTTTGAGAGAGAGGGAAAACCAAAGGTCCATCTTTGAGACAAGCTGGAGACCTGCAGCAGTGTAGGCTCCTGGGAGGACATGGGTTTGACACTAGGTAAGACTGGTAATAGCAGGGATCATGGAGACTGAAGAGGACACTCTCTAACCAGACAGGACTCCTAGTGGAAGGAGGGGAACACCAACCCACCCAAACAACCTCAACCCAAAATTTACCCTGCCTACAAGATGTGCAGAGGTAAAGATAGAGCAGAGACTGCAGGAATCTTCAACCAGTGCCTGGCCCAACCTGAGACCCACGTCATGGAAGAGAGCCAACCCCTGACACTATTAACAATACTCTGCTATGCTTGCTTTTTTCTGGTTTTTTTTTTTTTTTGTTTGTTTGTTTTGTTTTTTGTTTTTTTAAAAGAGTGTCATATAGTAGTCAAGGCTAGTCTTGAACTTACTATGTAGTTGAAAATAACCTTAAACTTCTAATCTTCCTACCTTCACCTCCTAGATGGTGGGATAAGACATGTGTGGCATGGTACCCAATTTATGTGGTGCTGAAAATTGAATCTGGAGCTTTGTGCATGCTAGGCAACTGAGACATATCCTTAGCCTCTGGTCTCTTCATTATGTCCTAAAGGTCCTAATTGCTGGTTATGATTGCTTTTTTACTTGTTTTTCTTTATTGCTCTTCAAATGTAACCATTCCTCAACCTTGTATTCTATTTCTGATATTCTTTATTTCACCTGGTCTAGTTCATTGGTGAGTTTTTAGTTTTGACTGCTGATTTTCCCCCCAAGAATTTCTCTTTGCTGGATTTGTTATTTAAGTTATAGAATTTTTTCATCTCATTTTGGAATTGACTTCTTTGTTTCATTTATTTATTTGAATTCTCTCTGAGGTCACTGTTTTGAAAACTTAAGTGATTTCAACCATTTCAGTATCTTTGGGTATAATTACTGAAGAAGTATAAGATTTTGGAGGAGTTATGTTATCTTACTTTTCTATGTTTTTGTGCTGTGATTTGCACATCTTTTTACAGGTCTTTATGAGTAGCTTTCTGGTAAGGGCTGCATCCTCCAGGAGAAGGGAAAAACAATCTGCTGTACCACCACTACCACCAAAACAAACTAGGTACAAAAACACAGTAAAAGTTCATCACAGATCACTTTTACACCCAGTAACCAGAGAAAAGAGTACAACAATAGAAAATAATGTAGAATAAACTTTGAAATTAAAAATAGTAAAAATAAAAAATAGACATGAAAGAATTAATAAAGGAGGGTTCAGTGAAAGGGGAAACAAGCTAATTTAAAGAAAAAGGATAAAAAGAAATATGGAGAGAAGTAAAAATTAAGCATACAAAATAAAGTTTTATAAACAATTAGATAAAACAAGAGGAATACTTTTCTGAGACAAAAGGGAGGGGAGCTTGGGGGAAGGGTAGGTGTGAGGATGGGATTGGGAGGAGAGGAAGGCAGTTAAGAACAGTCTGTAATTCCAGTTCCAGAAAATCCTACAATCAGGATGTAAAGTGAATAAATAAATAAATTAATGGAAAAAGAGGGATAAAATATAAAATAATAGACGTTGGAGAATAAAATAATACTAGACTATGGTTTTGACAATGATTAAGATAGGGGTTGGAGAAGACCCTTTCAGGGTTGTGTAGCAGTGGAGTCTTTCAGGTCTTGAGATGGGTAGTGAGTCATATATGGGGTCTATTGTGTTTTCCATAGTTTGGTTTGGTGCTGCATGTGGGGTAAGTTGTCAGCATTACAGCTAGGTTCACTTTAGAAGCTTTCCTTCCTGGAGCACAGAATGCCACTGTGGCCCCAGCAAGCTTTGCAAGCCTGTTGGCCAGGCAGGTTCCCACTTGCTCCAGAGGCCTCCTAGTTTGTTCACTGAGGAGTGGCAAACTTCCAAACAAAGCATATCTTCTGAGTGTGTTAAAAGTAGAAAAAGGAAACAGCGTTGTGTTTTGCATTGGAGTAAGGGACAGAAAGGAACTGCACACCCTGCCACAGGTGTTGGTGCTGCCTGGCAGCAAACCACAGGTGACAAGGAGCCAGCTCTGGGTCCTTAGGCCATCTGTGATAGCTACCTAGTACTCTCAGTCTCCCCAGTAGTCCACACCCAGTCCACAGATGGTGGGGCCACTGACCACCAACCTTTCCATAGTCAGAGCTCCCCACTGCTTAGACTTTCCATGGGGTTCCTGTCTGATCCTCTCTGTCTTCACAATTACCTCTTCTAGTCATCTCCATCCAGACCCTGTGGCGGGGCATCCCTTGACTTGCCTTTTGTTTCTAGATGCCCAGTAGCTCAGTATCTAACAATAGGTCCTCTCAAGATAGCACCTGGCTAGAAGCACTCAAAGGCAGGATGAGTGATAGGATTTCCTTCAGAGCTAGCCTGCATGATCCCTACACCCGTTTTCAGGCTTGGGAGAGCTGTGGGCTTCTCCTGAACCTGGGACTTCCAGTCTTTTGTCCAAAGGACCAGATGGCTTACCTGTGGTTTGTTTCCTTTCTTGCCTACAAAGCTGTGTTGGACTGTGACTGTTTTCTTTTTTTTTCCTCTGTGTTAACCTTCTGTTTTTCTTTTTTTTTCTTTTTATGAAACTTTATTGTTTTATGGGGATTAGTATTTTACTTACATATATGTATGTGCAAGATATGTGTTCTTGGTGCCTGTGGAACGCAGAACTGGGTTTTAGACTCTCTGGGACTGGAATTACAGACTGTTTTAGCTATCCTATGAGTTCTGGGAGCCAAACCTGTATCCTCTGTAAGAGTGGCCAGTTCTTCCAACTGCTGAGCCATCTTTCCAGTCCTGGTTTTTTATGTTAAATTTATTTTGTGTATGTATATACATGTGTGGTTTTGTTTATTTATCTTTTTTTGTATGGTTGCCAATCTTGACTTCTGTCTTAGTTATTACTATTCTGTTGCTGTGAAGAGACACCATGGCCAAGGCAGCTGTTATAAAAGAAAGCATTTAATTGGAGGCTTCCTGACAGTTTCAGAGGGTTTGTCCATTGTCATCAAGGCAGGAAGCAGATGGGCATGGCACTCGAGGAATAAATGAGAGCTTTACATCTGATCCACAGGCAACAGTGGAGAACAAGACACTTGCCCTGGCGTGGGCTTTTGAAACCTCATTGTCTACTCCTAGTGACACACCTTCTCCAACAAGGCCACACCTCCTATTTCTTTCCAGACAGTTTATCAACTGGGGACTAAGTGTGTAAATTCATGAGTCTATGGAGGCATTTTTATTCAAACCACCACAATTCTTCATGTTTTTCCTTTCTTTTTTTCTTGGAACTATAATCTCTCCTTTGCTGCCCTGACTCTTTTTGTTCTTGGAGATACATGGAAGAAACTGTCTTACTCTTGTCTCAGGACTTTTATAAAGAAAGTGTAAAATAAGTGCAATTAGTCTCTTTTTTTTAAACTTAGGTCTCTGTTGATCTTGGATGATGTTTGGGATCCTTGGGTGTTAAAAGCTTTTGACAACCAGTGTCAGATTCTTCTTACAACCAGAGATAAGAGCGTTACAGATTCAGTAATGGGTAAGGACTTTGGATTTCCTTTTTAATACTGTAGTAAAGTTATTACATTAAAAGGCAGGGTTCCATGCAGTACATGTACACATGTGACAAAACAAATTACTTACTTTGTGTTATGATTTTCGTTCAGGTCCTAAGTATGTTGTCCCTATGGAGAGTAGTCTAGGGAGAAAGAAGGGACTTGAAATCTTGTCGCTTTTTGTTAACATGAAGAAAGAAGATCTGCCGGGAGAGGCTCACAGCATTATAAAGGAATGCAAAGGTGGGGCTACCTGTGTATGGGGGTGCTCTCTTTATAAAGTAAGCTGGATATGATAACTTGGCACATGAACACCAAAACCTGCCTTACATGAATGCACTTGGTATTTATTAATTCTTTAAATAACGGGATATGTACTCACCATAGTTAAAGAGTACATTAATAAGAAAGTGAAATAAAGTTAAGACTTTATTTCAAAAAGTGAAAAATATTATGAGCATCATTTAAAAATTTCTTTGAGCCGGACTTGGTGACATAGGCCTTTTAATCCCAGCACTGTGGGAGACAGAGGCAGGTGGATCTCTGTGAGTTTGAGGCCAGTCTGGTCTATAAAGTGAGTCCAGGATAGCCAAGGGTACACAGAGAAACCCTGTCTCAAAAAAAAAAAATGCATTGTTTAAAATTTTATAAAATTCATGTTTTAGTTTGGTAAGTAAATGCTGTTGTCCTCCAAGTTGATGTTTTTATTTGTGAAGTAATACTTTTGACTTGTTCTGACGAAGTAGAGGAAAACAAACACTACAGTCTTAGACTTAGTTTCTCTCACTAAACACAGACGGCACAGATCACTCTGACACCACATTTGTAGATATATTTACCAGACAGCACGTGAGTAATCAGTTCTGCAGTGTTCACTAGCTACCTGTCCCCTTAGCTAACTCTTAAATGGTTTATATGGAAAAGTGTCCATCTTGCAGGTTGAAGGATCAGTTTCCATGACGACCTCTCTCTACTTCCAACTTCAGATGCCAGTCAACAGTCCCCATGCTGCACCAGCCTTCTGACTCAGCATCTAGAAACACCCTCCTCAATTTTGTTAATTTGATTGGGCGGTTCACAGAAATCAGGGAAACATACTGACTGCCTTATAAAGGGTAATACAAAGGTTCAGATAGGGGGTACATGGATAGGTTTCGGGAGGGAGCGTGGCTCCACTGTTGCCTTCAGTGTGGCACCCTTCAGGAGCTCTTCCCGGTGCTCAGCCTCTGCAGTTCTCTCTGGACTTCATTGCATAGGTGTGACCGAAATGTGGACAGCCATGTAGCAGAGAGATTGGACAAAAAGAGTAATGCAAATAGAGTGAGTGAATGATGTTGTCAGGACTGTCTGCTAGTGAAATCTTATTTCTCATGATTTCCTTACAAGGTATACCTTGAAGTAAAGCAAACCAGGAGCTAGGAATGTTGTAAGGCCTTGGATAACTTTACTAAAAATTGTTTCTTGTGCTGGTGTGATGGTAGCTGGGTAAAGATGCTTGCTGCTGAGCCTGACAACCTGAGTTTCATTATCAGAGTTTGTGTGGAATGACAGAACTGACTCCTACAAATTGTTCTCTGACTTTCACACACTCACGCACATCTACTTCCTCCATATACCTACATATCGACTCCCCAGAGAGAGATTAAAAATTTTTAAATAAAATTGTTTAGTGACTATTTTAAAATAAGGTGGTATTAACATAATTACCTTCCCTCCAGGTTCTCCTCTTGTAGTGTCTTTAATTGGTGCACTTTTACGTGATTTTCCCAATCGCTGGGAATACTACCTCAGACAACTTCAGAATAAGCAGTTTAAGAGAATAAGGAAATCTTCATCTTATGCTTATGAGGCTCTGGATGAAGCCATGTCTATAAGTGTTGACATGCTCAGAGACGATTTCAGACACTATTACACAGATCTTTCTATCCTTCAGAAAGATGTCAAAGTGCCGACGAAGGTAATGGACCAGCCAGCACTCCATATTGGGGGTTTACGGTGTGTGAACTTTGATAATTGTACTGAGGTGATAGGGGAGGGTGCCAGAGTGTTCTTAGTTTCTGTCTATGTTGAGAGTGAGTTACTTAATTTTCAGTGGTTCTAGAGAAGTTAAAGAACCATCCAGTTTTTCTTTTTATCTTGAAAACTAATTGAACTTCTTGAGACATGGAGAAATTCTTAAAGTAATGTATTGATCAAGATACTTTGTCTATAGTACTTCCTACTCATTGTTCTTTTGTGGTCTATTAAATGCTTAAAATGGTTCCTAGGTGTTCTGTATTCTCTGGGACTTGGAAACTGAAGAAGTTGAAGACATACTGCAGGTGTTTGTTAATAAGTCTCTCTTGTTCTGTGATCGGAATGGAAAGTCATTTTGTTATTATTTACATGATCTTCAAGTAGACTTTCTTACAGAGAAGAATAGAAGTCAGCTTCAGGTACTTAAATCTCCTCTCATGTGTTTTTGCTTTTTGTTTTGAAACAGTTTTAGACTTGATATACAAAGATATACAAAATATATTGCAGACTTTCTCTGTGTGGACCTTTGCCTTGTTTCCCTTATTGTTAATATCTTACACAGCTGTAATACAACTATCAAAACCAGAAAATTACCATTGATGCACTGTTACTAGCTAATCCACAATTACTGAGTTTTTCTACCTTCCCTATCAGTGTTCTTTCTGTGGTCCAGATCCAGTTCAGGATCTCATGAACCATCAAATAATGGCAGCATCTGATTTTTCTATTTGTCATCTCCCTAATGTCCTCAAATTTGTGAAAAGGCCTCAGTGTTTGTTTTTAATGGGAATTAAACTCAAGGCCTCATGCCTATTAGGCTTTACACTAAGCTGTGTGTGCAGCCCGGCTTTGCTAGTGCCAAAGAGCACCAACCGGCTAGTTTAAATAGGGTTTCCTAATTTGCTTTTGTCTCATTACTTCTCTTGAGGTTGTACCTATTTGGCAAGAATAATGAAGGGGCTGGAGAGATGGTTCAGTGGTTAAGAACACTTGCTGCTCCATTCCCAGCATTCACATTAGGCAGCTCACAACTGCTTGTAATGCTAGTTTTAGATGATCTCTTCTGACCCCTCGGGCACCTGCATTCAGCACAAACTACACACACACACACACACACACACACAATTATTTTTTAAAAAATTACACAGAAGTGATGCTGTGCCTTTATTACACCCTATCAGGGATTAAGGTTGGTGTGTCTTATGGATAATGTAGTTGGTGTTTATTTGGTTAAAGATGTACTTACTTGATTTCTCCTCTGTAAAACTCCTCCCTTTCTCATCTGTAGCTAGCTTGTGGGAGAGATTTTCTTTATATATGTTCAGGTTATCATACTGTCTGTGTCTTCTGACTTGCTCGATGTGGGTTTCAGGATCTACACAGGAAGATGGTCACGCAGTTTCAGAGGTGTTACCAGCCACATACACTGTCTCCAGATCAGGAGGACTGCATGTATTGGTACAACTTTCTAGCCTATCACATGGCCAGTGCCAATATGCACAGAGTAAGATGACACATTTGAAAATTCTGTTATTTTATTTTCCTCTTTCCATATGTTGTAAATGCCCCCCCCCAGGATTATTTATTTATTGCTCTTAAAGATTTTGTTTATTTTTACTTTATGTCTATAAATGTTGTTGCTGTATGTATGTATGTGCACCACGTGTGTCTAGTACCCAAGGAGGCCAAAAGATGTGCCAGGCCCCTGGAACTGGAGTCACAGATGGTTGTGAGCTGCCTGATGTGGGTGCTGGGAACAGAACCTGGGTCCTCTGCAAGAGCAGCACCTGCTATTAACCACTGAGCCATCTCTCCAATTCTCTCTCGAGTTATTTCTTAAATTTTACTGATTTTACTTTCTGTTTTCCTGGATATTTGAATTTTTACACAGTTAAATGCTATGTTAAGTTTTTCTTTAGTGTCATGCTTTATCCTATTAGAATTTTAAAAGTTCCATTTGTCACATTTCCTTATTTATGTTGTGTGTTGATGTGTGCGGGTGTCATGACACGGTGTGCATGTGGAAATCAGGATAACTTCTGGGAGTTGGTTCTCTCTTTGCATTGTATATGTTTGAGGGATTGAATTTAGGCGGACAGCTTTGGTGGCAATCACCTTTACCCTCTGAGCCATCTTGCCCGCCCTAGATTTATTTTTCTTATTGTTGTTTTGTTTTATTTTGTTTTTAGAGGCAGAGTTTCTCTGTGTAGCCCTGGAACTCATTCTGTAGACCAGGCTGGTCTCGAACTCAGAGATTGACTTGCCTCTGCCTCCTGAGTGCTGGGATTAAAGACGTGCATCACCACTGTCCGGCTAGACTTTTTTTTTCCTAATTAGTGAAAATATGTCTTGCTTGTGTAAGAATTTTTCCATTTTTATATGTGGTAATTTAAAAAATAAGGGAGTCTTAGTGACTGCTGCAAATGAATCAGTTTCTCCTCTTAGCTATAACTCCCTTTTATCTACAGGTTGGATTTGTTTATGAGTTTTATGTGGAAATGGAGGGCGGGAAAGGAAAGTCATTTGTTCATTTATTGTGTACTTATTGAGTACTTGTTAGAGTGCAGGGATTAAAGCCTTCTGCTACTACTGCCTGGCTATCACCATATTCTTTTTTTTTTTTTTAACTGTACAAGGATATTTATTGATACGAACATTCTGTGTCATATTGCAAACCTAAATATATTCAAATAGGTTTAAGATATATATATCTTGAACATATATATATTTAAGATATATATATATATATATGCTATGAGAGAGTTACATTACAAATCAATAAAAGATATTTAGAGCATCCACAACTCTTTAAAATAAAGTAAATAAGCCACAAATTGCATGAAAATCAAAAGAAAATTTCAACATAGTTGAGGTAGCCAAAAAGTTTCTCAAATGTCTGGACTGAATAAAAATGAAGACAAAATTATTTATTGTTTTATCAAAAATAAAAAAAAACAAGAATAGAAAAACAGTATAAAAATGAGGCTTTATTGCCAATATTATCATTCCTTTATTCTTAGCAATCCAGCATTATAGTAAATCTTTCACTTGGATTACTCATGAAATTTTGATTATTGGCTATATATACATTTATTTTATGAATTGCACTCATTTTTTATTTTTCAAAGATTTATTTATTTATTATTTATATAGAATTCTGCCTGTAGGTGGCCTGCATCCCGGAAGAGGGCACTAGATCCCATTATAGATGGTTATGAGCCACCATGTAGTTGCTGGGAATTGAACTCAGGACCTCTGGAAGAGCAGCTAGTGCTCTTAACCTCTGAGCCATCTCTCCAGACCCTCATTCTTTTATTTTTTTGCTTTTGCCATACTGGGTCTTTCTGTGCTGCCCAGGCTGGTTTTGAGTATGTGATACTCCTGCCTCAGCTTCAAGAATACGGTGTATGCCACCATATCTGAAGTCACTCATCTTTTTTGTTTGTTTGCTTGTTCTTTTCAAGATAGGGTTTCTCTGTGTAGCCCTGTCCTGGACTTGCTTTGTAGAATAGGCTGGCCTGGAACTCACAGAGATCTGCTTGCCTCTGCCTCTGGGATTAAAGGTGTGCACCACCAAGCCCAGCTAGCCTCTCCTTTTATTTTGTTCTTTTTCCTTGTTTACATTTATCTTTTATGTTGTTTTAGTTTTGTTATGATTTTCTTTTTTTTAAAGATTTATTTATTATTTATACAGTATTCTGTCTGTATGTGTGCATGCACACCAGATCTCACTATCAATGGTTGTAAGCCACCATGTGGTTGCTGGGGATTGAACTCAGGACCTTTGGAAGAACAGCCGGTGTTTTTAACCTCTGAGCTATCTCTCCAGCCCTTGTTATGATTTTCTATAAAGAATCACATTAAGTCCTACTCCATTATGTGTCACAGTTATGTTTATACATGTATTTAAATGTGTGCATATATTGCTTTCTAATGTATAGAATATTTGGATTTTTATCTAGTTAAATGTGTATGTGTTTGTAAGTGTGTGTATGTTTACACATGTGAGCATATGCACATGTGTTTGTTTTGGGTTTGTGTCATGATTGCACAGATTTCCTTTACTAATTTCTTACATTTTAAAAAAGTTTTCTGTTTTTTATTTAAATCCTTTATACCACTTAAGTTTTATTTTGAATTTCTGTTGAATTATGTCTTTATTTTACTACGTTTCTTCTGTGTTAAATTTTAGATATCCATAAAGTGTTTCTCAGTAGTGTTAGGATAATGATGTTCTAGTTGAAGTTCTTTTTTTTTTTTAAACTTAGTATCCCCATCTTACTATTTTTCTTTATTTTTAGGAACTTTGTGCTTTAATGTTTTCCCTGGATTGGATTAAAGCAAAGACGGAACTTGTCGGCCCTGCCCATCTGATTCATGAGTTTGTGGAATATAGGCATATCTTGGATGAAAAGGTATCTATTAGTGTGAAGACAGTATTTAAAGGATACCTCGTTTTGACAATTAGTTCTAAGTTTATTGGTGGGAATGAGCAGAATAGAGATCATTTTCTTGCCATGACCTTTGATTTTAGTTAATTGCTTCTTTGCCCACTGAGAATACAGGTAGGACTGAAGTTCGAAAATTTGGGAAGAATAGTTTTCAGTGTTTTTTTCTTTTCTTTTTTTTTTTTTTTTTTTTTTTTTTTGCATGTGCTGAGAAATGTGGTTGATAATGCGATATATATTTTTGTTTACTAGATTTTTGTTTTTTGAGACAGGGTCTAACTATGTAGCTTTGGCTGTCCTGGAACTCAACTGTATAGACCAGGCTGGCTTCAAACTCACAGGGATCTGCCCACTTTTGCTTCCCAAGTGCTGGGATTAAAGGTGTGAGCCACCATATGTGGTGATAAAGAGATTTTTTTTTTTTGAGGTGAACAAAAGCTCATGATTTTATTGTCTTCATAACCAAATTGCCTTAGAACTAGATCACTTGGCCCTTTTGCTTCCTATTGCCACCCAGTTCAGAATGCATGTATCTCTTAATAGCCAGCATTCTCTTAGATCTGCAGTTGGGCTTAGCACATTTAGGTCTCAGCACAATCTTTTTTTGTAGTTTTAGCCTTTTTTTGGAAAACAGATTTAGTCTGCTTACCAGGGCTACTCTGTTTCCTGTCATAACACCACCTTCCCTGGGCATACAAAGAATCCTTGCCCTTCTTCTTTTCTTTTTTCTTACTTTTTAATTTTTTTAAATATTAATTACAGTTTATTCAGTTTGTATCCCAGCTGTAGCCCCTTCTCCCATATCCTCCCTATCCCTCCCTCCCTTATCTCCTCCCATGTCCCTCTCCCAGTCCTCTGATAGGGGAGGTCCTCCTCCCTTTCCCTCTGACCCTAGTCTATCGGGTCTCACAGGACTGCCTTGCCCTTCTTGTACTGTGTCACGTTGTGGGGCTGGTGCTTGCCACATCTCTTGCAGAATGTCTGTCGGGTTTTAGGAATGTTCACCATGTTCGCCAGAGTGATAACGGCTCAGAAAGCAAAAATGAGATTTTTGTTCTGAGTCTAAAAGTCAATAGAGAATCATCGCATATTTATCTATCTATCTATCTATCTATCTATCTATCTATCTATCTATCTAT
>NW_026596091.1:7959629-8026156 GCF_907164565.1 Psammomys obesus | reverse complement strand
TATCTATCTATCTATCTATCTATCTATCTATCTATCTATCTATCTATCTATCTATTTATTTATTTTTGGATCCAGTATTTCTTTTTGCCCTGCTTTCTCTTGCAATCTCCTCTTTTTATTAAAATTATTCCAAAACTTTTCAGTTTAGCCTCAGGCAGATTCATAGGACATGACCAAGAAACAGCTACATTCTTTGCCAAAATATCACAAAAATAGTCTCTAACCTAGTTGCTAATATTGTTCCATGTAGTGCTCGTTTTTAAACTGTATTTTATTTGGGGTTCCTTAAAGCCTTACCTCCCAACCCCCCAACCCTAGGTATGAGAGAGAAGGTTAGTCTGTCTCTGGTCTCTTCAAACTGCCACTTGCCACACGCCACCACTGTATGCCACTTTCTCTGGGCTCTCTATGTATATCCTCAGAGCCCTAGGCCACGCCCTTCTCAGTGCTGCTTGAGGCAGGCCAATACCAGCTGTCAAAGGCCACACTCCACATGAGACAATTATCAGCTGTGCATAAACTAAAGCACAACTAAAATCCTACACTTGGGATTAAGAGAAAAACATATTTACATAACATAACCGAGGTCACAAAGAACACAAAACTTATTACAGTTACATCTGAAACCTCTTGAGTTGGGCCTCCATAGTCCACATTGCTTTCAGCACTTTGTCTTCCAAGCTCCTACTAGGATGACCTGTTGAGTCCCATTTACAGCATTCAGCTGCTTTTCTAGTTCAAAGTTCCAGTGTCTTCCACATTCCTCCAAAGGTAGTATGGCAGGCCTATTCAGCACTACCTCAGTCCTGGTGCCAGCTTCTGCCTCAGGTACTTTTCTGTTGTTGAGACACCAAGGCCACTTATAAAGCACTTAATTGGGGGCTTGGTTACAGTTTCAGAGGATGAATCCATACTGTCATGGCAGGGAGCATGGTGGCACGCAGACAGGCGAGGCACTGAAGTGGTAACTATGGGCTTACATGTTGAGACAACAGCCAGAGGTGTCAAGATCACAGTAACTAAAAGATGTCAGGTTTTACTCTGGCTATGTGTCTAACAGATTTCAGTTTATTCATAGGATTGTGCAGTCTGTGAGAATTTTCAAGAGTTTTTATCTTTAAATGGACACCTTCTTGGACGACAGCCATTTCCTAATATTGTCCAGTTGGGCCTCTGTGAACCAGAAACTTCCGAAGTTTATCAACAAGCAAAGCTTCGGGCCAAGCAGGAGGTGGACACTGGGCAGCTCTACCTGGAATGGATGTGAGTTGCTGGAGAGACCAGAGGGGCTCCATGATTAACTGTTTGTTTCCAGGTGATGAGTAAACTCACTCCATGAGATTTAACTACAGAAACTTAAGTATTCCTATTCAGTGCAGAGTTCCAGAGAAGGAAGCACAGGAGAAAATAATTGTATTGTCAGAGTCCATAGAAACAGATAGGTCATCGTAAATATTAATATCAAATGCTACTATAATCTAGTAAGGCAGTGATGATCATAGACTTGGGGCCACAGACCTGGGTGTGAGTCTCCACACTAAAACTTCATTGTTTTATGATTGTTGAACATACTATACTTTCTCATGTGTGAAATGGAGATAATAATCCTTTGAGGTAAATTTAAATGAGATAATGTCTATGAAGTCATTTTTACTTTGCCTTGCCATAGAGATTTTCTGAAAATTTTAAAAGCATTTTTACTGTCTTTTTTGTCTTTTCATATTTATATGTGTATGGTGTGCATCTCTGTGGGTATGCATGTTTGTAAGTATGTGTTCATGGTGCATGCATGTGTGGGCATGTGGATGTGGAAGCCCTAGGTTAATGTCAGAAATTACCTGTGATAGTTCTTCCTTCTGATTCTTTAAGGCAGGGTCTCTCAGTCAAAGCAAGGCTTCTTAATATGGTTGATCTTGTTGGCCAGCTTGCTCTGGAAAATCTCCTGTATGTCTCTGCCTTCTGAGGCATGAGTTATAGGTGAGCTGCCATGCCTGCCTAGCATTAGATTGTGCTCTAGGGATCCAAAGTCCTCTCATCTTGCAGCTGAGACATATCCCCCAGCCTGATCCTTTGTGTTTTTCTTAAAAGATGTGTTATTTATTTCCGTTCATATATAGTGTTTGTCTGATTAAGTTTATGTGCACCACATGCATGGAGGTGCCCGGAGAGGTCAGAGAGCATCGGGTCCTCGTACAGGTGGTTGTAAGCTCTCTGATGTGGGTGCAGACAGTCAAACCTGAGCCCTCTGCAAGAGTAGAGTGTGCTCTAGTAGTGAGTGCTCTTAATTGCTGACTCATCTCTCCAGCTCCAATTCTTCTAGATCTTAAAAAAAAGCTGTTCACAGGGCAGGAGAGATGGCTCAGTCTTTAAAATCACGTTTACTTACTTTCTTGGTGTCTGTGTGTTTGTGTATGTATGTTTCTGAGTGTAGGTGAATGTGCAGCAGAGCACCTGTGGAGGTCAGAGCACAGCCTGTAGAAATCGGTTTCCTCTTCTGCTCTGTGGGTGCTAGGCCTTGAAGTCAGGTTGTCATCAGGCTTGGATGTAAGTACCATTACCTGTTGAGCCCTCTTGCCATCCCGTAACATGTTTCTTGATTAAAACAACAAATTGAAGAGCTCAGGGGCTAAGAGTACTTACTGCTCTTGTCGAAGACCATAGTTCAATTTTTAGTGAGTGGCTTAGAATTCCCCATGACTTTCTAGCATCGGGGGGTTTGATGTCTTTGGCCTTCATGGGCACAGCACTCACATGTGCATACCCACCTATAGACTCACATGTGATTAAGTTTTCTTATTTAAAAAACTGAGGGATGTAAAATGAAAATTCATACTTCCTATTATCCCTTTCCTAGACTCAACCATCTTTTAGCATTTTCTTCAAAAGTGAAGTTTTCCTTCCACTAAGGCAAAGTGAAAGTTTACTTCCATTCAGCGTAGCAGCCTTTCTAACCTGTGGAAGCTCCATTAGATCTGTTGATGTTGTGCAATACTCCCTGTTTTTTCTCTTACCGCTTCTCAGCCTTTATTGTGTTTTCTTTTTTACTTACTTTTCTTCTGTTCATCTAGTCTGCTCTGCAGAATAGTTTGGAGATTAGACTGTTGCCTGGGCTTGAATTCCAGCTCTCAGTTAGAGTTGTGTATTATTTGGAAAAATTACTCAACTTATCTTGTCTAATCATACTAATTCATAGCATGGTCATAGCATAGCATACTGAGGATTAGAGGGCTTTGTGTATATATACCTATTTGCATATCCAATTCACAGAAAGTGCTCGGTAAATGTTAGCTGTTGTTACTAGGGAGAATATTTAACCTTTGCCTGCTTCTTATCATTGGTATTCAATAGCAATTTTTGGAAGTTTGAATAAACTTCTGTCTAGTGATGAAATCCTTTTAAAAATGTGTTTGTGGTGTTTATGGATGCATGTTCAGATGTGTGTATGCTGTTTGCACCTGTGTTGGGTGTGTGTGTCAATTTGTGTGTCTGTATGTGTGTATGTGTAGGAGGCCTGAGGTGTCTCCACCTTACCTATTGAGATGGGTCTCTGAGTCGATCTCAGAGCTGGTCAGTAGGGCTAGCTCTAAAGGAACCCCTGCCTTCAGCTTGCCTCCTCTGAGTGCAGGACCTGAACTTTGTGCTGGTGTGTTAAGTACTTTAACACTTTAACAGCAGAGCCATGTTTCCAGCTCTTAAATGGATTTTTAACACGTGATCTGATCAAATAAATGGTCAGAGATTCAGTTCTTTCTTCTGTAGAAGTTATTGAGACATTACTGTTTTGCTGCCTTTCCCCATTCACCAGCTACATTCCAGCCTGTGACACTTCGTCATAGAAGGAGCACTCAGCCATAGCTGTGTTTTTCCTTACCCAGCTTGGACCAGATCATACTCAAAGAATGCTTTATTTCAGTGCTAGAATCCTTCCCTTTTAGAAGTACAAAGGTTTACATTGATATAAGCTTAAATTTGAGTTTAAATTTTCAAAGAAGTAATTTGTTCACTCATCCATTTGTTATCTTTTTACTCTGTGTCTGTCACTGAGAAGATCACTGTCTTTGCTTTGAGGAATTTGAGTAGATGGTCAAAGGAAAGACATATTTAGAGACTCTCTAGATGTCCAGGCTGGGCTTGAACACTGGGTCCTTCTAGAGTAGGCTCCAAGATATCTGAGCTTCCAACTGCGTTCAGTTGGAAAGATTGCATTCTTAACTTTGTAAGTAACTGATATGTCCTTATGGGTTGTCATAATTTAATTCCTGTATTTTACTTACTTATCACTTCTGCTGAAGTATAGTTGTTTCCACACAGGCTCGTAAGCTGGCTTTTCTCTGACACTAGGTCCTGTTTTAAGTGAACATGCACTCATCTCTCTTGAGCCTGAGGGCAGTAATACAATGTTTTTAGTAGTAGCATAGTTGGCATTCTGTAGAGTTAAGACAGAAAGAAAATGACATTGCTATTTCTGTCCCCACCTATCCCTCACCCCCATTCTGAGTAGAGTTAGAGGAAAACATTTTTTAAAAATTTATTTATTATGTATACAGTATTCAGTCTGCATGTACACCTGAACACCAGAAGAGGGCACCAGATTTCATTATAGATGGTTATGAGTCACCCTGTGGTTGCTGGGAATTGAACTCAGGACCTTTGGAAGCGCAGCCAGTGCTCTTAACCTCTGAGCCATCTCTCCAGCCCTAGAGGAAACATTTTTAAAGTATATCATAATTGTGGGTGCAGTATCATATGTAGTGTGAGCTTCATTTTGCAATAGTTTCTTTAATTTTAAAGTAGTGTTTTTAAAAAGATATGCTTACATATTTTATATTAATATATCAAAAGAAAATAAAGGGGTTTGAGGGATAGCTCAGTGGCTAAGAGCTCTTGCTGCAAGGGACTTGGTTTAGTTCCTAGCACTGACATGGTGGTAACTGTAACTCCAGTTCCAGGGTACATGATGCCATTTTTGACCTTTGTGGTCACTGCATGTACATGGTGCTCTTATATACATGCAGGCAAAACGCATAAAATGAAAATATATTTTTTTAAACAGGTAAAATAGAAGGTGGCATGGGTCTGATTAAGTTGATTTCTCTTAACTCAGTGACAGTTGTAACATGCCAGGTGGCTTGCTGTAAGATAACATTTCTCTTAAAAATGTCATTTTTGTTGGGTTACTCTTTTTCTTTAGGTGTTGTATATTGTTATTTGCATGTTAAGTAATTCAAGAAGTTTTCTATTTGGGAGAACTAGAACAATGTTAAAAGACACTTATTGAAAGAAAATGTTACTTTTATTCTCATTCATTGAATTTCTTTCCATCTTTTACTGTATTTAGAAACAAAAAAACTATCAAGAATCTCTCCCGCCTAGTTGTCCGCCCCCATACAGATGCTGTTTACCACGCATGTTTTTCTCAGGATGGTCAGAGAATAGCTTCTTGTGGAGCTGATAAAACCTTACAGGTAAGGCGTATCTCTTGGAAAAAACTGGAAGAAGCCTGTGGCCTACTTGTGCAGATTAGAATATTTTTAAATACTAAAATTTAGAAAAATGGCACCTTAGAAGATAAGAAATGTAAATCTCTTGAACACTTGTAGAAGCTTCTTTAGGATCTTAAAGATGGAGCTGTTTTTAGTACTTCCAGACTTGCCCTGAATGTTGAGGGGCTCTTTACCTTGGCAGTTACTATCCATCCATTTGCCAGTGAGCAATGAGAAAACGACAGTTCTTAACACAGGCTTGCAGGCTTTGTCAGCAAATAGAAAAGACGTTACTTTGTTTAACGTTGGTTAAACAAATTGTCAAAGACAGATTTCTGACTGAAAATGGGAATTAGACTAGATTGTTTCCAAAGACTTTGTTTTTGGAAAGTATGAATGAGTGCTTATTTCCCACATTTATTCTCTACCTGCATATTGAAGAAAATAGAATCTAATTAGTACAACTTTTTATATTTAGAATAAACTGCATCTTTCCAAGATCATAACTGTATACTCATTTCTGTAGTACTTGATTGCTAATTGTGTTAATGTTGGCTTAAAAAAAAATCCCCCAGTAATGCTAGGGATTTAGTGCAGGCTCTTGTGTATGTCGGCAAGCACTCAGCTACTAGACTATGTCTGCAGTCTTAATTTGGGTTTTTGACACCCAAAAGAAAGCATATTTGATTGGTTAGAATTTGTCAACATAATCCCAAAAAATGAAGCTTTATTTCACTACTTCCTTTTAATGATACTTAGTAACAGTTAACAATGGATACTTTTATGTTTATGCTTACACTTAGGAATTCTGACAAATTCAGGCTTTTTAGTTACTTTCTTAAGTTTCATTTTTGTTTTGAAAATAATGGTGATCAAAAATTTTCAGAAGCCAGGTGTGGTGGCACACGCCTTTAATTCTAGCACTCAGGGAAGCAGAGGCAGGTGAATCTCTGCGAGTTTGAGGCCAGCCTGGTCTATAAATTGAGTTCCAGGATAGCCAGGGCTGTTAAACAGAGAAACCTTATCTTGAAAAACCTAAAAAAAAAAAAAAAAAAAATAGAACTCTCCTGAGAGATATATTTTTGTTAAATGATGCCCTATAGATAAATGGTTTGCAGTAAAAAATAAAGTAAACCTTATTGTTGTTATGCAGGTGTTCAAAGCTGAGACAGGAGAGAAACTTCTTGACATCAAAGCTCACGACGATGAAGTGCTTTGCTGCGCGTTCTCTTCAGATGACAGTCACATAGCAACCTGCTCAGTGGATAAGAAAGTTAAGGTTGGTGCTGGAGCAGTGGCTTAGTGGTTAAGAGCAGCCACATGGCAGCTCAGAACCCCTGTAACTCCAATTCCGGGGATCTGACACACACCTTTGGCCTCTGTTGACAGTGTGTACCTGGTGCACATACATACTGTTGGGTAAAATACTCATATACATTAAATAAAAATTAAGGGGGAAACATTTTCCTCTTGAGTTGAAGTCACAGCAGTTCATTTTCTTTTCTGTAACAGAGGCAAGAATGAGTGGAGTCAAAGGACTCCTGCCTGGTGATCTACTGACTCGATGAATTATAAATTAGCACTATCTGGAAATTCTTATTTCTTTGCATTATTATTTTATAAAAGATTGTGTAGTCATATGTACATGTGTGTCTGTGCAAGTATAAATGGATTGCATGCAGAATCTAGAACAGGGTATTGGATCCTGTGGAGCTAGCCTTAATAGATGTTTATCAGCCTCCTAAAGTGGGTGCTGGGAATGAAACTTGTATCTTTTGGAGGAGTATTATGTACTCTTAACCATTAAGCCTAAGTCAGTCAATCTAAAAATCTATCTTTCTTTCATTCTTTTCTTCCTTCCTTTCTTCCTTCTTTCTTTTTTCTTTCCTTAATTATTATTTAAAGAATATTTCCCTTTTATAAAAAAGCTTTATTTTTGATACAGTATATCCTGATCAAAATTTCCTCTCCCTCTACTCCACTCACTTTTTTCCCACCTCTTCTTCCATCAGGATCCACTCCTTTACTGTTTCTTATTAGATAAGACCAGGCTTCTAAGAGATAACAAAACATAACAAAATAAAATATAAGATAAAAGAAAAACCATCACTTCAAAGTTAGACAAGGCAAACCAGCAGAAGGAAAAGAGCCCCAAGAGCAGGCATAAAATCAGATACCCATTCTTTGTTGTTGTTTGAGACAAGGTTTGGTTTTTCTGTGTAACAGCTCTGGCTGTTCTAGAACTGGCTCTGTAGACCAGGCTGGCCTTGAACTCACAAAGATCTGCCTGCCTCTGCCTCCTGAGTGCTGGGAGTAAAGGCATGTGTTACCACCACCTGACTTAAGAGACCCACTCTTTCACACACTCAGAAGTCCCATAAAAACACTAAACTGAAAGCTATAATATATATATGCAGAGGACCTGGTACAGACCTGTGTAGGCCCTGTGCTTGCTGGTTCAGTCTCTGTGAGTTCGTAGACGCTTTGCTCGGTTGATTTCGAGGGCTTTTTTCTCCTAGTGTCTTCCATCTTCTTTGGTTTCCCTGCTCTTTCCTCCTCTTCTTTTGTCGGCTTCCCTGAGGGATGATTTGACGGCGACATCTCATTTAGAGCTATGTGTTCCAAGGTCTCCCTTTGTGGGTCTTTATATTTGTTCCGATCTGCTGCAGGAGGAAGCCTCAAGAAGTATAGCAGAATATCATTTGGAGTCATTTTATTGTTCCTTTTTTTTTTTTTTTTTTTTTTAAGACTAGTAATATTTGGTTTTAACCTAGATTTCTGGGATATGTAGTCTCTGGTTATTGCTCAGCCAAGTATTGTCAGGTTCCAGCTCATGGAATGGGACTTAAGGCAAATCAGACATTGGTTGGTTATTCCGACAAACTTTGTGTCACCATATTTTGTGCCCTAGCATATTTTTCAGGTGGGATTGTAGATCAAAGTTTTTGTGGCTGGGTTGGTTTTTATGTTTCTCTTTTGGTAGCCTGCAGACTACCTTCATGTACCAAAGACACTAGAACATGGGTTCTGTATAGCACCAGCTTGACCTCTCCATGGTCAATGAGTTGTGTGGGTGCTGTCTTCAGCAGTGGGGCCTTGCTGTCAGACTGTGGAGAGACACCTGTTGTCTTTGCAACAGACTGGTTTATTTGGGGATTTCCATGGGATCTCTTTGGCCAACAGCTTGATTGGATATAACCAAGTTCTAGTATGGAAGAAAGTTTGGGCACGAGATGGCCATGTGGGACTCCATCTCTCTCATTACTGGAGACTTTATTAGGATCACCTTTATATGTTTTAGAAAGTTTTCATTGCACTAGGTTTTCATACCTCCCCTGAAGTGTTCCTTAATTCTGGCTGTCTCTCCCCGAATTCCATCCCTCAACCCTACCACCCTTACCCCATCTTTCCATTCCCAGCCCCCCTGGGCTACTCATAAAATCTATTCTATTTCTTCCTTCCCATGGAGATCCATGTGTCTCCCCTAGTCTCTTCTTCTATACCGAACCTCTCTAGGCCTATGTATTGTACCTTGGCTATAATTTACTTAATGGCTTATATCCACATATAAGCAAATACATACCTTATTTATCTTGCTAGATTTGGGTTATATCAGAATGATATTTTCTAGTTCCATTCATTTTCTTGAAAATTTCATGATGTCATTTTTTTTTTCAAAGAGCTGAGTAATACTCTTTTGTGTAAATTATCACTTTTTAAAAAAATTCCATTATTCTGTTGAGGGACATCTAGGTTTTCAGTTTTTGGATATTATGAATAGAACATCATTGAATATGGTTGTACAAGTGTCCTTTTGGTAGGATGGAACATTTTTGGGTATATGCTCAAGAGTGGTATAGCTGGATCTTGAGGTAGATCCATTCCCCAACTTCTGAGGAACCGCCACACTGATCTCTACCCACCAGCAATGGAGGAGTGTTCCTTCCCCTTGCTCCACATTCTCATCAGGATGAGCCATCACTTGTGTTATTGATCTTAGTCATTCTGACAGGTATAAAATGTAATCTAAAAGTAGTTTTGATTTGCATTTTCCTGAAGGATAAGGATGCCGAATATTTCTTTGTTTCTTAGCTATTTAAGTTTTCTCTTTTGGGAATCTTCTGTTTAGAACTGTACCCCATGTTAAAAATTGGATTATTTGTTTTTTTTGATATCTACTTTCTTGAGTTCTTTATTTCAGATATTAGATATTATATATTTAGATATTTATGTATTTAGATATTAGATATTGGCTATGGAGTTGGTAAAAATCTTTTCCCATTCTGTAAGCTGCTGTTTTGTCTGATTGACAGTGCCCTTTCCCTTATAGGAGCTTTTCAGTTTCATGAGGTCCCATTTAGTAATTGTTAGTCTTAGTGCTTGTGCTGTTGGTGTTGTGTTAATCTTCTCCTGTGCCAATGTGTTCAAGGCTATTCCCCACTTTCTCTTTTACCAGGTTCAGTGTATCTGGTTTTATGTTAAGGTCTTTGATCCATTTGGAGTTGTGCAGGTTGATAAGTATTAATCTTTGCATTTTTTTTAATATGCTGACATCCAGTTTAACCAGCACAGTTTGTTGAAGATTTTTTCCCCCCTTCCCTAGTGTGTCTTTTTGACTTCTTTATCAAACGTCAGGTGTCCATATATGTGTGTATTTATGTCCGGGCCTTCAGTTTGATTCCATTGATCAACATGTGTGTTTTTATGCCAATACCATACTGCTTTTATTACTATAGATTTGTAGTACAACTTGAAATTGGGGATTGTGGTATGGCCATCATTTCTTTCATCATTCAGGATGTTTTAGCTCTTCTTGGTTTTTTGTTTTTCCATATGAAGTTGAGAATTTTCCTTTCAAGGTCTGTAAAGAATTGTGTTGGAATTTTGGTGGAAATTACATTGAATCTGTAGATTAGTTTTGGTAAAATGGCCATTTTTATTATGTTAATCTTACCGATCAATCAACATAGGAGAACTTTCCATTTTCTCTTATCTTCAATTTTGTTCTTCAAAGACTTGAAGTTTTTATCATACATGTTTTTCACTTGCTTGAGTTACCCTGAGTTATATTATTTGAGGCTATAGTGAAGGGTATTGTTTTCCTGATTTCTTTCTCAGTCCATTTGTCATTTGTATCTGGGAAGACTACCAATTTTTTTGAAGTAATTTTGTATCCAGTTACTTTGCTGAAAATATTTATCAGCTGTAAGAGTTCACTGATAGAATTTTTAGGTCACTTATGTATACTGTCATATCATCTGTAAAAAGCAATACTTTGACTTTTTCTTTTCCAATTTGTATCCCCTTGTCTTATTGCTCTGCTAAGACTTCAAGTGCCATTTTGAATAGATATGGAGAGTTTTGTTCCTGATTTTAGTGGGATTGCTTTGAGTTTTCCTCTAGTCTCCATTTAATTTGATGTTGGCTATGGGCTTGCTGTAAACTGCCTTTATTATGTTGAGGAATGTCCCTTGTATTCCTAATCTCACCAGAACTTTTATCATGAAGGGGTGTTGGATTTCGTCAGAGTCTTTTCTGCATCAAATGAGATAAGCATATTTTTTCCAGTTTGTTTATATGGTGGATTACACTTATTGATTTTTGTATATTGAACTACCTCTGCATCTCTGGGATGGATAGTGACTATTTGATCATGGTAGGTGATATTTTTGATTTATTCTTAGATTCAGTTTGTAATTATTTTATTATTTTATTGAGTATTCTTGCATCTATATTCAAAAGGGAAATTAGTCTATAATTTTCCTTTGTTGTGTCTTTATGTGGTTTGGGTATCACGGTAACTAGGGATTCATGGAATGAATTGGGCAATGTTTTGTCTGTTTCTGTTTTGTGGAGCAATTTGAGGAGCATTGATGTTAACTGTTCTTGTGGTCAGTTTTGGAGAATGTTCTGTGAGGTACAGAGAAGAAGGGTATATTCTTTTGTGTTGGGGTGAAATGTTCTGTGAATTTCCTGTTAGGTCCATTTGGTTTCTGATGTCAGTTAACTCTAGCATTTCTCTGTTTAGTTTTTGTCTAGATGACCTGAACATTAGTGAAAGCGGGGTATTGAAGTCTCCCACTCTCAGTGTGTAAGGGTCTATATGTGACTTAAGATGTAGCAGTGTTTCTTTCACAAACTTGGGTGCCCTTGTGTTTGGGGTGTAGATGTTAAAAATTGAAACGTTTTTCTTATTTATGCATTTTTCCTTAGATGAGTATATAGTGCCCTTCCCTATCTCCTCTGATTAGTTTTGGCTTGAAGTCTATTTTGTTAGATATTAAAATGGCTACACCAGCTTGCTTCATAGGTCCATTTGCTTGGAATATCTTTTTTCAATCCTTTATCCTTAGGTAATGCCTATCTTTGATTTTGAGTTGTGTTTCTTGAATGCAGCAGAAGGATGAATCCTGTTTTCACATCCATTTGTTTAGTCTGTGTCTTTTTACTGGGGAACTGAGACCATTGAGATCAGTGAAGGAAGGTTGGAGATCTTTGTTATATGTTGTGTGTGGTGTCAGAAATGAAAGAGAGACCACAGCAGGCATTCTGCTATAGAGACTGGGGGATTGGATTTGGGGGAACAGGAAGGTAAAGATCTGCAGTCAGCCTACCTGTTTTCCTGACATGAGTCCCAAATCCTTATTTCTAAACATTGCTTAGGTTGGTCAGCTTGAAGTATTTAGCTTGTGTTTAGTTAGTATTCCCAATAGTGAGGGAGAATTAGATAAGTTAGTGAATGTGCCTGCCATCAATAGGTAGATATATGGGTTAAATATTATTTCACATCCTAGAAGCATTATTTTAAAAACGATTGAAATCTAATTCATATTGCAAAATATATAATTTATCAAAAATAGCTTGATTCTACTTTTAACTTTATAAGCTGATTTATATAATCAGTGCAAAGTAGACATTGAACACACATTGCTTATAAAAATAAGCAAAGAAAAGGAAGAGGGTAATTTTACATTGTTAGTTATTATTTCTTGGGTCTTGCCTCTAAACTTCGGTTTTTATTTGAAATATTTATACTAATAAGGCACTTAAGAGAAACTGAAAACCAAAGAAATGTTTTGTCACTAATATAGAGTGGGAGGCCTCCCTCCAGGTGTGTCTCTGTGTGTTCACTTCAAGTATTGAAACAGGGTCTGACTATGTAACCAGTGCTGGTGATGAACTCATGTGAATCTTGTTGCTGAGTGCTGGGAGTAGTCATTGCTACCGTGCCCTACTTTCCTGTAAGCTTTTTCAACAGTTGTAGAGGAGAGAGTCTGGGTAAATGGAGTGGGGAAAAAAGGCTGGCTTGGGTTGTTTTCAGGAGTTTTAGCCACTGAAGTAGACTTTGTCTAGCCTAAAATTGAGGTGTTGATAACACCTTGTTTAAAAATTTTTTATTAGAGTATATTAACTATATAATACTTGTTTCCATCATACATATCCATAATTTAATTTCATTCATGTCCATAATTTATTTTTACTCTTGCCTCCTACTGTCCATTTTTACTGTAATCCTCATTACCCTCCCATCTCCACTTTCTAGTCCCCCTGATCTCCCTTCCCCACCTTTTGGTAGGCTCAGTGGTATTCCAGTCAGCAGTTATTTACTCTGTAGCCTCTACTTGAGTCAGATTTGAGACTGGCCTTGCTGGGCAGTTCAAGCTTCTAAAGTCAGAATGATGCAGAGTGAAAGAGAGTTACACCAAGTTTCTGTTTCTCAGGACTGAAAACATAAAGCAGGAAGCAGAAATACTCACCAAAGAGCTTTAAAAAGACAAATTCTTTGAATTTCTTGGGGATTCTCGTAATTCTCGTAAGTCATCTGACAAAGGAAGAAGTGACATAAAAGAAAAACAGGGAACTAGACCTTAGAAGTTCCAAGTGTTCCCAGCAGCATGCAGAAATCCGACCTAGCTTCTTCTGGGCACTACTCTTTGCTGCTGTCATTTATATATAAACATGGGAAATCTTGTGTTTAACTTTTTTTTTTTTTAATACAATATTCCACTATGTAGTTCTGACTGTCCTGGAGCTTACTGTATAGATCAGGCTGGCCTTGAACTCACAGAAATCTGCCTGCCTCTGCCTCCTGAGTTCTGGGATTAAAGGTGTATGCCACTATGCCTTATTCTTTGCGCATTACTTTCTGAAGTGAGGCAGAATTTGGCTGTATTTAGAGAACAGGGAATGGATTCACATTTGCTTTTTCTGTTTTCCCTTTGGAAATAATGAATGTTCATGTGCTTCATTTTCTTTGTTCTCTTCAGATTTGGGATTCTGTGACCGGGAAGCTAGTACACATTTATGATGAGCACTCAGAACAAGTCAATTGCTGCCATTTCACCAACAAGAGTAATCACCTCTTGGCTACTGGGTCAAGTGACTTCTTCCTCAAAGTAAGGGTGTATAAAGAAAATTACACAGATAAATTTGTGATACACCAGAATATCCCTTGATTTTTTTTTTTCATGTGTGTTGTATTGTCATTTGCTGTTGTTCTGTTTTTTGTTTGTTTGTTTGTTTGTTTTTGGAGCCAGGGTCTTACTGTGTAGGTCTGGCTGACCTGGAAGTCACTATGTAGGCCAGGCTGACCTCAAACACAGAGATGCACCTGCCTCTGCTTCCCAAGTGCTGCGATTAAAGCCATGTGCCACTGCACCTGGCTGTTTATTTTATTTTAACCGTACTGCTCGGGATTAACCCAGGGCCTCACATGTGCTAAGCTAGAGTGCTGTCACTGGGCTGCATCTCCAGCTCCTTTCAGGGTTATTATTGCAGTGACAGAAATGCTCACATGCCAAATTCCACATCCATAAGCAGAAAAGGAAAAAAGAAAGTTTATTACCAGCTTATGTAACTGCAGAGTTTACAGTGAGCCTGGACCCTGCTTTGGCACTCCAGCCATGTCAGCTGTGCTCTCAGGCCCTCCCTTCCTCCCTGTCTTTGCTCTCTGCAAAGTTCCTTTCCTAGATCCCATAGGTCAAATTTTAGAGATGTTCCTACTTCACTCCATTTAGCACAGGCTCACTATTTTGTACCTGCAATGCCAACAGGGTGGAATCCTTGGCTTGAGCACAGGTAGTCATGTAGAAGTGAGAAAGCGAGGTGGGCCTGATGTATTTGAGTTATAACTGCTTCAGGAGAAGGTACTCTTATCAGATGGAGAGGGAAGGAGGAAAAGGTATTGGTAGAAATATAAACAAAACAAAAGGTGTTGTAGGAATATAAACAGGAAAAGTATTCACTTCATGTATATTTGATAGTACTTATAATTAGGAATTATAAAAGATTTTATCTTGTATCCTCTAAGTGGATGAATACAGGTAGATTACATTTTCTGATGTACTAGAAAGATGTTATCTTCTTCTGGATTTTTTAAAAAAAATTAATTTTGTTTCAAGTCTTTGGCCCACAGTGTCACACTGTTTTTACAGTGGGATATCAGATTTTTAGGAGGTGTAAGTAAAACATTTTAGAAAAACTCAGGCTGTTGAGTATAGTGGTGCCCTCTTGTAATCTCAGTTCTTGGGAGAGTGAGGCAGGGGGAGTTTGGGTTCTATAGCCTCAGCTACAGAGTAAAAGTGTGTCTTAAACAAGTGCTATTACAACTTTCAGAAGGCATCACTGTGAGCCTTTGTGATACAGTGCTACCCTGGCATATATTGGGCCCCAGGTTCAAGCCTCAGCACTGCGAAAAATAAAAATTAAGATTTTTCCAGTCATATTTTATAAAAGCTTTATTTACATCCTACACTAGCCTTTTTTAAAAGAACCATTTGCAGCAAATTCCATGTATGTTATTTCACCCAAAATATTTCAGTTTCACTCCTAGAAATAGGTACCATGCCATGTCCACACCTAACAGCAGTGAACTGTAGTTTTGTTATGTGCCTGGCTTGTGTTAATTTTCCCATATGTGGTCTCAAACCCTACTTTCAAACATAGGTTTATTAGACTCATAACCCCAAAAAACTTGGCTCTTGACAGTTGTCTCTTTTATTCTCTTAAAAACTCTTTTTCTTCATTTTCCTTTTCATGGTGTTGGTTTACTAGACAAATGGAATTACTTGTCTGTGGATTGTATCGTTCTGATTTGTTGGGTGGCTCACTGCACTATTATTTGACTTGATCTATAGTTCCTGTATTCTGGTATCAGTGAAGGTTTTGAAGTTTTTAGGCCATTCATAGCTTTTCCTCTAGTTAGTTATTCCAAGGTTTGGGAAGTCTTAGAAAAATGTAAACATTGCTCAGACCATTTTGTAACCTAGCATTTAAAAATATGGAGATAATTTGCACATTACTTATTGATTTTGGTAGCTAATTAAATACGAGGATTCTAAACCACTCAGTTAAAAATATGCAGCGATTGTTCAGTTAATTTAGTGTTCAGAAGAAAAGCCTAGTGAGGCCTGCAAGTCCCTTAGTGGATTGAGATGTTGATTGAAGGGTTGCTGTGTTATTAATCACAAGTGTCTCTTTGTATTTGACAACTTTATGTTACTATGAATTGAACATCATTTTGTAACCAAAAGCTCAAATGAAAAGGAAGAACTTAGTATGATTTTTACTTTTCTCCATTTAGCTTAGATTGATTTTTCTTTTTATAATTAATTTTTATTTATTGGAAGAGCAGCGGGAGCTCTCTAGCCCCTATTTAGTATAGATTTTAAAATATATCTTTTGGCAGTTTGTTTCACATATACAGTGTATTTTGATCATATCCAACCTAGCTCTCCCCTCTCATTTTCCCTGGACCCACCTTTTCCAGTCTCCACTTCCTCTTCCACCTAATTATAGTTTTAAAGGGGCCCGATGCCTGGCCTGGTCCAGAGCCTTTGAGCTTTAGTGATCCTTCTGTTTCAGCCTTCCAAGTAGCTGAGCTACAGGTGTGTCTACCACACCTGTCCATACTGGTCTCCAGTACTGTTTTTTTTTTTTTTAACTTACATATTTTTTCCTTTCCAAATAGCTCTGGGACTTGAATCAGAAACAATGTCGAAATACCATGTTTGGTCACACGAACTCAGTCAATCACTGCAGATTTTCACCAGACGATGAGCTCTTGGCTAGTTGCTCAGCTGATGGGACATTAAAGGTAAGCCTTCGTGTGTCGTTCGTTACAGGGAACCTTATGATATGGGATGAGTCTAAGTTTTTGTTGGTGTTAATAGTGTTTCAAAACTGTGACACAAGCCCAAAATAAACAACTTACTAAGGAGGGAAGAGCTATTTTTGTTGATAGTTTCAGAGGTTTTAATCTGCCCCTCTTGTCTCTGTGCTTGTGGCAAGGCAAGTGCCTTGTGGCAGGGGCTGTGTGGTGAAAGGAATGGCTCACCTACTGCTGGAAGCTAAGCAGAAAACATGAAGCAACTGGGATCCCACTGTCCCCTTCAGGGTACCTGTCAATAGCCCTCATCCTTCAGGCTCTAAAACTGGCTCTCAACCTGTCGTCGAAACCCTTTGGCAAACCTCTATCTCCAAAAATATTTACATTGAGATTTATGACAGTAGCAAAATTACAGTTATGAAGTAGTAATGAAAATAATTTTATGGTGGGGGTCACTACAACCTGATGAACTGGATTAAAGGGTTGCAGGGTTAGGAAGGTTGAGAACCCACTGCTCTAGGCCCCTGATACAGTGTCCCATACTGGGAACCACAGCTTCAGCTTGAAGGCCTTTTGCAGAGTTTCTAGATCTAGACCATAGCAGCATTTTTTTTAAGTATTAGTAGAAAAGAGTCTTTTCCTTCAGCTTCTAAGAATCTCTGTTGTACTGTTGTTTTTGAATGGCTTATAACCTAGTGTTTAAATTCTTAACTTTAAGCATATCTTACATTTTAAACATATCTGCATCTAGCAGTTTTGGGTCTGTAGAGTCAGGAGGCAGGTGAATCTGTGTCTGTTTTCTCCAAAGGGTATAAAATCCAGTTTTATTTTTAGTCTGGTTTTGTTGTTGTTGAAGAGTCTAGGGAACTGTAGATTGTGTGAAAAGTGGCATGTTCTGTATTTTATCTGTCACTTTTGGAGTCTTCTTGAGTTGTTCAATTTCTTCTTCTGTATTTTCTTCTTCTAGAATATTTGTTTTTGAATTTTTAATTTTTTTCCTTGCCTTTCCTCATTTTGCCTTTCTGGAAATCTTTTCTTTTGCCTCAATTTTCCTAGTATTTAAAAATACAATAGTAAAGACTGCAGAGATGGCTCAGAGGTTAAGAACATTGGCTGTTCTTCCAAAGGTCCTGAGTTCAATTCCCAGCAACCATGTGGTGGCTCATAACCATCTATAGTGAGATCTGGTGCCTTCTTCTGGTGCACAGACAAACATGCAGGCAGAATGCTGTATAAATAATAAATAAATCTTAAGAGAAAAAAAGGAAAAACAAAATGTGAGACTAGACATGGTGGCACATACCTTTAGAGAGGCTGGAGAGATGGCTCAGAGGTTAAGAGCACTGACTGCTCTAACAAAGGTCCCGAGTTCAATTCCCAGCAACCACATGGTGGCTCACAACCATCTATAATGAGATCTGGTGTCCTCTTCTGTCATTCTGGTGTACATGCAGGCAGAACTCTGTATACATAATAAATAAAGAAATCTTAAAAAAATATATTAGTATTTTAAAACTTTGCTATCAGATTTTCAGTACCTGTTCATAGACTTACTTTTTAAATTTTACTTTAAATATTATACTGCTATTTCATGATTATACTTTTTTTTTCATTTTGTCAATATGACAAAAACAATATGAATAATTTTTTGGGCCTTAGATCTTATTATGATGGTTTTGAGCCATGTGGTTGCTGGGAATTTAACTTGGGGCCTTTAGAAGAACAGCCAGTGCTCTTAAACCTCTGAGCCATCTCTAGCCCCTGCTTTTTATTTTTTTATCTTGTGGGTTATGCCTAGGGGGAAAAAATCCTTTTACTATTGTTTTACATGGTTTTGGGAGGGCATTCAGGTGAGTGTGTTTTTATCTATGTCTTTAAGCCAAGCTTTATTTCTTTTAGTAATACTTTCTATATATCTGTCCTTGAAACTTGAGTATAGTCTGTCTTTTTACTTAACACTTTTTAAAAATCATGCATTCAATCTTCACTATATGCTAGATACTGTGCTATGCCTTTGGGTTTAATAACTAGAAGGAAAAAATTATGCTCTTTAGTCTGGTTATTCAGAATAAAGTCAAGGTAGAAGGTCAGTGAATAAACTGAAAAGGACAAGATCATATGCAAGGTTGATTTCTCTTGTTTTCATTTTAAAGATTTTATTTTTTAAAGTTATGTGTATTTCTGTGGGTGGGTATGCTTGTGGATTGTCAGTGGTTACAAACCAAAGGCAGTGTTTCCTCCTCCTTCTGAATCTGTCGTGTCAAATAATTCAGCAGTGAGGGGTACGCTCCCTGATTCTCTTCTCCATCCATGCCAGGCTGTTGCCAGGCCCCCTTTTTAAAGTCCCGGCATTCATTCATTTGCTCGCTCATTTATCTATTTATTTATTTATTTATTTATTTATTTATTTATTTATTTATTTGTTGGTTTGTTTGTTTGTGTATGTGCGGGCGTGTGCATATGGAGGCCAGAGGACAACTTGCAGGAGTTGGCTGTTTCTACCATGGTGGGTTCCAGAGATTGAACTCAGGCTGTCGGGTTTGTGCTCTTACCTGAGAGCCGTTTTATCAGCCTGCAGGTCCGTTTTTGTGCAGATTCAGTGCAGCAGGTGTGAGTTTGAAGTTGATGGTTGCTGTAGCTTGCCCAGAAGATGGCACTGGCTGCCTTTCTTCCTCTCTTCTGGCTGTTGAGTTCTTTCCACCCCCTCAGCTTCTAAGTTCCCTGGACCTTAGAGGGAATGGTATGAATGTCTTGTTTAGGACCTGCTCATCACTGTTATCAACACTTTGTCAGTCATGAGTGAATACACCCTGCATTTTTATTATCAGCCATGAGTGGATGGACACATCGGCTGGTTCCATCTACTACCCAGCATCCCGGTCACTGTACAGTCCTGAGCTAAGGAGTTTTTATGTCAAGTTGATCAGAGACATTTGAGTTTCTGTATTCATGTGTGAGTGCCACTAGCAGTGGGGACAGGCATCACTACACACTTGGGGAAAACTGCCTGTGTTGATGATGATGGCTTTCCTGCAGTGCTATTAAGCCGGTGTCACTGGCTGGCTTGCACAGTGACATGTGGAAAGCAGAGGTCCTGCAAAATAATGTTAGCTAACAGCATGTCAAGGTCAAAGCCTTGTAAAGCTTTTACCATCTGAGAGAAGATGAGCTGTAAAATTACTTTATGCCCCAAAGGCTCTGTGATTTTTTTTAAGCTTGTTGTAGCGTAGCATGTAGACAAGCATGTTTTTTGTTTGTTTTTTATTTTTGTTTTTGGACCTAAATGAGAAATTATTTTAAAATGCTTTACTTAAGGATTGTTACTTAAAGCACACAAGAGCTTAGGGTGCACAGGGATCCTGGGTACAGTGGCGTGACCTCCTCAGAATGCAATAGTGTGGTTGAGAGTCTCTCCTGATGTATGACACTTAATCACTGGCTGGCTAGGGGCTGGGATGGGTGTGGAAGCACATGCAGTTTTAGGTGTAATGAAGTTGAGTTGTGTCAGCTTGCTTTTAGTTCCTAAGCCTAAGTAATGGTTACCTTGTTTGTCCAACTGACAGTATGATTTTTCATCACTGGATGATGTGACACTTGGTTTGTTTCCTTTGAAAACTTAGAAATTATTTTATGCAGCGTGTGTATGTATTAATGTTTGTGACCTGTTTGGAGGTCAGAGGTCAAGTTGGGCAGTCAGTTCTCTCCCTTCATCATGTGGCTTGGTGGCAGGTGCTTTCACCTACCACTCACCCACTGTGCCTACCTTCTTTCTGTATCAGGGAAAACTTAACATGTTAAGTCCTATTGTCTGTTTTGTTTTATTTTATGCAATGTAGATACAGTTGTCCCAAAGGGACACTTAGGGTTTGGCAGCTTAAAAAAAAAATCTATCTATCTAGCCATCCATCCATCCATCCATCCATCCACCCATTTATTTATCTATTTCTGGCCAACCCTTGGTCCAGGACATGGTAGCCCTTATGAAGCCAAGACACTGCTCCAGGTCTGAGAGAGTAAGAGTTTCAGGGGTCATTGCTTTTTGTACTATCTGTGTGGCTACTTTAGAATAAGGCTGATTATTTCATACCCCATTCCTCAGGAGCTGGTTAGTTCTGCAGCACTGCAGAGCCCCACCCAGCACAGTGGAAGCCTTGCTTCCCCTCAGTATAATGTTTCTCCCTTTGGGATCTCATTTTCACTGGATGCCCAGCAGGCACTCGGCCCAGGACAGTTTCCTGCTGTGCTTGACATGTGCACCTCATGCTTGTCCCAGCAGAGGGCAGCAGCAGCCAGCTGTGAGTCTTGCCTATGCTTGTTTTTACTTTCAACCCGAGCCTTTAGCCTCTTCCATACTGCAAGACCTAGTTAACTTTTTTTCCCTTTTGAGATGAGGTCTCATGTAGTCTAGGCTGGCTTCAAACACACGATCCTCCTGCCTCAGCTGCAAAGTTCTAGCATTGTAGTGTGCCAAACTGTGCAACTCAATTAACTTTTTATCTAATTCTACAGGCTGTGGGGTTTTGTTCGTTTGTTTTTGTGAAATTGAACCTGGACTTCTTAATTTAAAAATCTCATAAAAAGCTAGACATATGTAAAAAAATTTATTAGGTAGAGTACATTTGTATGACATTCTAGTTGTAATTCTAGAGGTGTGTGTTGGGAGTAAAGCAACTTTGTTTTTTGTTGTGTTTTTTTTTTTTTAAACAGCTTTGGGATGTGAGATCAGCAAATGAGAAGAAGAGCATTAATGTGAAGCGGCTCTTCCTGGGTCCAGAGGACCCTCAGGAGGAGGTGGACGTCATAGTGCAGTGCTGCTCCTGGTCTGCAGATGGTGCCCAAATACTAGCGGCAGCAAAAAACAGAGTCCTCGTAAGTCCTGCCATCCGCGTCCACGCGGACACAGCTTCAGCCTCTGCTGCGTTTCCTCACTTTCCAGTGTAGCTCTGTGATTTGGGGCAGACTTCCTAATTGCTTACAATTCTTTGAAGCCATGTTCTCTGGGGGGTGTGGAAGGCCTGTGAGAACAGGTCATACATAGTCACACGGGTCAGAAATACTTTATATTTTCCTAAGACACACAGTGTGAAACAGCATATTAAAGCCATACGCTACAAGAACAGATTGTAAGGTAAAGTCCAGTGTCCCCCAATTTATTATTAATTTTTTTATTTTATGTGATGGGTGCTTTGGCTACATGGATGTCTTTGTACCACGTGTGTACAATGCCTGTGGAGGCCAGAAGAGGGTGTTGGAGCCCGTCGAACTGTAGCTGTAGACGCTTGTGAGCTGCCATTGGGTGCTTGGACTTGAACAAAGGTCCTCAGGAAGAGCAGCTGTTGCTTTTCACTGCCGAGCCATGTTTCTAATCCCCTTCAGGTTATTTGAAGCAGAGTACTTTCTTTGTGGGGATTGTCAAAATACTTTTAAAAACAGATTTACTTTTAATTACGCGCTGTGTCTATGTGTGGCTATGTGTGCGGAGTGGGTGGAGTGCTTGCTGAAGCCAGAGGCATTGGGTCTCCTGAAGTGGAGTTACAGGTGACTGTGATCCTCTGGATATGGATGTTGGGAACAGAACTTCTGTCCTTTTGAAGGGTGGTGTGTGCTCTAAACTGCTGAGTCATCACTCCAGCCTCTCAGAATAATTTTTAAATCTCTTTTACAATTTGATGAAGTTGATGAGAGAACTATTCCTTAAGAACTGAATAATACTGTGAGATTTTCATAAAGCAAATGAAGATATATACAAAATAAATGGTAAGAAAATACCTTTTTTTTTTCTCTAAATCTCACACTAGCGTCATGTTCTGAATACTCATCAGAGTGTATAATTAAAAATATAAATACCCAATAGCTGTGGTAGATTGCTGTAGTGCTATGATGATAATGGGGGAACTGGGCTCCAAGTAGACATAGTGGTTTATAAAGACGGGTTGTGAGGAGAGCCAAATCTTGTGGTTCATGGATATTCTATCCTACCTTTAAAAGCACTGGCTGGTAGGTAGTATAAACTAATGATACCATGTATTTAGATATAAACTCTTTGAGGGACTGGGTGTGTGTTTGTTTACTGACCTAGTGATTGTGAATCTTGGTTACTTGTGGACTTAAATCCCTCTGTTAGGAAACTAAGAAGAAAAATATATCCTTTTGTCTTAAGTGTGTTAAAGTCTGTAAAAATAGAAAACAACCAATTGCTTTTGTAAAATTTGAAGATTAAAATTTTCATTTTTGTTGTGATAAAAATTAATGTAAAATTTGCCATTTAAAACTGTTTTGTTCTTGTTTTTGTTTTTTTCTGATAACTAGGATGTGAATGTAGGTCTTGCAGATATAGCCAAACATTTTATCATTGAGCTACAACCTCAGTTCTTTTTCATTTGTATTTTGAGATTGCCCCGGCTGGCCTTGAACTAGGCTTGCCCCAAATTTGCAATCTTCTTGCCTCAGCCTCCTTAGTAGATGGAGTTAAAGGTGTTCCCAAACCATTTTTAAATGTGTACCATTGGCATTATAATTATATTCCTAATGTAGTGCAGACATTACCACTGCATGTACTTTCCTTCCTTTGTTCCTTTGTATCTCTCTCCCTCCCTTCTTCTGTCCTTCCTTCCTCCCTTATCTGTTTGTTTCTGTGTGGTTCAGTAGACCAGGCTGGCCTTGAACTCAGAGGCCTGCTTGCCTCTGCCTCCCGAGTGCTGGGATTAAAGGCATGCACCACCAAAATCTGGCCACCACTATATATTTCTAAAAGTTCTCATCACTCAAACAGAAACTCCATTACGACGAGTAATTCTCTACTCTCTGTCCCCACTCCCTGGTGACTAATAACAGGACACATGAATTTGCCTGTTCTGGAAATTTTACAAGTGGAATTATATAATACTGGTTTATTTATGCTTGACTCATTTCATTGAGCATAATGTTTTTACGGTTTATTTGTGTTACAGAATGTGTCAGAACTAAACAATCTTTCTCTTTCCCCCTCTCTGTGAGTGTGTGTGTGTATGCACATAGTTTGTGCATTGTGTGTGTATGCACATAGTTGCTACATTTTTTTTTTTTTGAACTAATGACTCTGTACAGGCACCTGGCATTTCCCCTCCTTTTGGCTGTTGTGAATGGTGCTGCAGTGAATGCTGGTGAATAAGTATCTGTTTGAGACCTTGCTTTTTTTAATTTACTTTTTATTTATTACAAGTTATTCACTTTGTAGCCCAGCTGTAGCCCCATCCCTTGTCCACTCCCAATCCTGCCCTCCCTCCCTCCCTCTTCTTCCATGCCCCTCCCCCAGTACACTGATAGGGGAGGTCCTCCTCCCCTTCCATCTGACCCTAGCCTATCAAGTCTCATCAGGACTGGCTGTATTGTCTTCCTTTGTGGCCTGGTATGGCTGCTCCCCCCTCAGGGGGAGATGATCAAAGAGCAGGCCAATCAGGTCATGTCAGAGATAGCCCCTGTTCCCCTTACTAGGGAACCTACATGGAGACTGAGCTGCCATGGCAACATCTGTGCAGGGGTTCTAGGTTATCTCCATGAATGGTTCTTGGTTGTAGTATCAGTCTCAGAAAAGACCCCTGGGCCAGAATCTGGAAACACTTCAGATGTTCCTCAATTGAAGAATGGATACAGAAATTGTGGTACATTTGCAATATGGTATACTAGTCAACAATTAAAAACAACCAAATCATGAAATTTGCAGGCAAATGGTGGGAACTAGAAAAGAGAATTCTGAGTGAGGTATTCCAGAAGCAGAAAGATACACATGGTATATACTCACTTAAAAGTGGATATTGGTCATATAATAAGGATAATCATACTAAAATCTGTACACCTAAAGAAGCTAAGCAAGGAGGACCCTGGGTAAGATGCTCAATCTTCATTCAGAAAGGCAAACAGGATAGACATTGGAAGAGGGAAAAAACAAGGAACAGGACAGGAGCCTACCACAGAGGGCCTCTGAGAGACCTCTACCCAGCAGGGTGTGCTGAGACCAAACTTTGGGCAGAGTGCAGAGAATCTTATAGAAGAAGAGGGAGATAGAAAGACCTGGAGGGGACAGGGGCTCCACAAGGAGAGCAACAAAACCAAAAAAATCTGTGTCCGAGAACTTCTTTTAATAACATTTTGTATAGTTCTAATAGCGGAATTGCTTTTTTTCGTTAAAAATTTATAGCCAATGAAGTAAGTATGAGGTAGTGATTTCATTTACATTTTTCAGATGACCAGTGATGTTTAGGAAAAAAAGCCCTACTCCCCAGTGATGCCCAATGTTAGGCGAGGACTCTACCATTGAGGTAACTCCTGTACCCCAGGGAAAGATCATTTTAAAGCATTTAAAAGTCTGTTCTAGTGGAAAAGGATAAAGCACCTTGTTTTAAAGCCCTGTAGACCAGATCCCTATTTACCATGCTGAAATAGTTACTATAGGATTACCCTTAACAATTTTTCACTCTTGTTTTCTCCTTCTCTCTCTACTTCTTTCAGACTCTTGTATTCTTCCGTTCTTTTTTTCTTTTTTCTTTTTTTTTGGTTTTTTGAGACAGGGTTTCTCTGTGTAGCCTTGGCTGTCCTGGACTTGCTTTGTAGACCAGGCTGGCCTCTAACTCACAGAGATCCACCTGCTCTGCCTCCCTGAGGGCTGAGATTATACACCAGGCCTGGTGACAAACTTTTGTATTCTTAGTCTACCCCTGTTGTCAGGCTTTTTCTCTGTTGTCATTGGGACAATTTTTCATTTCGTATTTGCCAGTTTTTTTCCTCCCATGTCATTCTTAGCCACTCATTTTTAAGAATAGCCTGCCCTGGGAAACATGTAAGTGTGATTTCCTGTCCTTTGGTTTTAGCCTTCCACTCTGTGGTACCTTGGTATCTGTGCATGTCCCTGTGCTGTGTATTCGCCAAACTTCTTTATGGCTCCCATTGGAAGTCTTTGTTTTCTTGTTGAGGACTGTCTATGCCTCGGTCTTAAATAACCAGACTGTATCAAGACACTATATGTGTGTATGAGGATATGTAGTCTTACCATTTGGCAAACATATTCAGTATTTGAAAATCTTTCAAGAATTGAAAGGAAGGTTGTATTACTAAAAAATAGCCTTTTTGGTTCAAAAATGGGAAAATGATTAATTGTAATAGAGTAATTTGGTAGGTCTGGGGAGAAATAGAATTAATTGAGCTTGTTTCATTTTTTGCAGGGCTTTGCTCTGTTATTTTGGCCATCTTTGCTCATGAGCATACATCTTCTTTCTTGAGTCAGTAGCGTCATGGAGAACTGCTCTGTGTGCTAACTTGACTGGCCTGTTCGTGTATTCACAGGATTTTGTTTCTCTCTAGGCCAGCTTGAAAGAATATCTGTGATGAATTTTCCTCTGCAGAAGATAGCTTTCAAGATGAGTTATATTTTAAAATGATACATATACTGGTCTATGTCTTATTTATGGCCATCAGCATTTATGCCAGTCATCAGTAGATGTAGGTTTTCAGGACTTGTATATTTTACAAATAAACTTAGATTCAGGATGGGTATAATTTAGGACGTTTGTTTTTATAGATATCTCTTTATTTTGGCAGCTTTTTGATATTCATACTAGTGACCTGTTGGCAGAAATTCATACAGGACATCAGAGCACCATCCAATACTGTGACTTCTGCCCCTATGACCATTTGGCAGTGGTTGCCCTGTCCCAGTACTGTGTAGAGGTGAGTAGTTGAATTTATCTGATGGAATCTGGGTCTTCAGAGATCCAGTGATGACAAGAGTAGTGGCCTAAACCCTTGAGTGCTGAGGATGCTTTTTTGGAAAATTATGTTTTCTTCATAGCTTAGTAATATAGCTTTGGGGTATTCAATTATATTACCAGCCTTATTATTTTAATGTGATTGAAGCCATGATTTTACAATGATGAGGTGACAAGATCATTTACCAAGTCCTTATTGAATATCCAGTGCTTGGGATATTGAATATCCCCAGTGCTTGGGGAAACAATGGAATGAGCATTGGTTTCTTAGGCATTTCTTTTTGCTTTAACCCACTTTTTAGGTGTGTATGTGTGTGTGTGTATTATACATGCATGTGAGTGTGTGCACCTGTGCAAGCACATGAGCAGGCCTTAATTTCTTATCACTGTATTTCTTTGAGGCAGGATCTCTCACTGGCTGGTGGCTGTACATGGAGCTTTGGGGTTTGCCTGTCTTCAACCCTAAATGTTAGGATAACAGGCACACACAGCCATGCTTGACTCTTCATGTAGGTGCTGTGTATTTGAATCCAAGTCTTGTGCATGTGCAGAAAATGCTCTAACCCACTGAGCTCTCTCCCTGGCCCCTCTCCCCAATGTTTTAAAGTTAGCATATAAAAATAATAAGTATGTATTGTATAAAACAATAGAATTTGTTAATTTTTATATATAATATGATTTGATCACATAGGCAATTCTTAAACAGTATTGACACGTGGTATCTTGTAAGCAGTACAGACACAGGCTCTATTCTTGCAGGTGTGTGTGTGTGTGTGTGTGTGTGTGTGTGTTTGGTATATATGTGTGTGTGTGGTATACACATGTGACAGAGTGCACATGTAGAGACCAGGGGACACCTTCCTCACCGCCTCCTTTTTTACTGAGACAGTCTCTCACGGAGCAAAAGCTCACTGTTCTGACTATGCTGGCCTGTCGGAGAATTCTCTGGATGTGCCCATCTCTACCCATCAGTGCTGGGTTCCACACGTTTGTCTGGCTTTTTACATGGGTGCTGAGAACTCAGACTCGGATTCTGCTTGTAGAGCAAGCCTTCTTGCCCACCGAGCCATCTCCCCAGCCCCAGATGCTATTCTTTCTTAAAATAAATGAGTTAGTTCAGATTCTTAGATAATTTGAGTAGGGTAAGATGGTAGTTATATATCTGATCAGTTAAGAAAGCATAGTCATTGCCAAGCACAAATAAAATAATTTTTATAAATTACTTGTGTTTATCATCAGCCCTTCATATCATTTCTGAGATCCTTACCCTCCATCATCCTTAGAAAGCTCCAGGAAACAATGCATGTCTTTCTTCTCGAAATGTAAGGGCTTTGTGGGGGAAGCTCAACGTGACAGATGAAGGAGAGCAAAGTTAAAGGAAAAAAAAAGAAGGGATTCTTGAGGTTTTGTTGTTATTGTTGTTGTGGGATTAATTTCTGTCCTTTACTGCTGCATTTCTCTGTTTAGACTCTAGAGATAGGGCAGGCCTTTCATGTAATCATTTTGTAACTGGAACTCAGCCATTGGGCATGTGATGAAGTAATTGTTTTGTTCATGCTAATTCTGAAATCATAAAGTAGGTCTGTGATTCAAAGTGTAATGAGAGGAACTCAGGCACATATGGTACTTCATTAGACTGGAATATATTTGAGGAATGTACAGCAGAACCCAGGACAAAGTACAGCCAGGATGGTGGCAGACTCCAGCGAATTGTGACAAGCATGGATAAAAAGGGGGATGTGTACGTGGTACAAATTAGTGTGCTCATTTATTGTGGGGCTTTGTAGCCAGTTCAAATGAAGGCTGGATGACCGTATTAGAGATAACCCTGATGTGGAAGCTGATTATGTTCGTTTTATTATATTTAGATTGATTAAAAGAAATGATAAAACGTGTGTGATTCTAGATTCAAAGCTTTATAATAAGTCATTTTCAGACAAATATCCTTTCCCTTCCATCATTTTCCATCTCATAGGCAGCATCTTTTTGCATATCTAAGCAGATCTCTATATGCATGTACATGCATGTCTATATCCATCTGTATGTCCATATATATATATATATATATATATATATATATATATATATTTTTTTTTTTTTTTTTTTGAGACTGGCTCTCATATAGCCCAGGTTGGGCTCAAATTCACTCTGTAGCCAAGGATGACCCTGAGCTTCTGATTATTCTGCCACCATCTGGGTTTTACCAACTATACCATATCCCTAGACTTTGTTTTTTTGTTTTTTGTTTTTTTTTTTTAAAGATTTATTTATTTATTTTATGTCTATGAGTGCTCTGTCTCCAGGTATCCCTGCGTACCAGAAGAGGGCATCAGATCTCAGTATAGATGGTTATGAGCCACTATGTGGTTGCTGGATTGAACTCAGGATCTAGAAGAGCAGATAGTGTTCTTAACCACTGAGCCATCTCTCCAGCCCCAACTTCGTAATTCTTAACAAAAAAATGCTTTTATTCATTCTTTGAGCATTTCATACATCTAATTCTTAAGTAAAATATAGTATATGTTCTTATTTTTTTCTGTTAACAGTGTATCATAGAACTTAGTTATTTTATAGGTGTTTTTCTCATCTCATTTGTTATAGTATTCCATTATGTGATTAATTATATTACCTAGCTTCCTGCTGCTTCAAGGTATTTTCTTATGTAAAATATATTCATGACTTTTGTGAGGAGTGTGTTGTGGAATGAGTCTGGGGCCATGTGTTCACTGAGTGTGAGATGCACCAAGAGACCTACACCCACATGGCAATTTTTGTTACTTCTGTTTATTAAAAATATAATCATATGAGAAATCATCTTATGTATAAGCCAGTTTTAAATTTTTGTAATGTGTATTTGTAGAAATAGTATTACTGGTCATTGTTATTTTCAGTATTCTTGTTACATTAAGCTGTTTATAATTGTGGTTTCCTGTGTTCTTTGTTCATCCTGTAGTTGTGGAATGTAGAGTCACGCTTAAAGGTAGCTGATTGCAGAGGACATTTGAGTTGGGTTCATGGTGTGATGTTTTCTCCTGATGGTTCATCATTTTTGACAGCTTCCGATGACCAAACAATAAGGGTGAGAAATATTGAGATTTTCATTTTAAACATTTATACTAAATTTATAGAGAAAGAAATTTTTGGGAAGTGTTAAGTGGGGGTAAAATAAGAAGCTACTAGGTACATATTTATCCTGGGAAAGTAGTGTTGCATGGATTATATTAATCTCATTCATTCAGACATTTTATTGAATATTAACTGTGGGCTAGGTGCTGACCAGTCTGTCCAGTGAGTAAATTCTGGACTTATCAGATTCTTAGGAAGACTTTTTACTTTTCCCTTTTGAATTCTCATATTTAATTATGTGATAATTCTCTTAGTTCATGTATTTTACCTTCTAATTCTATCATTATTTATTTTTACTGTCCATATTCAGATCCTCATCATCTGTTGCTTTTCTGCCATGAGAGATATTAGACTCTCACATGTTTTCTTTCTTAGACTCTCACATGTTTTCTTTCTTACTACATGATGTGTCTAGGATATTTTTCTTATATACAATACAGTCTCACTACTATTTTCATTTATTGGTGTTGGGGAGTAAGCCCAGAGCCTCATGTTTCCACCACTGAGACACACCCACAATTTCTGATTATGTCATTTTTGCTCAAAAACAGATAGTGGCTCTTTTGCTCATCAAAGTAAATACACACTTCTAAGTCTGCTGTTCAGCATTTCCACAGTATGATCGACTCCGGTCCTAGTCTGTCCTTCACTTTTTTCCTGTAGGTGACATTTCCCAAATACCCTGCTTGCTCCGTTCCTTTTTTTACGTAGATTCTCATGTTTCTAAAACCTTACTTTCCTGGCTCTCTGCTTGCAGGAATCTTCACCATCCTAATGTCTGCTCATGTCTTCTCTGTTTAGGGGGATATCTGTCTCCTTTAGTGTTATATAATTGTGTCACTTTTGATTGATGCCTATCAAATTCTGACTATATAGACTTGATTTACTCTACACTCCAGTGTTCCACTGTCCCTTGCTTTATTTACATATTTTAGAATTACATCTAGCTGAGTCTAGGAATTCTAGTTGGTGCTTATAACACCCAATACAATGTTTTATACGAATCATAGCTAAGATTTATTCACTGCTTCATGTCAGACATTGTGCAAAGTACTATGTATGTACTGCCTTAGTAATTCTTATAATAGGAAAGAGCATGAAATAGGTACAAGAAAAGCCCAGTGCTACTGTATGTGCCATCTTACTAGCCTTGACCTAGAATATAAATCAACTCACTGCTTCCCTCATCAAGAAGGTCTTGTTTATAGAAAGAAAGAAAGAAAACTATGACAAAGCACAGGTTGTTTAGTGATCAACTGACTTATGTTCTGCTGTCAGCTGTGTGTCTAATTGTAGATGGGTATCAACCAGCCCTCACCTTCAGGGAACACTGGGCTAACCTCCCTAATGTCACAGTCTTTTTTTTTTTGTTGTTGTTGTTATTAAAGTAGAATTCACAGACATTTGACTGCAGACCCTGCAACTCGTGTTAATAATAATAATAATAATAATAATAATTTCTTTCTAAAGGATATGCTAATGTGTTTATTGTTGTTTTATAGCCTAATAGGTGAATTTTTTATAGCATAGGCATTCTAATTGTGAATCACAATTTGTTATCTTGCTTTAAGACCAAGTCATCTCAGAGGAAAGACTGATAGTGTACAGTTATTTTAGTTTCTTTATCTCTTACTCAGGTCTGGGAGACAAAAAAGGTGTGTAAGAACTCTGCCACAGTGTTAAACCAGGAAATAGATGTTGTGTTCCAAGAAAATGAAATGATGGTTCTGGCAGTTGACAACATAAGAGGTCTACAAGTGAGTATATATTTAAAAATTTATTGGAAACATTGTTTTGGTTAAGCTCATCCTTTTCCTATTTGTTTTTGGGTTCGGGATGAGGTGTATGGTTCTAACAGGTGTCAACTAGGCATTAGTTGAATAACTAACTACACGGCTTTTGAGTCGAGGTTTGGATTTGTCAGCATCAGAATTAAATTAGATGCCACTTTCCCTTTAACCTTGTTTCTCTCTTGTGGAAGTCTGTGTTTACATCTCTTGATTTGAGACTACTACAAAGACAAACTTAAATTTGTTCACCATAGTGATTTGATGTGTCTGATAGGGTAAGCAAGGAGTGAACATACTGACTGAAGTTGTTGTTGTTGATTTTTTTTTCCCCTATTAGGAAAGGAATGTAGAGTTTTTAGGAATAAAAATCATCTTCAGTGGAGGAGTTTCAGTCATTAGAGCTGAGGTTGAGGGAGCTGGATTTCACATCCAGAAGCATTCCTGCTCAATAATTCACTTCTTCACACATATGTTTGGTAATTTTTGAATACTTACTAGTCCCAGAGAAAGAAGGGATTGTGTTAATAACATTAGAATATTATTGCTTAGGGAGCCAAACAGTTCATCATCGGCTGATATCCCTGTGGCCACAAACAACAGTCCCAGAGGTTCACTGACAGAAGAAAGGTATATTTGAGCTTCTGAGTGGTTGAAATAGAGTTAGCAGAAGACTTAAGGACCATTGTTATCTAGCGGGTCAGTGCCACTGAGTTGGGGCCTGAGTAAAGTGAACTCTGAACAGAAGTCCAGTGTGCTTGGCATCACCTTGGCAGAGAAGTCCTGGAAGTGGGGGTAATGCTCACGTCACACAAGAGGTTGTTTTCACGGTGGCCAGCCCATACAGAACAGTTGGATGGTAGACCTTTGTAGGAGATATCGTTGTGAGGCTCTGAGTGAGTTGTGGTTAAGCGGGGTAGTAAGGAAAAAATATGTCACTGGGACTAGTGTGGCTCTTAAATAAACTATCAAGTGATCACCCCTTGCCCTTGAAAGAGGGTCCTGGAGAGGACAGAAACTCTAGCATAGTTGGGATTAATGATCCTTGAAACGTTTATTTTATTTTAGAGCCTTTCATTAACTCTTAGATCAAAAACATAATCTGCATTGATCGCGATTATTTTTTCAGTGGTGGTCCTGGGGATTAGACCCAGGCTAGCTTTCTAACATTGAACTGCTGTTATATAAAGAATGAAAAGTCCCAAATCATTCAGTTTTTACCAATGGCGACTCAAGAGCCAGATGCTGAGATGAAAACTTGTTTGCTCAGAGAGGCAGAGAAAGCACCCAGGTGATCTTCCTACTCAGCTCTCATCCCAGAAGCAAAATAGCCAAAAGCTCGCTAGTTCACCTGACAGCCCAGGAGGAGAAGGCCAAAAGCCCAAGAGCTCCTTCTTCTCCACAATGTCTTAAAAACTCTTCTCTCACAGTCCCTCCTTTCTACTTAATCCCTGTCAGCTGGTTTCTTGTTCTACTTCTTGACTTAGGGTTTAATTTTATTAAATTCAGTGTACAGAAAGCTCTTGGATTAGAGGTGTGTGTTAGGGCTGAGCCACACCAAACAATAAACAAGCTTTTACAGTTCATAATCTCAGGGTTCACAATGGAATCAAATATCCTGGAACACCAGCCTTTGAAATACCTTGCTAGTTTCTAGGGAAGGCTTTAGTAGTGATAATCTGATCTCTCTTTCTTTTAAAACATTTTATTTATTTTTACTATGTGTGTGTTACCTGAATACATGTGTTTATACCCTGTGTGTGCAGTGCTCACAGAGACCAGAATTATATCTCCTGGAGCTGGAGTTACAGACCAATTTTGAGTTAGCATGTAGGTGCTGGGAACTATACCTGGTTTTCTGCTCTTAGCCACTGGGCCTTCTTTGCAGCTGCAAGTTTTATTTTTTGACTATTTATTTTTACTTAATATAGGGAGCAAGAGTTCATGTGAAAGAATGGGATGTGAAAGTGAGGTAGAGCACATGGAAAGCTGGGGAAGGACTGCAGACCGCAGGCAGAGCTTAGAGTATTTAAGCTTGAGTGCTCAGGTTGGTGCAGTGGAGACCCAGAGCACATTCAGACTAGTGCCAACTGGCTCTGTGGTGACCAAACTTTATTGCTTCTCATTTTGTCACCTTCCATGCCCTTTCCATCTTGAGCAATCTGTGAGCTGGTTACAGATTAAGGCAGACTCTAAGTTGAAGAGTTTCCTACCTGGGTATCCATAGTTCATGTCACGTGGGAATTTGTCTTCCACATTCTGGGTTTTAGAGTGAAATTGTAAAACATCTCTAAGTTTATCTTGATCAATATTTTATAAATTCACACACCATCCTCTCAATATGATGATCAGTGTTCTGCATTTATGGTATGAACTTGGATAGGAAATTGAATGTGAATTCTTTATGTACTTTTTTTTTTCTTTTTAATAGACTGAGTCTTTTGCTTGGGATATTTTTATTGTAGTTCTTTCCAAGGTCATTGTTCCCTTGCTTGTATATTTTTAAATCAAACCTATGCAACCTTTCAGTTACAGTTGTCATAAGCAAAGGATGATGAATTTGCCTGATTAAAAATATTGTTTTTCTATATATCATAGTTTTCAGGAATTTAGAGGACAGTTTAACTGACAAATAGTTGTTCCAATAAAGTAAATGTAGAATTTTTAAATTATCAATTAAAAGAAGTGTTGAATTTGATTTTTGTGGAGAAAGATAATCAGTTTTCAGTAGTTGAGTCTTAATATTGCTTGACAGTTTTATACTTGATGTGATGCATTGTGATCATATACACCCCATTACCTTCTCTTATTCCACTTACTTTGAACCCCCCTTCCCCAATAAGTTGCTCATTTACTTTCTGGTATAGGTGGTGTGTATGTCCTACTGAGTTTTACATAGATTCGGGGTTAGTTACTAGAACATGGCAATTAGTCAGTGGTGACCCAGCTAAAGAAGATGACTTCTCTCCCTGTAACTATTAACAGCTAATGAGTCCTCATGGAGGGGTAGTACCTCCCAAGCCCCTCACCATTAATAGTGGATTTGTTAAAGGGCCTAATCATGTAGAGAGATTATGAAGGTAACCATAGTTATTGTAATTTCATACTTGCAACGGTCATGTCATATCCAGGAGATAGCATTTTACAGCATACCTCTCCACTTTCCGGTTCTTAACATTCTTGTAGTACCCTCTTCCATGATGTTCTTTGAGCCTTGGAGGAAGAGATACAGATGTCTTATATAGGGCTAAATACTCAATAGTTACTTAATTCTCAGCACTGTTACTAGCTATGGTTCTCTGCATTAACTGCTGACCATTGCAAAAGAAGACTCTTTGACCAAGGTTGAAAGCAGCATGGATTAGTCTGTGGGTATAAAAATAGGTAGCTAGACTGCTTGGGAGGCAGTTTGACAGCATATCTCTTTTCAAAATAAGAGTAGTAACTTCCTTGCCTAGAGCCTGTGACCTCCTCAGCCATGGGCTTTTGACCACCAGGTTTACAGTGCCAGGCATGAATTCCTTTTATGTAGCAATCCACAAATCCAACCAAAAAGAGGTTGGTTATCCCCATAGCAGTCATGCTACTGTTGCACAATCTTACTTAGCAGGTCTGTAGTATAGCATGCAGTGGCCACAGTTAGGTAAGAGCATTGATGAATTTTCTTTCCCAGCAGCCTGGAGTAATTTGGTCTTGACTTTAAATATCTAATAGAGCAAAGCATTTTGGCAAACTGTTAATAAAGGTAAATCTATGTATTATTAATTAACCTTACTTATAATCAGTGTAGCTGAAACAATTTTATTGCATGTGTCATGCTGAGAAATAATTCAGATTTTTTGGTCATAAAACTGAGTTAGAAATGCATCTAATAATTTATTTAAGCTTGAGAAATACTCCCTGAGGTCATGTCTGTCTGTCTGTCTGTCTATCTATCTATCTATCACAATTTATTCCTGTTGTATCACAGCTGCAGCCCACTCCCTCGTCTCCTCCCAGTCCCACCCATCCTTCCTCTTCTCCCTGTATGCCCTTTCTCTAGTCCCCTGATAAGAACTCCACAAGGAGAACAACATAGCCAAAAAACCTGGGCCCAGGGGGTCCTGCAGAGACCAATACTCCAACCAAAGACCATGCATGGAGAGGACCTAGACTCCCTGTTCAGAGGAAGCCCATAGGCTGCTCAGTGTCCAAGTGGGTTCACTTAGGTAAGGGGATCAGGAGCCATCTCTGACATAAACTCAGTGGTTGGCTCTTTGATCACCTCCCCATGTGGGGGATGCAGCCTTGCCAGGCCACAGAGGAAGATGATGCAGCCAGCCTTCATGAGACCTGATAGGCTAGGATCAGGTAGAAGGGGAGGAGGTTATATCTTTTAATTGAGGTGCTAAGGCACTCAGTTTTTAATTTTTATTATTTATTTATTTATTTATTTATGATTTAAAAAAAATAATCATTAGCATTAGGTAGAGGTTATAAAGTTGGATAATCTTAGTTTAAGAATTACGTCAGTGACAGAAATTATGGTTTCAAGTTCCTTCTGTAAGATCTATCTCCACACCCTCAAAGAAGGAAAGAATCTTAATTTATCTTGTTTTGTGAGTGATTCAGAGTATATAAATTTCAATTTTGGGTTATCATTGTGTGTAATGTCTGTCTCAGTCCTGTTTCACAGCTCCTTTGAAGATTTCAGAAAGGTATATTATAACAAATGATAACCCTATTAAAACAGGCTCTGAGAAGAAATAAAAGACAGGATGTGGGGCTGGCTGTGAGACTGCATTATCAGATAGCTGTGTCTCAGGTGGTGGGCAGCAACTACTTTTCAAACCCTTTTAAAGCTTGTTTTATTTTATGAAAATGGATTTGAGCCACATAAGTGAAGTAAAATGAAAGCATAAAGTGCTAAATACAGCTACTGAGTTTAGGATCAGGCTTTGTTGTTTCCCTGAGAACTCTTGGTTATTGTCTGTGCTTTCTTTTACTTTTCAACCGAAGCCTCTCTTTGGAAGAATAACAACAGAAAAATGCACATATAGCCTAATAACTTGCCTTCTTTTTCATTAGCTCATTGCTGGGAAGACAGGCCAGATTGATTACCTGCCTGAAGCTCAAGTCAGCTGCTGCTGCCTGAGTCCACATCTTGAGTATGTTGCATTTGGAGATGAGGACGGAGCCATTAAGGTATTCAGTTCTAGTCTTCAGAGCTGCGACTAGAGTTACTTATTTAAAACTAATCCTATGCTTGCCATTGCACACCTGTATACTAAGCAGATCTCTCTGTGATCTAGTGGTCATATTCCATAGGTTCTACATCTACCTGGTCACTGTCTCTTTACATCACTCCTGCTTCTTGAGCTTCCTGTGTTTCTCATTCTGTAGGTGTCTTGCTGTTTTGTACATATTAAAAAGTTAAACATGTTTAGCCAACTGTACAAAAAGCATTACTCTCTCTTAGAAATAGCCATATGTTGTCATTTTCCAGACTTTTGAGAATATCTGCACAGGGCCTTCTGTGCCCACTCTTCCACCAGTTCTTGATTTTTACATTTGATGTCAGGTGTGTTCACCACCCACAATCCTGAGCATACCCAGCAAGACCAGTAAATAAAAAGAATCAGGTTCTGATGCAGAAAAGGTATTACAATGAAAATCATTTTGTATGAAAATATTCTGACCTTTATTACATTGCCGAGTTCATCACAAAAGTACCTGTTGTCTAGCTACAGGACTTAGCGAGCACTGGTTTTTCTTACCTAGGCTTTTGGGCATTGCTTTCTTATTTATCACCAGTGGCATTAGCCCCCTTTATTTTACCATGGGTTCCTTTTCAGAAGGGATTACACAAATATTCTCTAGGTCAAATTACCCCACAAGAGGAGACTAATGACTCACACACAGTGAAGAGGCAGTGATGTCAGAGCTGCTAGGTCTCCCTTGGCAGCTGTAGCCGTGTGCATTCAGATAAGACTGGGCAGTGCTGCGAGCAAGTCTCTGACAGCTGTTTGTTGGACACAGGGTTATTGTATGACTACAGGTTTTCTTAGTTTTCTCTCAGCCTCCTTTTTTGTATTGCTGTGTAGTATTCATTTGGAATGGGTCCGTGGTTTCCCTTTGCTGGTCCCCAGCACCCACATGATAATGATGAACAACCACCTGTAACTCCATTTCCAGGGATCTAAGGCTGTTTTCTGACCTCCACAGGCATGAAGCACACACGTGGCACACTTAACAAGCATGTAGGCAAACACTCATATATGTAAGAAAACCACAAAAACATCTTTTTACTACATTCTTAACTTCCTCACAGTTCTCACATAATATAAATATGCAGTGAACCATGTGAAAATGCCAATATCTGGATATTTTAATTGATTTTTAACATTTAAAAATGGCAATTAAAAAAAACAATGGCTACTGTTGACTGTTCCGTCGGATACTGTGATTCTTGTTTTGCATATGTCTGGTCTCCTAATTCCCACGGCTTCCATAAGCGGCAGAGCTTAGTAGTCCATTTTAAGTCTCGGAATGAATTGCCCAGCGACCAGTGCCACTTTGCTTTCCCTCTAGGAATATCGAATGTTCCACTCTTTTTTGAAGGTCGCAGTCACACTTTTTGCTTTGAAGTCACAGTCTTTGCTTTTTGAAGGCACATTTTTCCTAAAACATATGGATTAGATTTCTAGAATGTTCTTTTATAGAACCATCTTGTATGTTATTTTTTAATTTTTTATTTATCTTTTATTAATTACACTTTATTCATTTTGTATCCCCCCATAACCCCCCCTCTCCTCCCGGTCCCACCCTCCACCCCTTTCTGCATGCATGCCCCTCCCCAAGTCCACTGATAGGGAGGTCCTCCTCTCCTTCTTTCTGATCTTAGTCTATCAGTTCTCATCAGAAGTGGCTGCATTGTCAGGGTTCTAGGTTATCTCCATGGATAGTCCTTGATTGGAGTATGAGTCTCTGGGAAGTTCCCTGTGTTCAAATTTTCTTGTTCTGTTGCTCTCCTTGTGGAGACCCTGTCCTCTCTAGCTCTTACTATTTCCCACTTCTTACATAAAATTCCATTCACTCTACCCGTCAGTTGGCCATCAGGCTCAGCATCTGCTTTGACAGTCTGCACGGCAGAGGCTTTCAGAGGCCCTCTATGGCAGGTTCCGAGGTTGTTTCCTGTTTTCTTCTTCTGGCTTTCAGAGGCCCTCTGTAGCAGGTTCCTAGGTTGTTTCCTGTTTTCTTTTTCTTCTGATGTCCATCCTCTTTGCCTTTCAGGATGGGGATTGAACATTTTGGTTAGGGTCCTCTGTTTTGCTTAGTTTGTTTAGATGTACAGCTTTTAGTGGGTTTATTTGATATTGTATGTTTATATGAGTGAGTATATACCGTGAGTGTCTTTTTGCTTCTGGGTCAACTCACTCAGGATGATCCTTTCCAGGTCCTACCATTTACCTGCAAATTTCATGATTTCCTTATTTTTCATTGCTGAGTAATACTCCATTGTATAGATGTACCACAGTTTCTGCATCCATTCTTCAGTTGAGGGGCATCTGGGTTGTTTCCAGCTTCTGGCTATTACAAATAAAGCTGCTACAAACATGGTTGAACAAATGTCCTTGTTGTGTACTTGCGCCTCTTTTGGGTATATGCCTAGGAGTGGTATGGCTGGATCTTGAGGAAGCACTATTCCTAGTTGTCTGAGAAAGCGCCAGATTGATTTCCAGAGTGGTTGTACCAGTTTACATTCCCACCAGCAGTGGAGAAGGGTTCCCCTTTCTCCACAACCTCTCCAGCATGTGTTGTCCCTTGAGATTTTCATCTTGGCCATTCTGATGGGTGTAAGGTGAAATCTCAGGGTTGTTTTGATTTGCATTTCCCTAATGGCTAATGAGGTTGAGCATTTCTGTAAGTGCTTCTCTGCCATTCGATATTCCTCTGCAGAGAATTCTCTCTTTAGCTCTGTTCCCCATTTTTTAAGTGGATTACTTGGTTTGTTGCTTTTCAGCTTGTTTAGTTCTTTATATATATTGGATATGAGTCCTCTGTCAGATAGAGGGTTGGTGATGATTCTTTCCCAATCTGTAGGCAGTCGCTTTGTTTTGATGATGGTGTCCTTTGCTTTACAGAAGCTTTTCAATTTCATGAGGTCCCATTTATTGATTGTTGCTCTTAGAGCCTGTGCTGTTGGTGTTCTGTTCAGGAAGTTTTCTCCTGTACCAATGAGTTCTAGGGTATTCCCCACTTTTTTTTCTAGCTGATTTAATGTGTCTGGTTTTATGTTGAGGTCTTTGATCCACTTGGACTTCAGTTTTGTGCAGGGTGATAAGTATGGATCTATTTTCATTTTTCTACATGTAGACATCCAGTTGGACCAGCACCATTTGTTAAAGATGCTATCTTTTTTCCATTGTATGGTTTTGGCATCTTTGTCAAAAATCAGGTGTCCGGAAGTGTGTGGGTTTATTTCTGGGTCTTCTGTTCGATTCCATTGATCCACCATTCTGTTTCTATGCCAGTACCATGCAGTTTTTATAACTGTTGCTCTATAGTACAGCTTGAGATCAGGGATGGAGATACCTCCAGAAGATCTTTTATTGTAGAGGATTGTTTTAGCAATTCTCGGTTTCTTGTTATTCCATATGAAGTTGAGAATTTTTCTTTCCAGGTCTGTAAAGAATTGTGTTGGCAATTTGATGGGAATTGCATTAAATCTGTAGATTGCTTTTGGTAAGATGGCCATTTTTACTATGTTAATCCTGCCAAGCCATGAGCATGGGAGATCTTTCCATCTTCTCATATCTTCCTCTAATTCTTTCTTCAGAGACTTGAAATTTTTTTCATACAAGTCTTTGACTTGCTTGGTTAGGGTTACACCAAGGTACTTTATGTCATTTGTGGCTATTGTGAATGGTGTTGTTTCTCTAATTTCTTTCTCAGCCCTTTTGTCTTTTGTATACAGGAGTGCTACTGATTTTTTTGAGTTAATTTTGTATCCGGCCACTTTGCTGAAGGTGTTTATCAGCTGTAGGAGTTCCCTGGTAGAGTTTTTGGGGTCACTCATATATACTATCATATCATCTGCAAATAGTGATAATTTGACTTCTTCCTTTCCCATCTGTATCCCCTTGATCTCCTTCGACTGTCTTATTGCTCTAGCAAGGACTTCCAGCACTATGTTGAAGAGATATGGAGACAGTGGGCAGCCTTGTCTTGTCCCTGATTTCAGTGGGATTGCTTTAAGTTTCTCTCCATTCAGTTTGATGTTGGCTATAGGCTTGCTGTATATCGCCTTTACTATGTTTAGATATGTGCCTTGTATCCCTGATCTCTCCAGTACTTTAAACATGAATGGATGTTGGATTTTGTCAAATGCTTTTTCAGCATCTAGGGAGATTATCATGTGGTTTTTTTCTTTCAGTTTGTTAATATGGTGGATCACATTGATGGATTTCCGTATATTGAACCACCCCTGCATACCTGGGATAAAGCCTACTTGGTCATAGTGGATAATATCTTTGATGTGTTCTTGGATCCGGTTTGCAAGTATTTTGTTAAGTATTTTTGCATCAATGTTCATAAGGGAGATTGGCCTGAAATTCTCTTTCTTTGTTGAGTCTTTGTGAGGTTTAGGTACCAAGGTGATTGTGGCTTCATAGAATGAGTTTGGTAATGTTCCTTCTGTTTCTATTTTGTGGAATAGTTTGAAGAGAATTGGAGTTAGCTCTTCTTTGAAGGTCTGGTAGAATTCTGCGCTGAAGCCATCTGGTCCTGGGCTTTTTTTGGATGGGAGACTTTTGATGACTGCTTCTATTTCTTTGGGGGATATAGGACTATTTAGTTGATTTACCTGGTCCTGATTCAGCTTTGGTGAGTCAAATCGATCAAGAAAATTGTCCATTTCATTTAGATTTTCAAATTTTGTGGCATATAGACTTTTGAAGTAAGTCCTAATGATTGTTTGGATTTCCTCAGTGTCTGTGGTTATGTCCCCCTTTTCATTTCTGATTTTTTTGATTTGGGTGGTGTCTCTCTGCCTTTTAGTTAGCTTGGCTAAGGGTTTGTCGATCTTGTTGATTTTCTCAAAGAACCAGCTCTTGGTTTCATTGATTCTTTTAATTGTTTTATTTGTTTCTAATTGATTGATTTCAGCCGTGAGTTTGATTATTTCCAGCCGTCTACTCCTTTTTGGTGTGTCTGCTTCTTCTTTTTCTAGGGTTTTTAAATGGGCCATTAAGTTGCTTGAATGAGCTGTCTCGAGTTTCTTCTTGAAGGCACTTAGTGCTATGAACTTTCCTCTTAGCACTGCCTTCATTGTGTCCCACAAGTTTGGGTATGTTGTGTCTTCATTTTCATTGAGTTCTAGGAAGACTTTAATTTCTTTCTTTATTTCTTCCCTGACCCAGCTGTCATTTAGTATCAAGTTGTTCAGTTTCCATGTGTGTGTAGGCTTTTTGCTATTTCTGTTGTTGTTGAAGTCCAGCTTTATTCCATGGTGATCAGACAAGATACAAGGGATTATTTCAATCTTCTTGTATCTGTTGAGGCTTGCTTTGTGACCAACTATATGGTCTATTTTGGAGAAGGTTCCATGAGGTGCTAAGAAGAAGGTAAATTCTTTTGTGTTTGGGTGTAAAGTTCTGTAAATGTCTGTGAGGTCCATTTGATTCATGACCTCTGTCAGAGATACTGTTTCTTTGTTTAATTTCTGTTTTGTTGACCTGTCCGTTGTTGAGAGTGGGGTGTTGAAGTCTCCCACTATTAATGTGTGGGGATCTATATGTGGTTTAAATTTTATCAATGTTTCTTTTACAAATGTGGGTGCTCTTGTATTTGGGGCATAGATGTTCAGGATTGTGATGTCTTCCTGGTGGAATTTTCTCTTGATGAGTATGAAGTGTCCTTCCCCATCTCTTTTTATTAATTTTGGTTGAAAGTCTATTTTATCAGATATTAGAATGGCTACTCCTGCTTGTTTCTTGGGTCTATTTGTTTGGAAAGTCGTCTTCCAACCTTTTACCCTCAGGTAATGTCTATCTTTGTGTCTTAGGTGTGTTTCTTGTATGCAACAGATTGCTGGGTTTTGTTTACGTATCCATTCTGTTAATCTGTGTCTTTTTACTGGAGAGTTGAGTCCATTGATGTTGAGAGAGATTAATGACCAGTGGCTGTTAGATCCTTTGATTTTGATGTTGACTGTGGTCATAAGTTTGTGTGCTTGGTTGCTTTTTGTTTTACTGTAGTAAAGTTAATTATTTCCTGTGTTTTCTTGACAGAAGCTAATTTTCTTGGGTTGTATTTTCCCTTCCAGTGTCTTCTGTAATGCTGGATTTGTGTGTAGGTATTGTTGAAATTTGTTTTTGTCATTGAATATCTTGTTTTCTCTGTCTGTGAGGACTGAGAATTTTGCAGGGTATAGTAGCCTGGGCTGACATCTGTGTTCTCTTAGGATCTGCATGATATCTGTCCAGGCCCTTTTGGCTTTCATAGTCTCTATTGAAAAGTCAGGTGTGATTGTAATGGGTTTGCCATTATATGTTACTTGGCCTTTTTTCCTTGCAGCTTTTAGTATTTTTTCTTTGTTCTGTATACTTACTGTTTTGATTTTTATGTGGCGGGAGGATTTTCTTTTCTGGTCAAATTTGTTGGGAGTTCTGTAGGCCTCATGTATTCTTATTGGCTTCTCCTTTAACTTGGGGAAATTTTCTTCATGATTTTGTTGAAAATATTTTCTGGGCCTTGGAGAAGGGAGTCTTCTTTTTCCTCTATACCTATTATTCTTAGGTTTTGTCTTTTCATATTGTCTTGGATTTCTTGGACGGTCTGTGTCAGGAATTTTTTGGATTTAACATTTTCTTTGACAGATACATCGATTTCTTCCATTGTATCTTCTACACCTGAGATTCTTTCTTCCATCTCTTGTAGTCTGTTGGTTATGCTTACCTCTGTAGTTCCTGTTTTCTTCCCTAAATTCTTCCTCCCCATTATTTCCTCCATTTGTGTTTTCTTTAATTTTTCCAGTTCTATCTTCAGGTCTTGAGTTGTTTTGTTTACTTCCTTCACCTGTCTGCTTGTATTTTCCTCTTTTTCTTTTAGTTCCTTCAACTCTGTTTCTTTTATTTCTTTCAGTGATTTAATTATTTCTTCTCTGAAGGCCACAAACTGTTTGGCTGCATCTTCCTGTATTTCTTCACAGATGGCCATAATCTGCTTGTCTTTATCGTTCTCCATTTCTTTACGGATAGCCATGATCTGTTTGGTTTTATCTTCCTCTAATTCTTTATGTATTTTATTTGTTTCCTCTATTATCCTCTTCATCAGCATAGATGTAGGTTATCTTCTTGATTTTCTATTCTGCTGTGTTGTCCAGGGCTTTTCGCCCCTGGATGGCTGGGTTCTGGAGATGCCATAGTGCTCTGTCTTTTGTTGGTTGAACTTTTATGCTGACCTCTACCTATTGAGCTGTTTTAGGTGTTGGCTGTTAGTTTCTGTGCTTCCTGGAGTCCTGAGGTAGGGAGAATCCCCTTGGCTGGAAGATGATTTTTTCCTGAAGGAGTCCTCCTCTGCTTTTTGGTTATGGTCACTGTATGGCTAGTGTTTCTCAGGAATTGCTGCTGCTCACCTCAGGTGTATAGCCCTGAGTAGTAGCTGTGGTCTTTGTTAGGCAGAGGGGATCTCCTCTTACCCACAGAAGTTCTCAAGACAGCTGCCCCACTGCTGGGTTTCTCGTTTTAAATTTAGTGAGCTGCTGCTGTTGTTACAGTTTTCCAGGTACAGTCCTCTTGAAGAACCTGTTGATTCCCTAGCTGTGGGGTTTTCTCCCAATAGGGAAACTCAGTCTGTTATCCTGGGGCACACAGTTCTGTCCGGGAAAGTGAGAGGAGCGCCCAGCAAGTCTCTGGACCAGAGGCTGATTGCTCTACTCTGGCCCTGGAGAATGTGCACCTAGGTTGAGTTGGCACCTGGAGGCGCCACTCTGGTCTGGAGGCTGGTAACTGAGGGCTCCACTCTGATCTGAAGGCTGGGTGCCTCAGTCTGGACCGGAAGCTGTTTGTCCCTGTCTGGGATGTAGGCTGCAGGCACTGCTCTGGTCCAGACACTGTGGGTGTAGCCCTCTTGAAGGACCAGGGATTCCCACAGTTTTGTCAGTCTAGCTAGGGATAACTGGTTGATCCTTGTCACAGTATCTGAGGGCTGCTGTAATGGCTCTCTGGCTTTTGTATGTCTGAGGATGCAGCTGTGTGTCCCAGTGCCCTATGGGAACTCAATAATGGTGGCTGAGCACAGCGCTCTTGCCTGTATTAGAAAGCTTGAGCCTAGAGTCTGCGTGAATCCAGAAAGTCTTTTGGTGCTGGGTGTCCTGATTGTTAGACCTGATGATCCCCCCCGCTGGGGGTTTCCTCCTGCCAGGGACACCCAGTCTTTGCTTTGGGGACCGGCGTTCTGTCTAGGGTGTCGAGTAGAACCCACAGGCACGGACGCCCGCCCGTGGCTCCGCCTTTCTGGCCTTTAGGAGCCTGTGCGTCTGCCTAAACTGGGTAATTTCCCCGAGACCTTTTCGGGGTGGGGGTGTCGGCTGAGTGTTCTGAGATCAGACCAGCCGTTTCCCTCCCTGTGGGTTTGCACCTGACAGTGAAACTCAGTCTCTGGTGCCTGGTGCCCTGGTGCCCACAGTTCTATTTGAGGCGGCGAATCAGGCAGGGCTCTGTGCAGGCGCCTGGGTCCCTGGCTCTGGCTTCTGGCTGGCTCCTGGGGTGCCCACAGAACCCGAGTCTTTTCCAGGGGATGTCTGGGTGACCTAAGGTCAGTCCCAATCATTTCCTGCTCCGTGGGGTTATCTCTCGACTGGGAAATCCAGTCTATGGTGTTGTGGGCCCACAGTTCAGTCTGGGACAGTGACCAGATCACGCTGGCGTATAGCTCTGGGCTGGCGACCAAGCGCCTGGCGGAACCAGGATCTCTTTTGCAGTTTAGCTGGGTGAGTTAAAGCTGATTGAATCCCCCACCGTGGATACCCACCGTGGGGTATCCTCTCACCTGGGAAACACAATCACTTGTGTTTTATGGCCGCGAGTTCTGATTGCTGGTCACTGTGCCGATCCTGCTGTGCTACTGCTCAGAATGAGAGTCCTCCCGGCGCCGCCAGGCCCATCACTACTTTCTAAAGCTCTGTGTTTGGCCTTCTAAAGCTTGTTATTATTGCACTGTTCTCCAGCCTTCTCTAATCCCTATACCTTGTCAGCCTTTATATCTCCTTAATCTGTTCCCCCTGAAGAGCTTGCCTTGTGTGATGCAGGATTTTTATCCTTTTCTCTTTCTCACTCTTCATAAACTGCCATTTTTATTTTGGAGACTGAGCCCAGACTGTCGCTTCTTTTGATGACTTGGGTAGTTGAGCACTGAAAAGAGTCACTGGTTCCTCCTGCCATTTGGCCATTTCAGTGGCTACTCGGTTGGGGCTGGGGGATCAGGTGTGTGCATATACATGTGAGCGTTGTTGGGGGTGTGGTGCCTAAGTATTGCTTCATTTCCCTGCATTGATTTTTTGTGGTTTTTCTGTTTTGAAGATTATAGAACTTCCAAACAACAGAGTTTTCAGTTCTAGGATTGGGCACAAGAAGGCTGTGCGGCACATCCAGTTCACTGCTGATGGGAAGACACTCATTTCAAGTTCTGAAGATTCTGTAATTCAGGTGAGAGAATGAAAGAGCTAACATTTGCACATTAGGGAGAGGAACAAAAGGACACTTCATATTAATGCTGTGCTAAAACTTGGTCACTTAAACTATTTTGGGTGTATATTCTGACTGTACATATAGGCTTTATAGAGTCTATAGTTCATATTTTTCTGTGGGTGTGGCATGGTAGGCAGTGCACAGAGAATGTTACTTATTTTGAGTTAAGTATTTAAATTCTTCCTGTCTTGGCATTGATATTTATATGTATACTTATATTTTTGCCACTTTATTCTATTTATTATTTGTTTTATTTTATTTATAAAGAAATAAAATAATTTTTTACTTTCATGACTAAATTTTGTCTTAAATTTTTTGTTTTTGTTTTGTTTTTGTTTTGGTCATTCTTATTTTCTGAGTCAAGGCCTTGCCATGTAGACCTAGATGGCCTAAAACTTGCTTTGTACAGACCAGGCTTTCTTTTAACTTTTGGCAATCTTTGTGTCTCAACCGCATGAATGCTGGGATTACAGCCATGTACCACCATGCCAGCTCCAATTTACATGATTTATCCTGTCTTATTAAGAATAACATTTATTGTGGTATTAAAGTTCTACCAAAAAAATTAAAATCAGTTTCCATAATTATGTATAGTGAGACTTTGAGTTCACCCTATATTTTCTTAAAATTCATTTAATTTTTATTAAGTTCTAATACATATATTTCAAAACCATATGATGTTTATTACACCGGTAGCTTATTGATATTTAGGTATTTTTAGATCTTTGTGATCTTGTCTTTTGATGTTTACCTTCATGCCTCCATATGGCAAGCTTGTAGTGCTATCCTAAATTTTCCACCTGGAGAATTGCTGACGTTTCAATGGTGGGGATTTAACATTTGTTCTCCCACCTCTTCTGTCTTCAACATGTGTGCACGCATACATGGACTCAGAGCCATTTGTCAGACCCGCCATCACAAGAGTGTTGACAAAATTGTGCTTAGATCCTAAATATCCCAACTATGACCAAGCAGCCTGTGTACTAAAGGGTATTGCGAATTCAGTTCCTGTCTTTTTATTTTTTATTTATTTTTAATTTTTAGATAGGCTTTTACTATGTAGTTAGGCTGTCTTGGACCTCGCCATGTAGCATAGGCTTCTTGGTCTTAAACGCAATATTTTCTTGCCTCAACATCTTAAATTCTGAGATTACAGGCATGCACCACACCTCATGGTTTCAATTCCTATGGTAACAGAAAAATTCAGTCTTTGATTACATGTGGCTGCAGATTTTACTTTAAAACTTTAAAGGCTCATTTTTCCCTCTAATTTCTAAAATTTATATTATTAAGTCTAAAGTTGTTCTGACTTTTTGTTTTGTTTTGTTATTGAGATAGAATCTCACTGTGTAGCTCTGCCTGTCCTGGATCTCACTGTGTAGACCGGGCTGGCCTTGAGCTCATAGAGCTCCTTCTGCTTCTGCCTCCCATGCCGGGACTAAAGACATGTGCCACCATTCTAAGTCTTTAAATCCTTGTGGGAGATTTTGAAATCTTCCCTGTGGTTGCACAATTGTGGAATGTCATGATAACGTACCTTGGTGTGCACTAGTTGCTGTCTATTTTGTTTATTTTGTTAGTTTCTTTTAAGGAAACTTACTCTTAAATTCAGACTTCACTTATTTATTTCTTCTTTTCTCTTTTCCTCCTCTGGTCCTATCTGATTATCTTTTTATAGAGCCCATTATTCATTTATTGGCCAGTCCTCTTGTCCTCATTTTTGGTTTAGTGTTTGAGCAGGGTCCTTTATAGCCAGGCCAGCTTTGAACTTACCATGTAGCTGAACATGGCCTTTTGGTTCTTCTGCCTCCGTCTCCTGGGGCTAGCCATGTACCACAGCACTTGCAGTCTCTCCCTGCACTTACACTTTTTATACTGTCCTGTGCATTCTGAATTTCTTTTTAGGTTTTATATTTTTACCCCTCTTACTGATTTTTTCCTAGTTCTGTCATATTTTTAATGTCCAAAAACGTCTTTCTTTCTTTTCTTTTTTTTTTGAGATAGGGCTCACTCTGTAGCTCAGGTTTACTTCAATCTTGTTAATGTAACGTAGGCTGGCCTTGACCTCAGAAGGATCCACCTGCCTCTGCCTCTAGAGTGCTGGGATTACATGCATGTGTCACCACTCCCACCCTAGCAAGTGTTCTACACCTTGGCTAGACTCCTAGTTTGTTTGTTTGTTTTTTCACTTGAGGCAGGGTTTCTCTGTGTAGCCTTGGTTGTCCTAGACTCATTTTATAGAACAGGCTAGCCTCGAACTCACAGAGATTCATGTGCCTCTGCCTCCGACTCCTAGTTTTATTTAATGCATATTTCTTATGCTGGCAACTTTTAACTATCTCATTAAAAACTGTCTTGGAAAATCACTTGCTGTATTGTGTCCTTGTGAAGGTATGGGATCGGAAAGAAATTTGGTTTTAATACAGAAACTTTATTATTAGGCTCCCATGATTCATATAACAGTCACATTTCTTCCTCTCCAGATGCCTTTGAAATGGAGAAACTTTAACTACATCAGATAAATCCTGTTGGGACATTATATGCAGTGTGAACTTAAATTCATAAGGTTTTATGACCTGTTTCGAGATATTCTCAGCCAGAGGGAAAAATAATTTTTAGAAATATTTTTAGAATAGGAGCTATTTTTAAGAATACAAGTTGTATTTTATCTTCTTTTTTTGGACTGCTCAGAATGATTTTTATGTATAATGCTTTTAAAATATGCTTATTTTATGTGAGTACTCACACATAGGCACACCTTGGACTCAAGCGAGCTCATGTGGAGGTCAGAGTACAATGTGCAGGAAATGGTTCTCTTCTGCCATGTGAATTCCAGGGATCCAGCTCAGGCTGTGAGGCTTAAAAAGTATGGGCTTGCTGGGTGTGGTGGTGCTTGCCTTTAATCCAAGCACTTGGAATCGGAGGCAGCTGGATCTGAGGCCAGCCTTGTCTATATGGTGAGTTCCAAGACAACCAGGACTATGTAAAGATAGTTTCTCTTAAAAAAAAAAAAAAAAGGACCGCTTCATAAATTTTCATGTCATTTTTGCACAGGGTCCATGCCAATCTTTTCTGTGTAGTTCCAATTTTACTGTGTGTGTTGCCAAAGCAAGTGCAAGTTACAGCGTTTTAATGCTCCATGTAAAGAAACTCTTGGCAGGTATTTCTGAGAAATGATGGATTGATTTTTTTTCTTTTTTAATATATTGTGTGTGTGTTTTAAGTCTGGGTCTCATACAGCTCAAATTGGTCTTGAACTTACTTTATAACCAAGGCTGGCTTGAACTCCTGATCCTACTGCCTCTTTTGCCCAAGTGCTGGAATTGTAGGTGTGTGCAGTCGTACCTAGCTTTATTTTAGTAAATGATTGAACGAAGGTTTGTTTTAATCCTTTTGCATCCCCAGCCTGAGACATAGGTTTAGTGAATCTCTGTCAAGTTAAAGTTATTAGTAGAATTAGAATTACCCGCCTGATGATAGCACTCAACCTTGTGAAAACTGGTTTGTTTTTATAGATTTTTGACTCTCTACCTTGAGGTAAATGAAATTCATGTATCAGCTATGCTTACCTGATGATAAAAATATATTAGTTTTTAAGGTATAAGAAATCTTGTAGTCCTTCTTCTTCAGCCTTCCCAGTGCTGGGACTATAGGCATGTCCAGTCACCCATCCATCTATCTATCTATAGTATGCATACTCATAAAAATTCTTGTTAATGATAGGCATCCCCAAGTTCAACTTCAATGCATTTGATTAAGGCTGGTAGAACTTTATTATGCTGAGGTGATTCAGTTAACACAGTGTGTTTTGAGTTCAGTTAAAAGCACCACTGTCATTGTCAAGTCAGAAAATGTCTTTGAGACAGCTATTACTCTCCATTTTGGAGGTTCTCTGTAGCAGAAGTTGTTGAAGGTTCTCTTTCCTGAGGTAGAGGGCAGCAGGAAGAACCTCAGTCAGGATGGTCTTTGAATAAGCACAGCCCAGAACATTAAAATTGGAAACGTGTTAAGCATAGTCATTGCTCCTCAAGACTGCTCAAGCCCAGAAAGGGAAGGAGGGAGCCAGGACATTCTAGTGGAAATGGATTAAGGTGCTTATGTCTTGTCATACAGGGTGCCGTGACCATTTGGTATGACTTGGGGAGCCAGAAAGGCCCACGTTACTTCCCCCATCCCACAGGCTCCCAGCACTAGTTTTTAGACCGCTGAAGTGTCTAAGCTTCCCATGCTCCTCTGGACCACCGTCACTTCTAGTCCTTCTTCTGCAGTGTCCTGCTTACACAACAGATCCTACTCTTAGTGAGCTCACTTCTTTGTGAATGTCTCAAGCTAGAAGACAGGAAGCGATCCCAAACCAACACCTGCTGGGGGAAGATGGCTGCTGTGTGTGGTAGAGCAAGGGAAAGTAAGATCTGATAGGAAAAGGCTTCTGCTGTTTGCGTTCACTCACGCTAGAGCCACACTGTTAGTAATGTACATACTGTGTAGCGGCTGCTTTGTTAAGTCTTCATACTCTTTTGCAAGCATCTGATAACTATATTCATTGGACTCTGACTCTCAAGGCTGTTTCTTTCAATACTTTCACAACTTTTTTTTATTCATTCACTGCATTTAAAAAGTTCTCAGTTTGTGACTCTTTAAAAAAAAAACTTCCTAAAAAAGAATTGTTTATTTTACGAGTGTTTGTGTGCATGTATGTATATGTGTTATGTGTGTACCTGGTGCCCTTGGAAGTCAGAAGAGGGTGTTGGATCGCTTGGAATTAGAGTTATGGATGGCTGTGAACCACCACGTGGGTGCTAGGATTAGAACCTGAGTTTTCTTTCCTGCCCACCTCCTCTCACGTGCATTGAGTGCTGACCCCTATCAAACTGTCTTGAAGGAATCACTCTTTCAAATTTCACAGTTAATATCTTTGTGTAGGATTTTTTTTTTAAATGTCTCATTTCTTAGGTTTGTTCATAGTAGACCCTTGTTTGAGTCACATCTGCCTTACTTGAAAACCTGTTTATTACATTACTTGTTGTCAAGAATTTAAAAGCCAGTAAACACTGTTGCTTTGATTTAGTAATGGACTAGTTCTGCATATTGACACGACATAGAAATTTTTGTTCACTGCTGTGCCGCAGATGTTCTTGTTTGCTGATTTGTCTTGGTTGCTGGAACTGCTTCAATTCTTCCTTGTCTGTTTGTGGCTAAGAACCTCTTCCCTAAGCTGTTGTAAAATAAGAGTACCTATTGCTGCTTCTTTTCTTCTGAGAATTGCATGGAGGGCTATCTAAGTCTTTTGGAGCTTGGAAACTCCACGACCTGTTTCTACACTCCTGGCTCCCTGACCCTTAGGGCGGTAGAGCAGCTTCCCTGGTGGCTGTCTGCAGCTTCACCCGACGTGCAGCCTTGCAAATCTGCACATACATAATTGGGATAATTTTCTCTGGAAAATTTAATCAGATGGTGAGCTCACTGGCATATTGTAGGTTTTTTTCTATCTGGTGGTTTAATTAACTACTCTCCAAGCAACTGTAGAAAACAAATTTATTTAGGAGGAAAGTGTTTTACTTTGCCCCCCAGTCAAGCTAATTAACTTCAACTTTTTCTCTTTGTAAAACACAGAGACAATATTCTCTGTTACTTCCCTGTTTGAGATACTATGAAGATAAAGGACTAGATAAGAGAATATTTACCCTCTTTTCAGTGGGATGTAATTGGGGGAGGTTTATAACAGATGTTTCTTTGATATCCAGGTATGGAATTGGCAGTCAGAGGACTTTGTCTTTTTGGAAGCCCATCAGGAAACAGTGAAGGACTTCAGGCTCTTAAAAGATTCAAGATTGCTTTCTTGGTCATTTGATGGAACAGTGAAGGTAATTTGAATCCCAGATCTTTTTAAAATGTTTTTTTTTTAATTATTTTGAAAATATTCTCTTTATTTTTCTATATGTATGGGTGTTTGGCTTACATGTATGTCTGATCCATGTGTGTGCTTGGTATTCTCAGAGGCTAGAAGAGTACAAGGAACATCCGATTCTCTAGAACTAGAGTTGCAGATGCTTGTGTGACCCAAACACCAGATTTTAAAATATTATATATGTATGTATGTATGTATGTATGTATGTATGTATGTATGTATGTATGTATGTATTTTGAAACAAGCTCTCACTATGTAACTCTAGTTGGTCTGGAACTTGAATGTAGGCCAGGCTGGCCTTGAACTCACAGAGATACACCTGCCTCCTGAGTATCTGGGACTAAAGGCATGTGTACTACCATATCCAGACCCGGACTTTTCTTTTAATGAAAACATTCTGATGTTGCTGTAATTATAGTGTGGCAGCATTTAAAGCACATGAATGTTAAGTCATTAAGTGAAAAACTTTCAGTATTACGCCCGTTTTCTATTCAGTGCAGTCATCTACATCTGTTGTATGTTTGTAAGCATTTATGTTAAAGGAAGCATAAGGGATCAGAACAGCTACTGTTCTAAAACTTGTTTTTTGGTATGTTTTGTAGCTGATTGTGTTCTTTAAAATTTTTTTATTTGTATGGGTGTTTTGCTTGCATGTATGTCTGTACCGCGCACATACAGTACCCATGGAGGCTGACCCACAGAGGCCAAAAGCATTGACTCTTTTGGAACTGGAGTTAGATGGTTGTGAGCCATCTTGTAGGTGCTGGAAACCTGGATCCTCTGGGAAAGCAGCCAGTGCTCTTAACCACTGAGCCTTTCCAGTCCCCTTTCATCAAACCTCCTCATCTCAAGGCATCCTTCCTTCCTTTCTCCTCTCCTTGTTTTTCGATTCTAGGAATCAAACCTGGGCTTTGCACATGCTAAGCAAGCATTCTGCCAGTAACCTACATTCCCTTCCCTTGTTTTTTTGAACTGTGCTACGTAGCCCAAGTTGGCCTCGAACCTGTTGTCCTCCTGCTTCTGTTTCCCCTTACCTTGGGGTTACCATTGTGCTTCATCATGTATGACAAAAAAATGTTCTTAAGAGTGTTACCTAATCTTTTTCTTTCCCCTCTTAAGGTATGGAATATCATTACTGGAAGAATAGAAAAAGACTTCATTTGTCACCAGGGTACAGTACTTTCTTGTGATATTTCTTCTGATGCTGCCAAGTTTTCATCTACCTCTGCTGATAAGACTGCAAAGGTCAGTTATCACGTAAAGTGTCCATGTATAAAACTTTTGGTATTGATTATCATGAGTCCAAATAATATATAAGGCAGGGTAGTGACAGATTCTATTTACATATTTATATCAAATGTAATAATTTATTTGTGTATTTGTGTGTGTGTGTGTGTGTGTGTGTGTGTGTGTATGTGACAGAGAGAAGGAGCCTGCCTGAGTCGTAGTGCTGTGTATAGGTAAGAGGACAATGCTGGATGTTTGTTCTTTCCTCCCTCCTTGTTGAGGCAGGTCTCATTGTTTCTACTGCTTTTGCTTGTTGTGACTCCAGACCCAGAGTCTCCCAGGTGATTTTCCTGTTTCCATCTCCCACCCTGCCACAGGAATGCTGTAGCTAACAGATACAGGCTGCTGCATCCAGCTTTTTACAGAGTCGGGTTGTTGTGCTAATGAGGCCAGTGCACTGGCTGAGCCATCTCTCTGACCCCTGTCTCATATTTTAGGACATGTACTGCTAGAACTTTCACTCCCTCTAATCTTATTTGATCTTCATATCATGGGAGTCATCATTCCAATTTTGCATATACAGAAACGAAAGCTAGAGGATTATGTGATCTGCCTGAGGTCACACACTTTTTGAGGATGCCCGTTAGCATTCATTTGCTGCTGGATAATCTAAGTGAATAACATTTAATAATTCTGATTCTCCTTTATTGCTGTATATTATGTGCAATAAAACTAATTGAAAGGGTTGTAAGTAGACACAATTTTATTCACTTGGTGTAAGCAGATACTTCTGAAGTTTTGTGATTGTGCTTCTAGCTTGGGGACTGTCAGCACGACATTCTCTTCTCTGTTCCTCCATCTTTGTTAATGACATCACTATCTAGCTGTCTCTGGGGCTTTTGTTTATTGCTGTGTTTTAGTTCCATCTGCTCTTCCTTGTTTCTAGAGACCATGCTTTCTTCCCTAGTGACTGGTGTGCAGCCTCTTGGGCGCGTCCTTCACTCTATCCTTCCTGCTGCCTCTTAAGGCTTGTTGAAACACCTATCGTGTTGCTTTCCCGGCAAGCGCTTTGATCCATCGCGGCCTTTCTTTTCAGCCACTTCCTCTGTTTCTGCCTATCCCCACCTCCATCTTGGTGTGTAAGTTGTGGCACATCATTTTAGACCCATGTTTCCTGTTAGCTCTTCAGTGAAGCCCTTTCTGACTCTCAGGCAGCATTAGCTGCACTACCTTCAGAGTTTCTATCATGTTTTATTTGTGCTCCTTGGGGCATTTCAGCTGTTCACAAAAATATTCTTGAGCTGCTTTCTTGATTAAACTGTAAACTTCAAGGAAAGGGATTATGTCTACTTCATCTCATACCGCAAGTTTTTGGTAGTGCCTGGAACATGGCAACTTTCAGTAGGTTCTGGATAAATGGTAATAATAGAATCGCAGGGAGAATATTGGAAGGAAAAGGACAGCATGCTGGATCTGATGTTACACAGCTTTAGAGGCAGGAGGATCTCTGTGAGTTCAAAGCCAGCCTGGGCCCCTGTCTCAAAAAAAAAAAAAAAAAAGACATTTGCCCAGCAGTGATATTGTAGGCAGTATGGTGGCTAATCTTTAAAGAGCTTTAATGGTGTGTAATGTCCTATGCCAGACATTTGGTTCTCTGTAATCCCATTTAATCATCACACTGCAGGAATCATTGTCCTCATTTTATGAGCGCAGAAACTGAAGCTAGAGAAACCGTGAGTTGTCACAGGTCACAAACATTTAGTAGAGTGGACCTTCTGTCTCACCCTGTGAACTGTTCTTAACTGACTCTCTGTTTTTTCCTTGTAAGCATTAACACAAAGGTAAGAAAGCTGACTCTGGTTCTTGAGCTACATTTAACTTGAATAATTAATTAAAGGGAAGTCCCCCAAAACTGACAAGGTTGCAGTTTGGAGTCTGGGCATCCTGTGAAAGTTTATGCACCACCAAATGTCTTCACTTGCATGTGATCGATCTTTGACCGTGTAGCAGCAGGGCAGGCCTTATAGATGCTGAGAGTGTGCTCACTATTCCTAAACAGTCCCAATTGCCTTCCAGATATGGAGTTTTGAATTCCTTTCACCTCTTCATGAGTTGAAGGGCCATAATGGCTGTGTCCGATGCTCTGCCTTCTCACTGGATGGCATCCTGTTGGCAACTGGAGATGACAATGGAGAAGTCAGGGTAAGGCTGCTTGAAGTAGCATTTCCCCTTTGGGTTGGGTGCCATTCTTCCCCACACTGAGGTTGTTTGCTTGATGTTTTCTGAAAGAGAGTCTTGCAATACAGCTTAGGGTGGCTTCAATCCACAATTCAATTTTACCTGGTCTGACTCCAAATCTTCCTGTTTTAGCCTTCCAAATTCTGGGATTACAGCAGCTTGGAGGCCTCTTTTAATGGGACAGGAACGCACAGGTCCTGGGGTTTTGGTTGGATGAAGCACTTTCTGCTGTCTTTCTTGTGCACACTACAGTCATAGCCACTTTCACCCCAGGAAGGAATGTATTTTAGAATTAGATAAGTCAGGTGTCCTGTTGGTATACACCTTTAATCCCAACTGTCTGAAGGCAGAGGCAGGCATATCTCTGAATTCAAAGCCAGCCTGGTCTATATAAAATGAGTTCCAGGCCAGCTGGGGCTACGTAGTAAGATGTTGTCTTAAAAAATCTTTCTAAATAAATAAATAAATAAATAAATAAATAAATAAATAAATAAGTGTTCGTAGTAAGATGTTGTCTTAAAAACCTTTCTAAATAAATAAATAAATAAATAAATAAATAAATAAATAAGTGTTACCCAGACATTTTCTACCTGTGTAAGTAGGTATTTTTATTTGGTTCTCTGATGTTAGTTTGTGAATGATTTGTCTTAATAATTTTGTAAATCATTGGGCATAAATGAATTGCAAATTCAGCTTTTTCTCATTGTGTAAAATAGAGATCTTTTTAGTCCTCTACCCATTAGTCAGGTTTGCTGCAGTCCTCTTTGGACTGTCTGTCTTTGTTAATGAAGCTGTACTGAGGCTCACATTTCCATCATGGAGTCCAAACGAAGAGCCAGTTTTCATCACTCTGAAGTTCCAAAGTTACACATCAACTGTGCCTGCTTCATGTGGGAAACAGTTTCAAGAGTTATGGCATGCTATGCTTTCGTGTCTGTGGAAAGGCCAGTATTGAAAGTACCGCATGCTAGAGATTAGAAACCATGGAAAAGCAGCCAGATTACGTGTGGTGTTAGAACAATTGTACAGAAAGTGAAAACTTGGACACTGGGATAGTTGCTTTGGTCACCATTTTGTTGTTGTTGTTTTTAATTTTTATTTTCTTATGTGTTTGGCCTGCATTTATCTGTACACCACATGCATGCTTGGTGACTGAGGAGGTCAGAAGAAGTGTCTGATCTGGCACTGGACTTATGGATGTTGTGAGCCATTGTGTGGGTGCTCGGTCTTGAACTTGGGTCCTCTGAAAGAGTAGCCAGTACTTTTAATTGCTGAGTGATCTCTGCAGCTTTGCTTACCAGTATATTTGAGGAGAATGCATTTATTTCTGGTGGTGGGCTTGCTGTTTTTGTTTGTTTGCTTTTAAGACGAGGCATTAAAAGTCAGGAGGTGTAGGTATAATGCAGAGAAATAGGGGAGTTTGCCCTTGCAGGAGTAGAGACTCTGTTGGGCTTTCCAAGAAAGTTATTATAATTCCTGATCTGTCTTATTCACACATTGTCTAGAATTTCAATGATGAAATCCTCCTTTATTTTTTTAGTTTTGGGACACAGGGCCTCATCATGTTGCCCTGTGTTTGAACTCAAAGTTTTCCTACCTCTGGTTCCTGAGCAGCTAGAAGTAGAGGTGTATGCCACCATGCCTGCTTTGCTCTCCTAATTCAGTGGAAATTGATAGCATTCTCATCCAGCACACTATTATTTTTGTTTTTAAAGAAAGAGGTCCAGATATATCATAGATGATGTATATATATACTTTGAAACTGGTAAACCTTCAAGGTTGTACTGTTAATGAATTATGTATCATGTTTCTGTAGATCTGGAATGTCTCCAGTGGCCAGCTTCTTCATTTATGTGCTCCGATTTCAGTAGAAGAAGGAACTGCTACCCATGGAGGCTGGGTGACCGATCTTTGCTTCTCTCCTGACAGTAAAATACTTGTCTCTGCGGGAGGATATCTTAAGGTAAGTGTTAATCAAGGATGCGAAAGGAAGCAGTCTGTGTCATGTCTCGGTGGTTTTCACTTGCGTTTCCTATAACACAGAGGAGAGGAAGGGAGGTTGTTATGCCCACTTTATAGTAGTAAGACCCACATCTGCAAGTCTACTTTCTCCATGTCTCTCAGGGTCTTTGGTGATGGCAGTAGCAATGTGAGAGCTTTTATCTCCCCATCTGAACCTACATGGCCCTGATTCATCTCCCATGACACTCAATAGTAAATATTTTGATTGGAATTATTTAAAAATGTATTTGTGAATTTTTTCTTGATAATAATAGTAGCAGCATATTGATTAACTTATAATAAATAGAGTTTTATTTCTGTCAGCCCACTAATCACTTTATGATGCTGAAGTTTTGCTACCTTTGGGTTATAGATGAGCAAAAATGCTTTTCATGGTGGTTATAACTTTCCTAAAATGTTGTAGTTACAAGTACCAAGTCTCATAGCAGGCCTCCTGCATCTTCACTCGTCGGTAACAAGATGTCTTCTGCACACTCAATAGCGACTACTGAGGCCAAGGCTTTCGCATGTTATAGGGCTCCAAGGTCATCTATTGGCCCATTTGTCCATTCATTAAGACTGTGTTTAGTGCCTGCTGTGTGGTGTGGTACATATTGTAGGCTTCTCCCTTCCCAGAGGTGGCTAATGTTCCATACAGGAACCAAACGAGAAATAAAGTCCCTAAAGTATAGCAGGGGCCTGAGAGACTTTTGCAAGAGGGAAGTGGAGGCACAAAGGAGAGGAATGGACAGTTTGTTTGTAAAAGGGGTAAAGGATACTATACATTATGACGACCACTTGGTCATTCTGTAAGCTTTGTCATTTACAACTGGTCCCGTAAGATTTTGTGAGATGGCTGATGCTTACTGAAAGCTGCCAGGTGGAGATGATTCTTGTTACCTCACAATACAGAGGTTCAGATGTGTTTGAATGAAGTATTTGATTGTAAGGGTCTCACCTTATTGCAGTTTTACTAAACATAAATATCTAGCTTATACAAGATAAATGAGGGGCTGTTTTCAGTTGTGAAATGATACCTCTACAGCCTGCATTAGAAATAAAAGTCTCTTAATGTTGTATTAATGCATACCTTTTGGGTACACTTTCATTTAGTCATCAAGAGCTCCTGGGCTGTTCATGCCACTTGTCCCCTTTAGTGTAAGGATAAAAACTGAACTCTGAGGATGGTGCTTATAGGAGAGCTGTTGCTATCTTTGTGTTGGAAGTGGAACTGTAACTGCTCAGCTTTCACACCAAGCTTCTAGATTCTCTGGACTCCATAGACAGCTGCCACATAACTGTGTCTGGCTTTTAGGATGTTAAAAGATCAATGAGCAGATTTTCAGTGTTCTTGGCAGGCCTTAAAATAAAGTAGCAGGATGGATGTGCTACTCTATTGCAAAGGTTATGTCTTGGGTTGGAAGAAGCTGTAGCCTGCATGTGTAGTCTATGTACTGAAGTGACAATCAGTGCTTTGCCTTCTGCTTTGATTACTAGCATATTTAAACTAATTATGTTATAACACAGCCTGCATCTACCCAGCATGGTAATGAGACCATCCAAAGGCACAGAACAAATTAGGAGGAAGAAGAAACAGCTGCTGGAGTGGCCAAGAAATTAGGCCTTTTGGGTCTGTTTACTTTAAAATTTAAGCAATATAAGTTGAATGCCAGTAAGATAAAATAGGTGTCTAGTAGCTAAAATGTCCTTACTTTTCAAAATTATTATAAATGAAAATGTAGTATCACTTAGATTGCTAGAATGACGAGTTCGTAATAATTCAGACACCTGAAGGCAAAGGCTGATTTAAAGTGTGGAACACATGGTTGTAAATGAAGACTTTTATACTCAGAGGCAGAAGAGGATTGTCATGATTAAAGAGTGGGTCTGGGGACAGACGGCCTGAGTTCAGATCCCAGCTCTGCCACTCATGAGTTTTACATCTGTTTGCCTCATTGTTTAGTTTATAAGATAGGTGCAATGATAATTTGTATCATATTAAAGATATTTCTCATATGCCTTTTGCTTTTGTACATACTTGGGCTTCTTCCACTATCAGCAGCAGAGATAATCATGTTTTACAACTGATAGACTTGCCCGGATACATCATTATACGAAGTGCATACTTTATGTGAGGATCAAGCTTGGTGTTGCACATTTTGTGAGTTTGGATAAATCTCTGATGACATGTATCTACAGCTATAGAATCATATTGAGTAATTCATTACCCTGAAAATCCTGTGGTAGCTGCTGTTATGAAATCTTGTATTTTCAGTTCATACTAACCAGTGATTGGTTAATGGTGTATGTGTCAGGGGGGAAGACTGCATTTGGAAGTCAGAAAGTGTTCCACCTCTCCTGTCCACTTCTACTATCCCCTGTGTCTTGATTCTCTTAGGAGCCCAGGTTCCTTATTTTTAAAGTGAGGCAGTTTGATCTAGGATATAAACTCTACAAGCCTTAGTCACTAAAAACGAGTGAGTCTTTTTTCGAGCTGGACTGTATTCTTTGTGTTTTCAGTTACGGTGATGTTTCAGGAAGTGCATGCAGCTTTAGTGAACTTCACCAGCCTCTGGGGTATACATGTTTTATCAGGTCCTACTATGAAGGGTGAAGACGAATACTCAACCTAGTCTCATGAGCGAGATGGAATGCTAGGCTCTGTCCTGAGCACATAGATGAGCTCACTGTTCTGTGTTTGTGATGCTCAGGCTCTTGGTGCACTGCAAGCATTTCTAAAACACGTTTGTGTGCATTGTCTCTTGCCCTCAGTTGAGCTCTGAGATAGGACAGCGAGTTATATGAACACCACTTGATAAAGTAGTGTTAACACTCTTCATGAATTCAGTGAAGGAAGGGAAAGGAAAGGGTGTGGTAAGAGCACCTACTTCATTTGATGTGATCAGTATTCAGCATAGATTGTCACATAAACAGCCTATATCCTGGTGAAAGGGTTTTTTAGAAAGACAGTTGTGCTTTTCTCCTTCCTTGTCTGTAGCAGTCTGGGTGTCTGTTGGAGTACAGTCTCTGACTATACAGAGTGTCTTAGAGAAGAGAATTAGTCATGTGCCTAGTCCATGGAGGAGACTCTCACAATGCACTGTGTCACCAGATCTCTAGTAGCTGTTGTTTCCCTTGAATGCCTTGCAGCAGTCTTGGGTGCAGTGGCCCTGGGTGCAGACATGGCTGTGAAACCATCACCAGAGCTAATCAACAAGGCTTGAACCATTGGTAAAGTTGTCAGCAGTAAACCTCAGTTGCCATTCCTGAAGCTTGTTGCATGGCTTTGGAGTCAGGAGTAGTTGGGTAAAGGATAAGGCTGGCACTACAAATTACCATGCATTGGAATTAACAATCTAACAAAAGTTTTGTTTTTCTCTGAACAGTGGTGGAATGTTGTCACCGGGGAGTCCTCACAGACCTTCTACACAAATGGAACAAATCTCAAGAAAATACATGTGTCCCCTGACTTCAGAACATATGTGACTGTTGATAATCTTGGTATTTTATACATTTTACAGGTTTTAGAGTAAAATGGCTAAGCATTAATGTAGTTCAGCTTCTTAATTTTGAATTGGAAAAAAATTGAAGCTCTGTACATCAACTTTTTATAAAGCTGTGAAATGTACTGCGGTATTGCATCCATTGCCAAGTGTTTATGGCTGTGTAAATAATGTTAGTATAGGTGGATGAATAGTAGTGTGTCTTCACAAGTGAACACACCTTTACCCTAGTTTTTTATAGTCATCATTGTTACCAACAACTTGTCCTTAACATGCAAATGAAATGTAAATATATACTTTGTTACGCTATTGGTAATCTTCCTTGATGCATTCAAATTGGTTGGCAAAATGAATGAGAATCATTTGAAGGAATTCTATATGTTGATGCTATTGTCAGGCAGGCTATGCCTCAAGGAACTGGTGCCAGTTTTCTGAACCACACTTACCCCCAGGGGGTATGGTTTTCCAAACACAATCATGTTGCTTATTTGCACTCTTTAAATTTGCTTTAAAATATTGTGGTTTTGTGCACAGTCTGCAACATCTGTTTTGATAACTCAGTGAGTGTTGGATTTCAACAGTTCTTTCTATGAGCTAAAGTCATGTGCTAGAGAGATTTCTCTCTGTCGCCGATGATAGCCCTGTGTGTAGCTGGATTCTGTGTCTGAACTGGGCACCACACTGCACTCTTTCAGTTTGTTTTTTTGTTTTTTTTTTTTTAAGACAGGGTTGCTCTGTGTATCCCAGGCTGTCCTGGAACTTGCTATGTAGACCAGGCTGGCCTCAACTCAGAGATTCACCTGCCTCTGCTTCCCAAGTGCTGGGATTGAAGGTGTGCACCACCACTGCCTGGCTCTCTCAGTTTTTTACTTAAGTAAGCTTGACCCCATTTTAGCCTCTGCTCCAGTCAGGTGTTAGTAAGTCAGTGGTGGAGAAATAGTCCTACATATCTCTCCTTTAAAGTGTTTACTTTCAGGTAAGTGTTCATCAGTGACTTTCCAGAGTCATAAAGAGCCCCTGTCCCAAGGCCCCCAACCCACATTTCCTTGAGAAACAGTGATTATGATCCTCCTGCATCAGACTCCTAAGTATCCGAGAGAGATGGCTTTTGATGCAGAAAACACTTTGCAACATCAGTAATTCATTTTGATTTTAACCTCCTTTTAGGATCTTTAGTTGAAACTTAAATTTAATCACTTTCCCCTGAAATATTATTAAGGACAATAGAGACAAATTAGTAGTAGATGTAGTTTTCATATAAAAAATAAAATGTCTTCATATTTGCAATGGGAATTATCGAGTGTTGGCATTAATAGCAGATAGTCAGTGAGAGCTGTTTTTGTTGCTGGTGCATATTGCTAGTGGTAGTGGGCAGAGGGAATAAACCACTCATTTATTTTAGTTTTTATTTCTTTACGGTGCTGAATAGTGAAACCAGGGCCTTGCACAGGCTGCACAAGCACTCTACCACTGGGCTGTACTCCCAGCCCTTAGCTGGATTTTAGATTAGATATTCCTCCATGGCATTTGTCGGAGCTATACAGAGTGAACAAAATCTTGTATAGTGTTAAGGAAGTTTTATTTTTTTTAACCTTTTTTTTTTTTTTTTTTGGTTAGTTTGAGGAACATAGTTTACATACTGTGATTTAAGCAAATGTGATGAAGTGAAAAATCTTATTTTTTTTAAGAATAAATATTTGAATACTATGTCTTGCTTAAAAAGTTGCTGAGAACAAACTTTGTTTTTTTCAGATAACATTAGTGGCTTATCAGTTCTGTAGCTGGGATATGAAGTAACACAGTAAACATCAGTTTTAAAAAGTCTTGGTTTTGTCTCACAAATAAAGTGGAGGAAAAGACAAAGTCACACGATGGAAGAGACGGCTGTAGCTTTTATCACAGCTCTTGGGGCTGACAGAGAAGCCTCAGCTTGTGCCTGCGCATGAGCGCTTTCCTTGCTGTCCTTTTCATGTGAGAAATTACAGTGGATTTTATATATGTGAAGGTTTTGTATCATTTGTTTTATGTGTTCTGAAGACTTTTTGTATTTGTAACTTACATATGCTTTTATTTTATTTTTTATTTTTGCCTTGGAATACTGTTTAAACATGAATTTTAACAACAATAAAATTCCTGAAAAATCTTTTGAAACACATTTTGGTTTCAGACTTCTTGCTTGCCTTTTTTTTTTTTTCCCTTCCTGTTGTTAGGGGACTGGTAAAACAGCCTTCAGGAGTGGGCTGGGGAGATGAGCGCAGCCATTTAAACATGAGGAGTTGTGTTTGACTTTCAATTCCCACACAGAAAAGCCTCTCAGCACTGGGGAGGCAAAGAAAGGAAGATACCTAGGACTTCTGATTAGCCAGTGCAGCTGACTTGATACCTTCCAGGCTGATAGACACTGTCTCCAAAAAGGCTGAAAGCAATCAAGAACAACATCTGATACTGGTCTCAGGCTTCCACACACACGACACACCTACATATACACGTGCGCGCGCACACACACACACACGCACGCACACACGCACGCACACACGCACCCGTCCTGCTTGATGTAAATTGCTTAAGTGTGCTTTTCTTGAAATGTCTCTATTTTTCCATCAGTTTTAAAAGACAGCTCTACTGGATACTGCAATCTTGGTTGGAAGTATTTTTCTTCCATGCTAGCCTGGCTTTTCAGAGTTGTTTGCTTGCTTTGAGAGGTGATCTTATTCTGATCTGGTTTCCTGTGTGAGTTGTTTTCTCTCACAGCAGTTCATATTCTTTTTTTGTTCTCTTAGCATCTTTAATGTGTCGAGGAGAGGTTCTTCTGTGGTCATATCTTTTTAGAGTTCTGAATGTCTTTTGAGCTTGAATATCATTTCTTTCCTTAGAATTGTGGCATTTTCTATATATAAAATATATGTTTTAAATACATTACTTTGTTTTCTTTTATTTATTTATTTTTAAAATGATTTTATTTTTATCAATTACAGTTTATTCACTTTGTAGCCCAGCTGTAACACCCTCCCCCATCCCCTCACAATCTCACCCTCCCTCCCTCTTCTTCTCCCATGCCCCTCCCCCAGTCCAATGATAGGGGAGGTCCTCTTCCCCTTCCATCTGACTCTAGTCTATCAGGTCTCATCAGGACTGGCTGTATTGTCTTCCTCTGTGGCCTGGTAAGGCTGCTCCCCCCTCAGGAGGAGGTGATCAGAGTACCAGCCCATGAGTTCATGTCAGAGACCATCCCTGTTCCTATTATTGGGAAACCCTCTTAGACACTGAGCTGCCATGGTTATTTTATTATGTATACAGTGTTCTGCCTGCATGTATGCCTGCAAGCCAGAAGAGGTTATCAGATATCATTATTGATGGTTATAGGTCACCATGTGGTTGCTGGGAAATTGAACTTAGGACCTCTAGAAGAACAGCCAGTGCTTTTAACCTCTGAGCCATCTCTTCAGCTTTTAATTTCAACTTTTAAAATTTGCTTTTAATTTCAACTTTTACTCCATGTATTCTTAGGGTGGTCTCTTGGTCATATTCTAGAATTGTTGGAAATTGTGGTTATATTTGTTTATTATATTGTACATAATACTGTGTTTTATAAGGACATTTTCATACAAGTATTCAATGTATATTGAGCATATTTAGTCCAAACTGCTTGCCCTACCCTTTCGTACTCCTGTTCTCTCATGTTGGTCCCCTTTATCCTCTTACAAAGTTTCTCTTCTAGAACTTTTACTACATACATGATTTGTATATGTGCATTTACATATATTCACATAGCAACTATATAATATTTACATACATAGATATGTAAAACCACATATACATACATATGTATATGTGTGTATATGTATGTATATATGTGTATATGTATGTATGTATGTATGTATGTTTGTATCAAAAATGAGAGAAAACATCCATTTGTCCTGAGACTGACTTAATTAACTTAGTGTGATTATTTCCTGGTGCATAGGTTTTTCTATAAACATAATTTTCTTCTTTGGTACTGAGAAGAATTCCATTGTGTATGCATATCAGCATTTTCTTTATCCACTCTGTTTTTGGACACCTAGGTTGGGTCCATCACTTACCTACTACTTCAGTTTTTTGAGAAACTTCCATAGTGGTTGGTGTACTTTGTGTGCCCTTCAGCCGTGTATGAAGTTTCCATTTGTCCCCATTCTCAGCAGGATGTGTTTGTTTGTTTTGTTTTGTTTGAGGCTAGGGTCTCACTAGGTAGCCCTGGAATTAGCTGTGTAGTCTAGGCTGATCTTAAACTCATGAAGATTTACCTGCCCCTGCCTCCCAAGTGCTGGAACTAAACGTGTGTGCCATCACACCTGGTGTGCTGTTTGTAGAATTTCTTTATAACTTGTTCTGTCTGGGATGAGATGGAATCTCGTAGTTTGAATTCTAACTTCTCTGATGGCTAGTGAGGCTGTGTCCCTGATCTGAAGGTGGTAATTCCTGGGAGAACAGAGCTGATAAATGAGGCTGACTGAAGTTTTCAGAGCATTGCACGATTTGTACTCCGAGGGTTAAGAAGAGTCACATGAGTAAACTATATAATCACCAGCCACACGTGGCAAAAACAGGAGCCAAATAAACAAAAACAATAGCTGTAATGAATATCTGAAGTAAACTTTGTCATATCGGCTATACCTGGGTGGGGCACGAGAGCACACTTCATGAACAATTCTGTGTTTTTGAGGAAACAGGCCACAAGAACTTGTTTTCTTGTATCTTTCTCATAAGCACTCAGAATTCTCACACAACTCCATTCTTGGACTGTGTTCTGACAAGTTTGAACATTTTTGTATGTTTATTGGTTGTATTTCGTCCTCTGAAAACTTCATTTCATTAGACTATTTACTCTCTTTATTGAATGGGAATTATTCCATGATTTCTTTCTCCTGTTCACTTCTCATGAATGTTTGTTATTTGTGTAGAGAAAGGCTACTGATCTTTGTGTTAATCTTGTATTCTTTCATTTTGCTGAAGATATTTATTAGATACAAGAATTTTCTGGTGAGCATTGAGGTGTACGCATGTGATTCCAGTACTGAGGGAGGCAGAGGCAGGCACATCCTTGTGAATTCGAGGCCAGCCTGGTCTACAAAGCAAGTTCAGGACAGCAAGGGCTACACAAAGAAACCCTGTCTTGAAAACCAAACCAAAACAAACATACAAAAAACAACACAAAAATTTTCATCTAGTGAAATTATTTCATCTCCAAATATGAGTGCTTTGACTTCTTTTTCCATTTATATCCCTTTTATTTCATTTTCGTGTCTTATTGCTCCAGCTAAGCCTTCAAGCACCACAATGAATAAGAATGGAGAGAGTGGACACCCTTGTTTTGCTTCTGATTTTATTAGATATACTTTGGGTGTTTTTCTCATTCAATGTAATATCAGTAACATGTTTTACTATGTTGAGATCTGGTCCCTCTACTCCTACCCAGGGCATTTATCATGAAGAAAGATTTTGGATTTCACCAAATGCCTGTCCTGAATGTATTGAAGTGGTTGTATGATTTTTATCTTTCTTACCCCACTTTGTGTTTCCTTTAAAAATAATTTCAGTATTATTTTGACTTACGTTTTTTATTAAGTAAGTTTGTTCTTTGTTGATTTCAAATGTGTATATATGCATTCTGAATTCTGATCTCATTCTCCACTTTTTCT
>NW_026596091.1:7921812-7959619 GCF_907164565.1 Psammomys obesus | reverse complement strand
CCTTCCTTCCTTCCTTCCTTCCTTCCTTCCTTCCTTCCTTCCTTCCTATCTTTTTCTTTTTTTCAGACAGGGTTTCCCTGTGTAGCCCTGGCTGTTGTGGAACTTGCTCTGTAGATCAGACTGCTGTTGAACTCACAGATTCGCCTGCTGCCGCCTTTTGAGCACAGGGATTAAAGGTGTCCGCTGCCACCACAGCACAGCCCCAGCACCACCATGCTCCTCCACCTTTTCTTATCTCCCTCCCTCCTCCTCTCTTACCTAACCCTTAGAAATACCTTTCTCAGATTTTTGTCTTTTTATAAAATTTTGTGACCAGGCCCATCTGTTAACTTATTTTTAAAATGCTATGTTTTCATTTTCCTTACATTTATTTAGTTTACACATGTTTCTTATTGTACAACCTGTTTTTAATTCTCTCTTGCATTTTTCTTTTTTAATATTATTATTTTCTTATCCTCTCTTTTTCTGTGGTATTTGACCCTGTTAGCTGTTCTTCCATCTTGAATTGTTCTCTGATTTTCTCCATGGTGGATACTTCTTACTCAGTTTCCCCATAAACAATGATATTATTAAGTATGTTTCTATTGTATGAGTTTTCCTTTTGTAGTTTCATATGATTTCTGAGATTTCTATTAGGGCAATGACGTGTATTTTATTGGCATTCCTATTGCTGGGGACCTAGACGGCAACTGAACTGATTTTAGGTAAATAATTTATGCAGTTAAAAAACAGTCCATGAGAGCTGCGTGATCTCTGAGTTCAAGGCCAACCTGTTCTACAGAGCAGAGTTCCAGTACAGCCAAGGCTACATAGAGAAACTCTGTCTTAAAAAGCCAAAAAAAAAAAAAAAAAAAAAAAAAAAAAAAAAAAAAAAAAAAAAAAATTAAATCATGTCTTTAAAAAAAAAAATCTAAGGAGAATCATTGTCTTTGCTTGGTCATATGAATGAATTATGAAACTTTTTCTTTATTAATTGAAATGTCTTTAATAATTCATGAACTATATAAACCAACAAAATTACCTTAGTAAAAATAGAATACAGCTCTGGGAACAATTATAATTTACACTTAGCTAACAAAAAGTTACAGTACTACATTTTCTTATGCCAACAGGAAAGTCAAGTCGGAGGTTTACAGAACCCTAAATATCCTAATCCTCTGTGAGCCCGCTCAAGGTACTTTAAAATGTAAAACAAACAAAAAAAAATTCTTTGAAAATTTCACGCAAACATACAGTGTTTTATTTAATTTCACTTCTACTCTCTCCCATTCCACTCCTACCAGAACCATCCTACCGTGTCCCTTTCCTAGCTTAATCTACACTTTTTTTTCTTTTTGAGGCATGGTCTCACTGCATAGTCCTGGCTCCTTTGGATCCTGCTCTGTAGACCAGGCTGGCCTTGAATTCACAGAGATCTGCCTGTTTCTGCCTCCCAAGTTCTAAGATTTAAGGCATGTGCTGTGATGACCGGCTTTATGTATTTTTTAAGCCCACCAAGCCTGGCCAGTGCTGCTAGTATGTGCCTGGGTGTAGGGCTATGCTCTGGATCAGAGGCAAATTGCCAGGGGCTGCATTCCATAAAAAACTGACTTTCCCCACCCCCGTCAGCAATCAGTTGCCAACAGCACTTCAGCAAGGGGCGGAGTGTTGTGAGCCCAACTTCTAGCCATGCTAGGATTTTGACTGGCTGGATCTTGTGTGAGTCTTGTACGTGCAGCTGTGGCTGTTGGTAATTCATATACCCTGTCATGGCCAGGAATTCTCTTCAGCCCCTGATTCGTACAGTCTTTCCACCCACTTTTCAATAATCCCTGAGTCTTCTGGGTAGCGAGTATACGTATATATATATATGTCCCAGTCACTTATATTTTCTGTACTTTGTCTTTATATTAACCGCCAACCTCTGCAAGAAGAAGCTTCTCTGATGAGGGTTGAGAGTGGCACTACTTTACGGATATAAAGATAAGTCTTTAGAAGACAGTCTGATGCATTTAAACAGTACGTTCTCTTCCTAGGGCTTGTGATCTACGGAGCCAAGGGTTCTTAACAGTGCCATGCATGAATTCAGTTTTATGAAGTAGACCTTAAACCCAATTAGAAAGAAGGTGGTTACCCGCACAGCATTCACATCACTGTTGCGTCTATGTCTGGCACATCCTGGTCAGGCTAGTTATGATGTGGCCATTATAGCTTATAGTCCACAATTTGGCGAGACTGTTGATGACTTTTCTCCCCCTGCAACCTGTGTAGCACATCCCGGTACTATGAACACTTACCAACAGAGAGGAAACTTCCCAGTCAGTGCCAGGTTGTTATTTTCATGTCCTGTGACTTAACTGTGTGGTCTTAGCATAAAGCTCTGATAGGTTTCCAAGAACAGTGTTTACAGCCTGTACTGTGTGGGGATCACATGACATTCGGAAGAGGCCTTATCCCCACCATAAATCTCTCCCATCCCCTGTCCTTTCAAAGCTGGGACCCACACATGAGGGAAAACATGGTGTTTGTCTTTCTGGGTCTGGGTTATCTGGCTCAAAGGGATTATTTCCAGCTTTATCCATGTACCTGTGGGTTTAATAATTTCATTTTTCTTTATACTGAATAACATTGCCTCGTGCACATGAAGAGATGGCTCAGTGGTTATGATCCTCTGTTGATCTCACAGAAAGCCTGTGTTTGATTCCCAGCATTTACGGTTCGGGGGACCCAGTTCTCTCCTGACCTCCATGGGCAGCAGGCACACATGGGATAGACTTACATGCAGAGAAAACACTCCTACACACAAAAAAGTGAAAATTTAAAATACAAAAATGAAAAAAGAATTCCACTGTGTGTATGTATGAACTTCGTTTTCACAATCTATTTATTAGTGATGGATATCTGTGCTGTTCCTATTTCCTAACTGTTGCAAAGAGAGCAGCAATGAACACGGGTTAGCAAGTACCTCTGTAACAGGATATAGCATCTGGGTCATATAGTAGTTCTAGTTATACTTTTTTGAGAAACTCCACATTGACTTCCTTAGTGGCTGTATCAGTTAGCACCCTCACCAACGTGAACTCCCCTCTCCCCCAGTTCTCACTGGCATTTGTTCCTCTTTTGTTTTTTGAACTTACTCTTCTGGCTGAGGTACAATGAGGTCCCAATCTAGTTTAAATTTGCATTTTCCTGATGTCTAAGGATGGTGAACATTTCAAAAACGTTACTTTAGCCATTTTTCTGTTCTGAAGGTTGTTGAGACACTTTTGAGGACAAGGGATTCTCACATCACTCCCAGCAGAGACATAAATGCAAAATTCCTTAAGAAGTAAAAAAACAAAAACAAAAACAAAAACAAAAAACAAACAAAGACCAAACTTTTGTCTAAGAGAGCTGTGCCTAAGAATGTGAAAGCTGAGGCATTTCTGTTTTTTGAATGGTCAGTCAAAGGAAGTTCTCAAAAAGTTTAGCAATTGTAGGAGCCTAGAGGGGACATTTGTGCAAGGGTTATACCATAGAAGTTTGTTTTATAAATTCAAGAAGTCATTGCACATAGTTTAGAATTATGGCTCTTGGCTGTTAAAACACTGTGACTTAAAGAAAACAAAACATTGTGACTTTGTAAAAGTTTCACATACATGTTGTGAAAATATCTTTTTTTCATCTTTAACCCTAGGATTTCCCCTTCGTGTGTGTGTGCTATCTCCCATTTTCTGCTTAGCTTCCTGTGTTCATATCGTGCATTGAACTCTGATTATTCATCTGTTCTCAGCCCCCTCTCAGTACGTCTGTATGCGTGAGGTGGTCCGTTAGCTTCATCAGCCTGAGAACTCTGTCTGGGAGCCTCTGCCTACCACCAGCAATGCACTCACAGCCTCTGCCGGTGCAAGCTTTCATCCAGAAACCTGTTTTTTGTTCTTGAGATTCCTTTCACTCCTTCTTGACTTGAATCTTTTCTTACTGAATCTAGTTAGTATTGGTTTCTTTTCCCACTTCTGTGATAAAACAGTGACAAAAGCAATTTAAGGGAGAGAGTGTTTGTTTTTGCTCACAGGTCAGGGTACAGTCCCCCACGGAGGGGAAGTTGAGGCAACAGGAGCTTGAAGAAGCTGGTCACATGATGTCCACAGTGAGAAGAGAACAGGGGATGCCTGCTGCTTGTAAGCTCTCCTCCACTTACACAGTACAGCGTGCTCTCTGTGGACCTGTCCATCATGGATGCTGGGAACTGAGCTCAAGATTGTCTGGTAGAGCAGTATTCACTCTTAACTGCTGAGCCATCTCTCCCAGCCCCACTGGAGCTTTTTCTTTTAATGGGGTTTCCTAATTCTAATTTGAACATCTCTGTATAAATTTAATCTGTGTGCCCTGGACCTGTGTGCTGAGTGCTCTCTTGTTTCAGTGGCTTTGTGTGAGCTGTTCTCTTCTCTATTATCATCTGATCCCCTAATTTTGTTTCTTTGTTTTTTCCTTACATCATCTTTCATAATATCTTTTGAAACAACCTGCAAAGGTTTATGGTCTATCCTGCCTCTTATTTTTTTTTAAAGGTTTATTTATTTATTTATTTTCCATGTATGAGTGCTCTATCTGCAAGTACGCCAGCCTGCCAAAAGAGGGCATCAAATCCCAGCATAGATGGTTGTGAGCTGCCATTTGGTTGCTGAGAATTGAAATCAGGGCCTCTGGAGGAACAGACAGTGCTCTTAACCACAGAGCTATCTCTCCAGCCTGCCTCTGTTGTTTTTAAAGCAACAAAATCCCAATCGTTTGATTTTACCAAAGAAGACTCAGGAGCCAGATGCTGTGGTGAAAACCTACTAGCTCAGAGAGGCAGAGAAAGCACACAGCTGACTTTTCTACTCAGCTATTTCCGAGAAAGAAAAAGCTTTCTACTCAGCTTACATTCCAGATGGAAAAAGCCAATAGCCCAGGAGTCAAAAAGCTCTTTCTTCTTCTCCATACTGACTTAAATACCTTCCTCCCAATGTCCCTTCTTTCTGTTTAGTCAGCTGGTTTCTTGCTCCACTTCTTGAGCTAATCCTGTGTACAGAAAACTCTTGGATTAAAGGTGTGTGCTAGGGTACCTGTTTACAATAAACAGAATTTTTTGGATTAAAGGTGTGTGGTAGGGCTGAGCCATTCCATAACTAGAAACACGGTTTTACAGTTCATAATCTCAGTGTTCATAATGGGATCAGATATCCTGCAACACACCTCTCTTAACATTCTTTTTTTCTGTTGACACTTTTATTTCTTTATACTGACATTGCTTATTTGACTATTGTGTCCCCTGTTTGATTTCACACCCTTGAAAGGTGGGTGGGCTTCAGTACCAGAGTCTAAAGTAGCTTGCCCTGTAATTACAGCCTCAGTGACTGTTGAATGATTGACGTTCCCCCGTGCCTGATTGTGCATTCGATTCTCTGCGTTCCCCCATCTGTGAGGTTATTGCAAAGGTGCTACAGAATCATGTTGTAATCTATGACTAGAGTTTTCTTTATGGTCCTGTTTTTATCATTTTCCTGGGAAACATCATTAGAGGAATGTAGAACTTCCCTTGGATAAAAGAGGTTTGCTACTAAATTATAGGGAATGAATAAACATATCTCCAGAGTGTTGAAGTCTGCAGGAGAGGCCGTCTATTATTCAACAAATGCTTTATATTATAATTTTCTTACTGACCTTTAGAGAAGGAGAACTGACTTTCTAATACTTTCTAGTCTCTGAAGATTGTCACTGGAAAAAGATTCCTTGCTCACGTCTCCTCCCTGCAGGTCTGTGGATGTGCTAAGCAGCTATTAAGAGGCCTGAATGAGAACCTCAGTTACTCTTGGGCTATAAGGTTAACTGCAGAAGAAATATTCTTCCAGGCATCTGTGCACATGGAAGGGGCTGAAGAATTGAATCAAATGTGGTGCCCTTCAGAGACCAGGCCTTTGAAATCACTTAGCATTGGATGATAGTTTGATCCTGGGTCTCCTGATAGTATGAGGAGACTAAAACTTGGAGGATTTTTATTTAGGATCCTAGAAAGTGAGTCGCCAATGTTCACTGTAAATTCATTCTGAGGTCAGGACTTCAGGAATGGGAATACAGCTGATCAGGCAAAGTGGATAGGTGAATAGAGAATGCACTCCTGTCGTTTTCCATCACCGTGGACTAGCTGCTTCTAAGGCCCAAGTCTGGATGTGTAGTCCGAGCTGCTGAGCAGATTTCAGGCCACTGGGTGATGAGAAGGATTGAGTGGGGGTGGGTTACTTTGAGGAGTTAGCATCACACTCCCTCACCCTGAGGGGCACTTCCTGTCTATGCCAGGCATGGGTCAGCCTTACTTCATGTCCATGAGCTGGAGATTTGCCGATGAGGCATCCTGGTTTTTAAATAAATTTTTTTTATTATATTTATTTGGTGTGTGAGCATGTGCACGTATGCTCACACATGTGGGTGTGCACCAGTGGGTCCTGAGACTGAATTTAGCACTTACATCATCAGGCTTGGTGGCAAGTGCCTTTACTCACGGAGCCATCTTGCAATTCCCTCCCCTCCCACTCCTTTTTTTTTTTTTTTTTTTTTTTGAGATAAGGACTATTTGCAGGTAGTCTTGAACTTTCAATACACTTGCTTTTCTCTTCTAAGTGTTAGGTTCTATTCATACACCACCCAGCTTTTGAACTAAACCTCCTCCCCCCCAGGCAATGAAGCTGGGTCTACCATCCAACCCTGGTTTTCCTTTTTTTTTGGGAGGGGGACACTGGACTCATTAACTATGGTTTTAGGTGGGACATTGGGTTTCATGGAGAGGAACAGAACAGCATTGGTGAGGATGGGGGGAGGGGCCACAGGCCTGAGTTTCAGTGTTTGGGGAAGATGACCCACCAGCTTTCATATGGCTTCTGAGAGGTCCTTCCTGCCTGCTTGGCTTGACAGCGACTCCAGCCTCCTCACCTTGGTATGACAGTGATTCTACGCTCCTCACCTTAGACTTGTTGCCCACTAATGGTTTCACATAGCCCAGTAGCCTAGGCTAGCCTCGAATTCACAAAGTCCAGAATGACCTTGAACTTGTGAACCTCCTGTTCTAGTGTAGGGATCGCAGGTATGTATCCTTATATGTGTTTCATACAGTGCTGGAGGTAAAAAAAAAAAAAAAAAAAAAAAAAATGGAGCTTCTTTCACAACAGGCAAGCACTCTACCAACTCAGCCGCATCCCCAGCCTTGTGGACACGCTCCCGAGACCACTGACTGCAGTGTAGGAGGAAGGAATGGAGAGCTGTGCTTTCTGAGAGTACCTTCAGTGCCAAGCTGTGGCAGGGCGCGCTCCCACGTGATCTGAGTCTCAAGAGAGTGCCGCGAGGTACCAGTGTAGTTGCCTGTCTGGGAACACACACATTCATGCACGCACTCTCACAGGAGCTTGGCCATCTAACCGCCTCCCATGGAACTCCTGCAGACCGTGGGGCAGGAGGACCCGAAAGCGCCATTTCAGCTCTGCACTCAGGCCAGCACTTGCCGTCTGCCCTTGGCTCTCCAGTGACTGCAGCATTGAGGGTGGGGAGTTGTTAGCCATAACCCTGACTCTCTTTCCGAGGGGCCTGTTTCTACTCTGAAACCTGTGTGTGCGTGTGCACACATGTTCGCGTGTGAGCGGCATATATGCGTGTTTGGACATGTAGGCCAGAGGACAATATCAGGTGTTGTTTCTCAGTCCATCCATCTAGTTTCTTTCTTTCTTTTTAGACAGGGTCTCTCACCAGCTTGGAGTTTGACAACGAGCCTAGGACGGCCAATGAGTGGCCTCTCTGAGGTCCACCTCTCTCTGCCTTCTCAATACTGGGATTACAGGCCAATCTTCCATGTCTGACATTTTAAACAGGTTCTGGGGCTCAAACTCAGGTTTTCAAAGCTTTTGAGGAGAGCACTTCATGAGCTGAGCCCTCTCCCCAGCTCTCCTTTGGAACTCCGTTATTTGGTGTCAGGCTGGGGTCATCTGCCTTGCTGATCCCCTTCTCTTTTTCCTCCCATTTGCAGCGTTTCTGAGCCTTGGTTTCCTTGTTTGTCAGGCAGGAAATGTGCCAGGGACACAGAGTTTACGGGAGACAAAGGAGAGAAGGTCAGCCATGTGACGTGGCTCAGTAAATGGCCCAGTCATTCCTTTGCCACAGTTATAAACCTCACTCCTGTCGTGTCCAGGATTCCTCATCTCTGGGCTGGGCCATCTCCTGCTGCTTGTGCACCTGGGGAACTCAGTTCCGTCTAAGCAGTTTGCGCCTCCACCCCGTGGCTGTTTGGCTTTCAAGAGAGCCTTTGCTCTGCAGGAAAGCTGTCCTCTGCTCTCTCCCCACCTGTTCTAAACTTCATTCCCTTTGAGCTGAGTGTGTTTGAAAGGAGCAGTCGGGGGAGAGGGGGATCGGGAATGAGGGGTGCTTAAGACCTTGGGTTTGCCGGACGTGTGGCTTGGGTGTGCTGGCACAGGTTGGGTTGGTTGGCCAGTGAGCCAAGTGCCAGTGTTTGCTGTGTGGCCCAGCAAATGGTGTAAATAGTCTTGAGGATGTGCCCCGGAGGGAGCTGCTGTTTGGGGGATACCCTGCTTCTCACTTCTCTCACTGCAGTGTCTAGAATTCTCCCAACCCAGACCTCAAGCTCTCCCAGGAGAAGGGACCCAGGCAATAGTTTCTGAAGATTCCCGTGTGATTCCAGTATCCAGTAGAGATTAAGGCAGGACTCCTCTAGCCTTGGCCCTGAGGCTTGGACTCGGCCAGTCCCCTCTGCATTCGGTGTGTGAGCTTTTCCTTAAGCTCCATCTGCTGTCAAGGTCTCCGGAAACAGGCAGCACAGGTGTGTGGCAGCACAGGGCTTGTCTCTAGTTGTGTTTCATGGAGCAGCTCAGTCAGAATCATCACCAACGGGGTGGGGAGGGGCGGGGGGAGGGCACCCCGTACCGTCCCCGCCTTCCTCATCACCAGCGCCCTCTGCAGTCTCCCACCTGTGCGAGCTTGCTTTTGCCTTTTACCTTCTCCTGTGGTGACCGCCCCCAAACCCAGCCACCCCCTTTCCTTCACTAACAACCCTTTTGTTGTTGGGAGTTTTAGAGGGTTGTGTTAAAAATAACAATAACCATCACCCCCCCCCCCCCACACACACACACACACTTCCTGGTAAGCAGAGGTGGCCAGGGAGCTTTATGAAGTTTGAACTTTCTGGAAAGCTGTTAAAAGCTTGGCTATCTGGGGTGCTTTAGTCCTTACTATCTTTCTCTCCTGCAGGGAATGTGAATACGCAGGACGGTGTTTCTGGTAGCCACATTGAGACAATGAAGTCTTCTAACATCGAGGATAGAAGCCACATACTCAGGATGGCAGTGTAAGCATATAGAAGAGTCTTAAGATTAGAAAGGATGACAGATGTAGCCCATAGGCAAATGACAGTTTACAAAGGGGGACACCCTGTTAATGGATGAGGTGTTTAATTTTAATTGAGCATGATAATTAGGTGAGCCAAAGGGGCTTTTGATTGCCAGACTTCAATACTTTGATAGCTGGACCTTGATAGTCTCAGGTGGAGGAGGTGGCCAACTAAGGGAATAGATCTTGGTGGCTAGCTTTAGGAATGTAATCTAAGGGTTTTTTTTTTTTTTTTTTTTTTTTGTTTTGTTTTGTTTGACAAGGCAGAGGGAATGGGGAAGAAGAGCAAGGCCCGCCAGAACCTGCTCTCCCTGCTCGAGCTGGCTGGAGTCCCTTCAACCATCATGGCCTAGACTGCCTGGACCTGGAGTTCATGTTGCGTGAAGGAAAATTCAACCACTCCCTTGGCCTTCTAGTCACGGAATTCAGTTTATAACTGATGCTCTCATAAAGCAGTGTCAGCAACCACTAACCTCACCTCTTCCACCCGCCAGTGAAGGCAGAGGACAGCTTTATGGAGTTGGTTCTCTCCTTCCACCTTTTGGTGGGTTCCGGGAATGGGATTCAGATTTGACTGATAAGGGCCTTTTCTGCTGAGCCGTCTCAGCAACCCCACACTTAACCTTTAAACAATGAGTTAGTTGCCAACATTTTAAAATGTGTTGCTTTCCCATAAGGACTCTGCTTTTTTTGCAGAGTCTGGGGAGGCAGAGTCTTCATTTGTACTCCTGATAATCTGTTGGAGTTCAGGTGCGGTGGCCTCTGAAAGGCCACCCCACTCATCACCCAGTGTCTCTGAAGATAGCACACCCTGGAAATGCTGATAAAACATGCCAGACATGCCTTTCTTCTCCTCAGTCTCCTAATTCAACATTCAACACATTGTAATCTCTCTCTCTCTCTCTCTCTCACACACACACACACACACACACAAAACTGGGCATACACTTTTGAGAAATGTGGAGAAATCAGCCTCCTGAATGTCAGAAAACAGTTGATGTAGCTTCTTCCTGGGGTTGTCTTAACTTTTCCTCAGTGCTGCCTTGTGGCCTCCTGGGAGGGAGAGTAGCATGCTCTGCCCCTGTGGGGACAGCGTGATTGGGGCACGGAGACCCCAGAGGGTAGTTATCCTGGGTATTGAATATGGATTGCTCTCAGCAGCTCTTATTGCCACATTGTGAGCTGAGTTTGGTTGGAAGCCTGACTTGTCTCAGCTATTCCACTAGCTCAGTGAGACAAGGTGGAGATTCTCTGAACTCTGGGAACCCTGCCCAGCATGTGCACCTGGTGTCAACGGTCTGACTCCACTCAGGAGGGCCACTCAGGAAGCCTCAGCTGCTGCAGCAGCAGCAGACAGCTGGGCGACCCCTGTGGGTGAGCAGCATGGGATCCCTCAGCCTTACATCCCTGCTTCTCCTTCTCTCCATCAGGACCCACTCCTGGAAAATTCAAGGCCCCTGCAGCTTTTGTAAACACAGGTCTCTGGGGGCTTGGAGAAGAAAGACAAATACTGTTTTGACAATGGATACTATACAGCTCTGAATCTCTGAGTTACACACTGGGACAGTATGTTGGGTCTGGAATGAGCTACAGGAAATGGTGTGAATGCTCAGTAAGAAGAATGACGTGAGATGAAGCCAGGAGAGTTAGGGGGAGCCCTTCTGTGGGTACAGGAAAACACCACTGTATACTGGATGGTGACTGGGCGACAGGCCTCAGCCCTGGGAGCAGGTCCCACTCTGCTTGAGGCCTGGCTTTTGTGGGAAGCAGGACGGGGTTCCTGGGGCCAACAGCAGTAAATGTTTGTGAGGCCCAGTGGGCTTGTGGGGACCTGTGTGGTGGGCGGGCTGGCAGAGGCTGGCTGAGGAGAGGCTGCTGGCTTATGTGGGTTGCTCACTGCTTCTATTAAGACAGTGCTTAGAGCCATCATATTGCTTCTCATAGGACATGTATTTATCGAGTGGCCAGGAGAGAAAGAGAACTTAAAAGATCTAAGGTCGGTAACGAGGCTTTATTCCATGTAGATTTCTGAAGGCAGACTTTACATTCTAGCTCACTGGAAACTAGGCTACTCCCCACAATTTCAGCTCCTTTTAGAAATGGGAGTAACATTACTTGAAGTCCAAGTTCAAATTTTTACTGACTTTTGAGAATGTGGCCACACACCCTTTAATCTTAAAATTCTAATCCATTTTATTCAAACATTAGATAGGCATCCCCAAGCAGTCCAACTTGAGAAAAACCACTTTCATGACTTATTAATGAGCCAGGCATAATTTTCATAGGGTTCATTCATTCAGATTTATTACAGAACACCATTTAATAAGAAAAAAATTAAATGGATCAATTGAATTCAAGTGCTTCTGAAAAGGGGACATTCAAGTTCTCTTTTGATTAATGCTGGCCTTTATGGGCTTTCACTTTCACCGTCTGGTTACTGCATTTATCAAATACCAGGTTTCCCTTAAAAAAAAAATCAGCTGTAAATCCTATCTCCCATGCCTGAGCTGGCTTTTCTGCTCTAGGCATGCCCCTCTCACTCCCTGCCATGGTCTAGCCACGAGCTGTTCTTGGGTGAGGAATGGAGAGGGCCATCAGGGCTTCCCCTGCCTTCTCTCTGAGGCTCACTGCGACTGTCTGTATCCCCCAGTCTGGAGAGGCTAAGCCTGCCACACGGCTCTCTCTGTCCTTACTGCCCCTTCAAGCTGGCACCAGTACCAGAAGACTGTTCCGTCCCACCTACTATGCTAGTCTTGTATCGAAATCTCTCCTAAGTGAAGTGTGCCCTGCACTTCATGCTGGAATCACTACAGATGCAAACATGAGTGCCATGAACAGTGATGATATAGAAAGAAGACTGGAGAAAAAAAATAAACAAACGAACTGGCCCAGTGGAAGCATCAGAGTGGAAAGCCCCAGCCTGAGGTGTCCCAAGGGCCATTTTAGCCGAACTTTCACTGGGTTAGCTCTTTTGGGTTCAAAGTCCCAGGCTTCTGCATGACAGGCAGAGAACACCCTAAAACTGCATTGGGTTCCCAACGATAGCAGTCATGGATTGGGCAATGGGTGATCTGAAGGTCAAAGGACTTGGCGTATGGTGGCCATTGGCCACAGAACCAGTGTGGCTCTGACTGGCGCATTTCCCACCTCTTACGCAGGCCCGGAAAACGACGAAAGTCCATGTAGAGGGATGTATCCCTTGGGACACTTTCCCAAGCAAGCAATGTATGTTGAGCTACGTAAGCAGTCCATTTTGGGGGGCAGGGCGCGTCTCCACTGTTTTAAAAATGTCCATCTTACCAGTCCCTCCCTGCTATGCCACTTTACAAAGGCCATGCAAAGACACCTTGGCTTCTGGCTGAAATTCAAGCTTCTGGAGATAGTGTTTCTTTTTCAGGCTGTGTGAACTTGGAAATGAGCAAGTTTCTCAGTATTGTTGCCAAGAGAAAAAACAAAAAACAAAGCAAAACAAAACAAAACCCAAACCTCTTTCTCTGTGGATGCTGAGAGGGCTGGGCCTCTCCTCAGTGGGGGTGGGAGGTGCTCACAGAACCATGCCAAGCACCAGTCACTGTACAGCGTCTGTTTTATTTTGTGTGCTTTTTTTTATAGGATATAAATAATGACAAAAATTACAAAATGTATAACTGGAAGCCTAAGCTTATTTACACACACGCTTGTGTTTCAGCAAAGCTACCGGCTGCTTTGTTCCTATACAGGTTCCTTTTGGTACCATAGTTTAGTGTTATTTTTCCTCTCAGTTTACTACATACATATCAACAATGAATAGGCAAAGTATATACAAGGAACTATTCAGTTCAAGTAATTTAATATTGTATTAAAATTCTCCAACACTGAACTAAAACCGTATACATTTGTCAGTTGAGATGAAATTTAATTTTTCTTCAAAACTCACCAACTGATGAATGTGATAATCTCAGGTTTAAAATAATGTTGGTTAATAAAAAAACATTAAGACAAGTTCACAATTTATCAATATCGCTATAATGAACTTCAAAATGATTCACAATATGATTGGTTAGAACAATATACATTAAAATGTTATTTTTCTATAATGATATTGGTACTGTTTATATAATTTGATTCTACAGAAATATACATTATGGTATCATACAAATATTCCACATAGACATTTAAAAAATTAAAATACCTTAAAGAAACGTAAGTAAATTTATTTAATCAAATAGTAAGCAAACATCTTCTTAATCTGTTTCAAGAAAAGTTTTTATTACTTTGGAATTTCTTCTTTTTTTGTGTTATTTATTTTTTATATAAAAGAATTTTGCAATAGAATTTTATTAACACCGTCCTTAAGCAAGGTTTCCATTACAGAAATCTTGACAGCAGGAGCCCTAGATTATATTTTTTGTTAAACATGTTCTTTAAAACACTCCAAAGGCTAAAACAAAACAAAACAAAACAACCCAAAAAAAAAAAAAAAACAACCCAAAAAAAAAACTTGCGCAGGCTATGGCTGAGTCATCGCTTGGGTCAGGCTGAGCGCTAGCCTGTTCTGCGCTTGAGGAGGGGCTGGCGGCAGGGTTTCACCACAGCTGAGCCAGGGCCTCAGGGCGAGCAACAGTCGAGATGTAGCCATTTGAAATGGAACCAGATACATCTCGCACAACAAACCTAGTTTTCTTATGAATGCATTAATGAAACACTCTTTTAATAAAAATATTTAATACAAGACACATTTTTCTGTGCATAATAAATTCCTCTGTTTTAAATCACTTTTTTTTAAAATTTTTGAATCATTCAATAAAGGTTTCCTTTATCTGACATAGTTGATTACATATAAAATCCACAAATATAGAAATCGGGGGAGGGGGGCAGAATTTTCCTGGCGAGCGTGAGGCTTGCTCTGTCTTTTTGCATGAAACTGTACTGTGACACGGAGGATTTTACAGGTGCTCTGGGGTGGGGCGGGCTAGCAGGACCGGTCTGACCTCCCCCTTCCAAACGGCTGACGCTGACGGTGGAAACAACCCCAGCTGTGGAGGCTCTTGGGCCGCAGGGGAGCCCCGGCCGCCCCAGCCCGCCCCCTGCGGAGGGCGCCCTCCCCAGCTAAAGCAAAGCAAGCGCGGGGCGGGTGAGCGGTACCTCGGGGGCGGCGGGGGCGGGTCGGGGCGCCCCGCGGGCCCCCGCGCCTCTAAGGGGCGGCAGAGTCTCGCTGGCAGAAAGCTCCCTGGGGGCGGCCGGCGGCCTTCCGCCCGTGACGAGGCCACGCGAGCCGAGCGGTCTTCCTCCCGGGCGGGTGGACACGGAGGCGCGAAGGTAAAGCCTGCTGCGGGGACTGCTTGGCGAGCAAGGCACCGCGAGGACGGGGCGGCGAGTATCAGAAAATCGTGGTTTCATACTTGGTATTAATGCCCCTCTTGGCTTCTTGCCCCGGCTCCACAATCCACGGCAGATTGGCCAGAGTCTTTTGCTCAGAAGGGTCGATCTGCTTTAAAACAGAAAGGCTGATGCCCGTTATCCGGCAGCTGCGCGGCGGCGCGGCCGCGTGGGCGCCGCTGGAACCCCACCTCGGGCCCCGCTCGCCCAGCCGCGCTGCGGTGCGGACCCGGCGTTCGCGCTTTCGCACCTGTACTGCACAGCGACTCTGCAGGGGCCTGCAAGGGTGACGCGAGTGAGACCCGGCCCCGCCCCCAGGGCTCAGGCATGGGGCCCAAGGAATCCTAAATCCTCACGAGGACCCTGCGGAGCCCACCCGCTTGCCTGCTGCCTTTCTAAGCTCCAGCCTTGTCTCCCCGAAGCTGGCACCCATGCCTGCTGTGCCCCGTTGGCTCCCGGGTGGTCCAGGGCTTGGCTCCAACACTGCTTCCTCTCCTAGAAGCTGTACCTGCCACACCCTCTACAAAATGGCACCTCAACTTGTCTGCTTCCCCCTTCCCCTCTCTGACACATACACCGACAGACCTCGTTTGCCACAATGGCTGCCCATAAAGGTGGGGTTTTAGCTTTCCTGTATTGCTCTTTTCTCCAAACCTGGGAAGGAACCTCCTAGCAGCCGAATGCAAAGTAGGCATGCTATAAATACTTGTGCAGTTGATAAATACTGTTAGGGCAATTGAGTGGTCGGCCCGGATAAAAAAGGTGCTGGCGAGGATAGAAGGCAGGTACAGATCCCAGAGGGAGGGGGCAGTGGCAGAGAGACAGAGTGGGATGGACCAGCAGCAGAGGAGGAAAGGGGTCAGCAGGAGCCTGTCAGGCTGGGCCTTGGTAGACTCAGACGATGCTCACAGGGAGCCCCACACATCATTCCCTGGGCAGTAGCTAAGGTCTGAGGCCTGGCAGGCCTCAGTTAAGCTTTTCTCCCAATAGCTCTCTCATCCTTTGGCCATCTACTTTGCTCGGTAAACTGGGCCAAGGAATTTCTGGAAGGCCTGTGCCGTCTTGCTCTACCAGCTTTTTAGGCTGCTGCAGGCTGCAGGGCCTGTGCCTCTGCGCCTATCGGGCTGCCTTCTGCTGTGTTTCCACTGTGTCCCCATAGGCCAAGAAAAGGACATTCAAGGAGCACTGTGTGTCTCCTCACAGTAAGCCACGAGAGCTGAGGAACTGGGAATACTGAAGCCTGCTGAGGAGCTGGATCCTGAGCCAGGTAAAGACATTGGCATCATCCACTGTGCACTGCCCTGTTTCCCAGAGAGGGCATCTAGACGGATATTCTATGAGCCCTAAGGGCAACAAACCCTTCGTGCTCTTCTGGAAGGAGTCTATGCGGAGCACGGTAAAGCTGGAAGGAGGCTTGCGCAGTGGGCATGGGAGGGAACATAGTAGTCTGAGCGACACCCCCTCCCCCAGACATGCTGCGCATTCCCGGTCACTCTGAAGCCTGACCACACTCAGAGACGCATCCGTTAAACCCACCCTCCAGACCTCATTTCTTTAAGCGCAGATTGGTGATATAAGCATGCTATGGGCCTGGCCCTGAGGTGACAGCATGCTCGTGCACTTCATGAAGCAGATACTTTTTGAGGAGGAAGAAATAAGTGGTAAGTGAGCAGCTCAGTAAATACTACACATAGTGAAAGAAAGGCTACAGCGTGAGCAGGGATCTACCGTTGTCAGGAAGTGCTTCGTGCAGCTGAGACCTGAATTGATATCACGGATTGGGCCATGCAGAGGTCAGGGGTCGGGAAAGGTGGAAAATGACACTCCTGGGGTAGGAAAAGGTGGAACAGACTCAAGTAGGACTGAGCAGTGTACATACTCAAGGAATGGGGAGGCCTGGGCATCAGGGAGTGTGTGAGAAATTAGGTTTTGGTGTCTGTAGGGTACCACGACCTCTGCCGTGTGGAGAAAGGAAGTCACCGGGAGGGGTGTGGCGAAGTCACCAAGAGCAGAGACTGGAGAGGAGCCCCGCATTATCATCAAGGAAGGAACCTTTCTCTGAAGGTTAAAAATGTCTATTTCCTCATTGACGCAGAGGCTGAGAGCTGCTGGGAGGAGGAGAATGTAGCAGATGGAAAGATTGCGGGGTGAGGGGGGCAATGCATTCTGGGGGCCTGCCCGGTGCCAATCCCAGAGAGTCTAGGATGCAGGAGGGTAGCTGGAGCAGAAAGCAGATGGGAAGCTGGCTGGGAACCTTCCAGCTTTGGGGTGTTGCTACTACCAGAGGCGTGCGCTTTGAAGTCATACCAGCCTGTTGGGACAGGATGTCTGCGGAGCCTGTGGGAGGAGGGAAGGGAGGAAGTTCCTGGAGGGAGGCATGACTGGGAGGAGGGCTATCTACCACCTTCTAACAGTTCCGAGGCTGCAGAGAGGCTGTCCAGCAGGAAGGCACCCAGCCTGGGGACCGGGCATCTCGAAGAGGATGCCTTGGCCTCCCCCCAGAAAGACACGCAAGCTATGGCACCTGGCTTTGGCCAGGAGGGTGCTGCAAATCTTTCTGGAGGGCAGAGGTGTGTGCCCTGACAGAATGGCCAGCGAGGCCTCAGAGAAGGTTGCCCCCAAACTTTTCTAGACCTTCTGGTGAGATGTGTTTCAAACAGAAGCAGCGGCTAGCATTCTGCTCTCGCAAGGCTGTTACTGCAGGTGGCAGAGAAAAATGGGATTTTCTCTGGTACCTTTGGGTTTGGGGAGAGGTTTCTTCGAGACTGCAAAAACCAGGCTAAGGATGATGGTCACATGCCAGCAGAAGACCAAGGGGAAGGATAGAAGAGGCAGGCTGGATTCTAACGGCAGCCCGCCTCTCTGTGTGCAACCCCCTTCCCTCTGGTTGCAGGCTTAGAGATGCCTCTCTCTTCTACTTACCACTGACTTTCGGATGCTAACGCGGGGCTTTGGGATGGGTTTGGAGGGCTTGTTTTCAAAGCTTTCTGGAAGTGTGGAGGAATGCCCCCCTTTTCTTGCTTGTAGAGCTAGCTGGTAAGCGACCTCAAATGCCTGTCCCAGTGTTAGGATGATTTCATAGGCTAAATTCTGCAAGAAAAACAGACAATAAAAGCACTTCCTACTGGCACACAGCGGCTCAGAATGAATGGATGGCTGAGGAACAGGGTAGGACAGGAGCTAGTGTGGACCTTGAACTACTTCACCTGCAGCTGCTATGACTGAGAGAAAATCTGTGTAAGAACAGGGTGTTCTGGGCACTAGTCAAGGGGTAGCATCTTGTGTAGAACCATACTGCAGGGCCTCCTCCATTACTGTCTGATAAACAGAGTCCCCATGCAGCCCACCAGCCCCAGGCGCAGCTCCCCGTGGGTGGCTTGCTGCGCTCATGAGGACTTGGAGGGGAAAGGGGTTAGAGGAGATGTCTTCACTGTGTTTGGAGCACCTCCATCACGCCTGCCCACAGATGATCCCACACGCTCTATGGGAAGTGTTCCTGAGAATTTGGGGTCTCTTTACCTCGAACATCTGTGATTCAGTGAATATATATGAAACACCATCACAATCTAATTTAGGCCGAGGGAGAGGCATTAGTCACGCGGTGTGGAGCCTCACAGTTGCAACAGTGAGCATGCAAACATTGTTCAAACAGATCCAATTATCTATTTCTTGAGGGTTTTGCACTTCCGAAGGGTTCACACTCTATATATTATCATCAAATCACCAAGAGACAAGAGAGTGTCAGGCTAGGATGCCATACCAGACCGCTCCTGGGACGTGCGTTCTCTTCTCTGACCAGCTCTCTCAGGGGCATTCCTGCCCTTCTTCCCATCCTTGCTTTTGATTTCTGTTTCCTTCCCATGTGCTTCCCCTTTATCTTCTCTCCCAGGGACAACATGACATTAGTCTGCTCAAAGGCTGGATCTGAGCCACAACACCCATAGGTCAAAATGCATCCTAGAAGTGGGTGTTTGGGGACTGTACCTGTGGCGTCATGCATGCGTAGCCAATGCCCTCCACTGAGCCGCATGGCCAGCCTGAGAATGTTCTCCACGCTGCTTGCACCAGCTGAGGGCAGCCTCCATCTGTCTCAAGTTTGTCATTCTGTCACTGTCCCTACAGTGTTTCTCTATGGTTTTTCAAAACTGCAGCCAACATTCTGCTTCTGCTGAAGGAACACTGCGTCTTGCTGTTCTTACTCCCCTCCCCTCCTTCCCAGCATGCTTCCAGAAGTGTTAGGGAATGCTGCTCTCCTCAGCTTTCAGTGAGGATGGACAGCATGGGATGGCCTTCCAAGACCACAAAGGAGAGATGTACCAAGTCTGGACCAACTGGACTGTAGGTCAAAGTTGTGTCAAGTTTTATGGTCTTAGAACCAAGTGGGGCAAAGCCTATGATTTTGAGCTGGTGTGACAGTCAATCTTTGAGGTCCTATCTGATGGACATTTGATCCTGTGATCCTGTCCCTTACACAGCTAGGCTACGCCCTTCCCCAAAGTGAACACTAAGTCATGTTTGCCTCCACAGATGAGTCAGACAAGTAAATTAGCAACACAGCAACAAATGATGGTGGAGGAGGACTGGGAGGCAGCTCTGACCATCACTGCACGAAGAGGGCTGAGCCCTTCCCTCCGCCTACACTCGGTACATACGCCATTGTCAGCTTTGCCGCAGTGCTGGTGGCGGGCATAGGGGCACTGTCTGGGGACTTCTGACTTCCTTGGTGTCAGGAGGATGTGGTCCTTGGCCCTGGCCACCCTCTTTCCGTGAAGCAGAGTGCAAATTCCTTCATCATTAGCCTCAGACCAGTTCCTGAGAGTGAGAGCTGTGTAAGATGACAGAGTCTCCGGATAGGAGTCAAAGCTGCTCCTTTGAGCATCTGAGGCCGTCTCATGGTTACTACAGGTTACTATGGGAAGTGGAAAGCTTCTGCATGATGAAAGGTTCCATGCTCTGCCCATTGCTTTTAGCTGAGTGCCCAGCATTAGGAAACTCCTCGAGGAAGAGAGGGAGACCAGACCACCCAGCCCTCAACTGGCTATGAACTTGCAGCAGTCACCCTGCCTCAGCCTTCCCAGAGCTGGGATCATGGGTGCCTGGCTCTTTTCCTGTTTTGGTTTTTTGAGACAGGGTTTCTTGGTTTAGCCCTGGCTGTCCTGGAACTAGCTCTGTAGACCAGGCTGTCCTTGAACTCACAGAGAGCTGCCTTCCCCTATCTCCTGCATGCTGGGATTTAAGGCGTTCGTTTTTAAAGAACACTTTATAATGTTCTTCTTTTGCGATTTAGGAAGAAGTAGATATTGTTACCTTTCCGTGTTTTCTGTAGCCTCAATGCTTGAAACATGGGTGGTGGGTGTGAGGGAGAGCCCCTGGGCACTGACAGCTGCAGTGAAAGCTGTACAGCCTGTTTCTGTACCAGGACCCAGCAGGGAACAGGTGCTGTCATGTAGGACCTGAGGACATGCTTTCACTCCTTCCTTCCTTTCTTCTTGCTGTCTTCCTCCTTCTTCCCTCTCTTCTCCCCCTTCCTTTTTTTCCTTCCAGGGATGGAACCCAGTGCCCAGGCAGGCAGATGCTCCACAATGGAGCCACACCCTCAACCTGAGGATATGTGTTCTAGAGTATTTGTTCCAGGGCCATTCCTCTGCCTCAGCTGTGTCATCCCCACTGTGCACAAAGCAAGGAGAATTGTTTTTCTGAGAGCTGGACACTGTAAGACCAGAATAGAAAACCATATTGCAGTAGGACTTAATTATACATTAAGGATATTCATTATATTAATATGCTAATTACCATGAGTAATGTAAAGGCAATTTTACGGTTGTATAGACTGGGAGGAGTCTCACAGCCTCTGCCTGGGCCTCTTGTAGCACTTGCCTGGGAGTCAGCACTGTGTGAAGTCTGAGCACTCTGAGGCAGCGGAAGGTGTTGCCTGATAAGGACTGAGGCTGGACCAGTCCAGCCACCTCACATTTCCCAGCCTAGCCCCTAGTGTGGGACTTACAGTGCCATCCAGCACACAGTATAAGGAGAAACCTCAAGGCCTAGGTAGAACGCAAGCTGAGCTATCCTGACATCTGTAACCATTCAAGCTGCCCCAAACTAAGACCCTCCTCCCCTCCCAGATACGGTGGAGCAAAGAGCAGAACCTCATACACTGTAGCAATCCTGTCCCCCTAGGAAAAGTCCTGGCACCCAGAAAACGGAACCTGTAATTAAGTGCTCTCTAGGAATTCTCCACTTAGTTTGAAAGTCTGTTAGGCTCAAGGGTCTAATGACATTGTGTCTAAGAGTATTCATTTCAATGTATAAAATTTCATGAACATCTCACAGAGCACACAGTGCCATGCAGTGGAATGCTGGGTAGCCACTTAAGATAAAAACCAAGTCACTGAAAAGAACTGGTTAAAAGGCTGTAAAAGCTGGGGCTGTTGGTGCACATCTGTAATCCTGAGTGCTGAGGAAACAGAAGCATGAAGATCCCAAGTTCTAGGACAGCCTAGGCTCTACAGTGCAAGTATGTGGAAATAAGTACATAGAAGACAGGTTTTCCAACAGCCTACACACTGGGAAAAGATCTTCACCAACCCTGCATCTCACAGAAGGCTAATAGCCAGAAGATACAAAGAACTGAAGAAGTTAAACACCAACAAACCAAGTAATCCAATTAAAAAATGGGGTACAGAGCTAACCAGAGAATTCTCAACAGAGGAATATCAAATGGCAGAGAAACACTTAAAGAAATGTTCAACACCCTTAGTCATTAGGGAAATGCAAATCAAAATGACCCTGAGATTTCACCTCACACCCATCAGAATGGCTAAGATACAAAACTCAAGGGATGATGCATGCTGGAGAGGATGTGGAGAAAGGAGAACCCTCCTCCATTGCTGGTGGAAATGCAACCTTGTACAACCATGTTGGTAATCAATCTGGTGCTTTCTCAGAAAATTAGGAATAGTGCTACCTCAAGATCTAGCTATACCGCTCCTAGGCATATACCTAAAAGGTGCCCCACTAATAAGGACATTAGCTTAACTATATTCATAAGAGCTTTATTTGTAATAGCCAGAATTTGGAAACAACCTAGATGTCCCTCAGTGGAGGAATGGATACAGAAAGTGTGGTACATTTACACAATGGAATACTACTCAGCAATTAAAAGCAAGGAAACCATGAAATTTGCAGGCGAACTAGAAAAGATCATCCTGAGTGAGGTATCCCAGAAACAGAAGGACACACATGATATATACTCATAAGTGGATGTTAGCTATATAATATAGAATAAACATACTAAAATCTATAGCCCTAAAGAAGCTAAACAACAAGGAGAATCCTAGGGAAGATGCTTAATTCTCATTCAGAAGGGCAAACAGGATAGACACCAGAAGTAAGAGAAGACAAGAAACAGTACAGGAGCCTTCCACAGAGGACCTCTGAAAGACTCTACCTACCAGGATATTGAAGGAGATACTGAGACTCACAGCCAAACTTTGGGCAGAGTGCTGGAATCCTATGGAAGAAGAGGGAGATAGAAAGACCTGGAGGAGACAGGAACTTCATAAGGAGAACAACAGAGCCAAAACACCTGGGACAAGGGGATCCTGCAGAGACCAATACTCCAACTAAGGACAATGTATGGAGAGGACCTAGATCCCCTGTTCAAAGGAAGCTCATTGGCTGCTCAGTTTCCAAGTGGGTTCCCTAGTAAGGGGTACACGGGCTGTCTCTGGCATGAACTCAGTGGCAGGCTCTCTGATCATCTCCCCTTGGTGGGGTGCAGCCTTGTCAGCCCACAGAGGAAGACAATGCAGCCAGCTCTGATGAGACCTGATAGGTTAGAGTCAAATAGAAGGGGAGGAGGACTTCCCCTATCAGTGGTCTAGGGAAACAGCATAGGGGGAGAAGAGGGAGGGGGAGGGAGGGTGGGAATGAAAGGAGATGGGGGAGGGGGCTGTAGTGGGGATACAAAGTGAATAAATTGTAATAAATAAATATATAAATAAAATTTAAAAACAATAAATAAAAACAAAAAAATGAAAAATAAAGATTGAACAAAGCTAAAATAAAAAAAGAAAACAGGTTTTTCATGAAACATTAACACTAGCTATCATGGCTGTTAAACTTGTGGATAAGTTATCTATCATCTATCTATCTATCTATCTATCTATCTATCTATCTATCTATCTATCTATGTGCCTATGTGTCTATCTATTCATCTTATATGTACCTACCATCTATCTATCCATCTATGTATCTATGTGTGTGTGTATGTATGTTACATATTTATGTATGTATATATCCATCTATCTACCTACCTATCTATCTCTAGCTCTCCATCATCCTTTCACCATCCTCTTCTCCATCTGCAAATGCTGAGGATCAACTTAGGGCCTTGCACCAGCTAGGCAAGTGTTTTATCACTGAGCTACACCCCCACTGTGGATGACTTTTCTTAAACTTGTTTTTGTGTTTTGAACTTCACTTAAATGAAGATGAATAGTTTTGTCAGTTGTAACATTTTTCTCTTTCGGTGTTCAAGCTCATCCTAGTTATTCTTCATGCTTCTCCCTGGGGTCCTGTGCCTCCTCTTCCTTCTTTGGCCGAGAGGACTGAGACTGCTTTTCCAGCATGAGCCAGGACTCATGTGCAGATGTTAGTGTGGCCGGCCTCCATGTACCAGCAGTCATGAATCTTGTTCAGACTCTTCGGTGTTCACACTGGCTTTTAATTCTATCACCTGCTCAGGCTGATTTTTAAAACACCCAGTACTTCCTTTAATCCAAAGCCTCTAAGACTCTTCTTCAAGTAGAGAAGAAAGAGTCAAAGCATCTACAGTCCAATATCTATCAAGTGAGAACAAGTCACTTTGTGAACTTTCGCCTGTGGACACTCGGTCAGTCTACCCTCATGGTTGTGCAGGGTTGGAGCTTGGCACCGAGTCTCATCACCTTGGTGTAGCTTGGACCGTACTGTATTTCCCCCAATGAAGGACCCTCTTCCTCATCCTCATCATCTAAATCTATATCTAAATGTAAGCAATTGCCACAGGGCTGCATAGTGTCCTAGGCACCAGGCTCTGCACTACCAGTCTGTGGGTTTTGACCCCCTTGGAGGGTTGCACCTCAGATAGCCTGCATATTGGATATTTACATTATGATTTAGAAGAGCTGCCAGATTACAGTTCTGAAGTAGCAATGGGATAATTCTATGGTGGGGGTCACTACAACATGAGGAACTGTATTAAAGGGTCGCAGCGTTAGGAAGGTTGAGAAGCACTGCTCTGGACTGACTGTGGACTATGTCTTACATAGGATAATTTATCATGTCCCTTTCACACATGAGGAACTCATGAGCAGCGACACTGACAACACTGGCTAGGTTTACACAGCTCAAGCCACAGCATCGGGTTCAAATGGAGAATGACTTCAGCTCAGCCAGGGTTTCGTGTAGCTGGGACATCTAGCTTCATTTCTTCCATGAGCCTGCTGCTGTCCTGACCCCCACATTTGTCGCTCTCCTATGACACCATGTTGTGGAGACTCGTCATATAGATGCTAGTGGAGAATGGGTGTGCAATATCACTTCATGGGGACCAGGAGGAAGGGTGTCCTTTCCAACTTAGGTCTCACTGAAGATTTGTTTTCTGTGAGGAAGGTGTATACTTCCCTTTCTGAGAAATCCTGCCATTCACCTTGACCTCCAGAAGTTCAGAGGCCAGCCTGTGGCTCAGTCTTGATAACCATGCAGAGCTCTGTGCTGTCGACTGGTACAAGAACTCTGATACTCTAGAACTTTGGTGTGGATTCTAGTCTGCATTTCCCTAGTTCACATCCGTATGCCCCCACACATTCAGGCTGTTATATCTATTAACGGGAGCTGTTCTGAATCGTGTGTAGAATGAAACATGGTAGCGTGATCAGACACTCACTTAAACATTTTTCGAAGGGTCGTTTGCTTAGCCCATTCTTGACAACATGCTGATAAGGAGTGCTGGAGACAGCATCCACACCATCAGGTAACTATGTCTCAAAGGGAAGTGACCTGAGGTGGGAAGGAGCCCACAGGGGAGGGCCCCCTGATCAGTCAGAGAAGCCACACTTAGGAACAGATGATTCTGACCTGTTAGCTACGCTTCCCATTGGTATTAGAAAAACAGTGGCCACATTGTCATGACTGGAATCATGGAACAATGTGTTGTTTCCATAGCTTCATAGACCTGGACAGGAGTATTTCATGAGGTCAGCATAGGCTCCCCGAAACCTGGAGGTGTTCAGATCTGACATTAAAGGATAAGGACTGTGCCTGCTCCTGGGAGGCGAGGGCAGAGAAACCCAAGTGTCACGCCTAGCCTAAGGGCAGCTGTGTGAGTGTGCTCTGATGACAGAGACCCCGAGGAAAGCCCTGAGATTTCCTGCATTTGCTAAACACATCAGCGATAACTTTAGTGCCCTCAGCAGTATCGCTGAAGAGACAGGCTAAGAAGAGGGTGCGAGGGGCTGCAGTGGTGTGCGAGGGTGGTTAAGAGCACTTGTTGTCGCTAAGGACCCAGGTTTGATTCCCAGCACCCACATGGAGGTTCACCACCCCCTCAGGCACCAGGCACACATGTAGGGCACAGACCTACATGAAGGTAAAACACTCACACACATAACATTAAAAAAAAATCTAATGAAAAAAGAAGACGAGGGTGTGATCCCAGTGGGCTTCTGGTCTTCCTCCATCCTGGGAATTCTAGGATTCTCCAGGGGAGAAGCTGCTGTCTGGTTCTCACCCAGTCGTTGCTGATATAATCAATGAGTAAATGATAACAGGCCCAAAGAGGGACAGGTACAGTTGAAGCCAGGTTAAACCAGAACATGTTATTGAAAGACCTGACGGGGGAATGCAACGGTCTTTCAGTTAGAGCTTCACGAGGCCATGGCCAAGGGTTGATGTCATCTTAGAAAACACTATTATTTCAGCTGGGCCTGGGGGTGTAGGCCTTCAGTCCTAGATAATCAAAGAGGCAGAGGCAGAAGGATAGCAAGTTTACAGAGTGAGTTCAAGGCCAGGGTAGGCAGCCAGTGAGGCCCTATTTTAAAGTAGGAAATGAAAAGAGTGCTGGTTTGCAGCTCAGCGACGGAGACCTCGCCTAACGTGTGAGTCCCTATGAGCAATTCCTGATCATTTCAACAATCCCCCCCCCAAACTATCCCAGTGGCCGAGCATTCCCTCAGTACGCACCCTTTTCTTGTCTGGCATCTGTACTTGGTGAGTTATCGCTCATCTTCGGAGGGGCTTCAGGTGTTGAGCCCCTCAGACCCTCTTGAGTCTTTTCCTAGTCTCCCATGCTAATTCAGAGCTTTTCTTTTCTTGTAGTCACTCACTCCTTGGGCATAATTTTGCCACTGTATGGAATTTGTCATGATTTTCCCTTTGTAGCTCTGATTCCCTAGTTGAGTGAGTGCCTTGAGGGGTATACGTCTTCTCCACCTTTGCAAGTCTAAGGGCTTAGTATATATTTGGTACCCAACAAGTCTCGGATCAAATAAAGAAGGAAGCTGCAGTTGGTCCCTAAGATAAGGGACTTGCATCTTAGGATCAAGATGAATCCACTGTGGGTGGTTAGGGCCAGTCCCTTCGTTTTCTCTCCCCGCTCCACCCACAGAAAGATCTGTGGGTGAACAAATGCTGAACCAATGCCAGCAACATGACAGCCTTGGAATGGAGGAAAGTGTCTTCTGTCTGGGTTGTCAGTATGGCCTCCAGACAGAAGCCACAGTTCTCTTTGTCTCTATTTTATTTGAATTCCTGTATTCCAAAAACTGCGATAAGCTTCATCTACAACTTGCTTCACCCACGTCCAGATGCAAAAATAACTGAGGATATTCTGGGCATATTCACAGATTCCATTGACATCTCTTTAGCTTTACCTATAGTTAACTTTCCTAAGTACCTCCTAGGAGCTATGCAAATAGTTTATGGAAATACACATTTCCTAATCATGATCTTCACCATTTAGAAAGAAAAAGGAAGATCTCTGCCAAGAGGCTTATCTGGACCAGGACTGATATATTAACTGGCCAAAATAAAGATTTCTTCTTTGGAGCTGATTTATGCTAACTGAAAGAGAAGGGAAATTACTTTTCCACCCTAATTATAATAGGAGTGTATGTAGACAATGTCGGAGATACAGAGAATACAAAAGAAAATTAGGTTCACCTGTAAAATTCCACTGCTGGGATATAGCCACTGCTATATTTTGTTGTGATATATATATATATATATACACACTCATGTACTTTATAAACCATCTGAATATTTATATATGTGAATTTAAATATCAAATCAGGATACTACTTTATGTGCATTTTAATAAGTTGCTTTTCATGTAATGCTATATCATGAACAGCTTTTGCATGCCATTATACATTCTTCAAAGACAATACTTTGGAAGCTGCCAGAGCTTCCTACTGCTTCTATTAAGAAGGCTTGGCATGCTCGCCAAGTCATGACTTGCTTCCTGGTAAAAATCCAGGCTTCCTACAGAGGCCTCACAGAGTGGCACAGGATCAGCTGTGCTCACAGGCTCACGGTGTCTGGCCAATATGGCCTCTCACATCCACTCTAGAGGGACAGGACCACTAGGATCATGGAAGGCCCCTGAGTTACTTGGCAAGAAAATGGGAGAATGACTTTACTTTCCAGATCTCATCTTCTTCCTCTTCTTCAACAGCTGAAGTATATAGTGGAAGCTTCACTAAATTCTTTACTGGCTCGTGAAGCCTTGAGATGTGGCTCTCACCAAATTCAAGGTGACCTTACTATTGAAAATCTTTCTCAAACGGATGTGCCCATTTCCTTGACTCAGTAGATCCAGCACAGCCATCCACCGGTATTTGGACTGAACTGAGGATGCTCAAGTGTCTTACACAAAGTGGGCTGGTATTTGCACATTACCTGTGAACACCCTAGTACATGCCCCATTCCACCTCTAGATGACTTGAAATGCTGGGCAACTGTACCTTCTATCCAAATACCTCCCTACATGACAGTGGTCAGGATATAATGGCAAGACAAACAAGTCGGCATGCACTGGGCACAGAGTCAGTTATTTTCAGGGCATCTGTGGCTGGCTACACGCGTGGAGGCAGAGCCTGTGTGTGCAAGGCTGACTGCATACACGAATGCCCTTTTTCTTTGTTTATTGCAGACGCCGCTTAGTGCCTCAGGCTCGCCCTTCTGAAGTGAGTTACTGCGTTGTCATGCCTCCAGACTCACCACATGTTCTCACAAAGTGCTCAGCTCCCAGCCCTCCTCTGGGAGACCCCATCCTGCTGGGCCCCGGGAGAGCCATGACGTCATGGGTATAATTTTAGTGTACTTATTTGTTTATAACCCAACTAGATCCAGAGCTCTTAGAGAGCAGGGACCTGCCATGGCTCACAGCAGACACACAGGAGATAGAGGTGTGCAACTGTACAAAATTTTACTTCTTCCCTCAGATGTGCAATACAGAAGCACTAAAAGCTATGTTGAAAACCAAAGCCTGACATGTAAGTCCTAACCCAAGGACCAAAGACTGGAATATCCCATCACAACTGTCCCTCCTATTCTCTGCACCCTTAGCAGCTCTGATTTGTTGAACGTTGTAAAGCAAGTGTGTGGTCCCTCCCTGAACCCTGACAGTGGCCACGGGAGGTGGACACCACTGCTAACTCTGTTGTAGACAAGGACACCGAGGATCAGCGGTATTCTCACTCAAGCCAACTTGGATTCAAAACTAGGCTGACTGCAAAGACCACACCCCTAAATGTGCTTTCGGATGACTGCCAAGGCCACACCCCTTAATGTGACTGTTACCTTGGGGGGGTTATCTACATACAATTAAGTGTATCAGTGTTCTGTATGTGTAGGAAAGACTGTCTTTCGATGGAATATGTATGGACTCTTTTCTTGTGACTACCTCCCAAGCAATACCCTATGGGAAGCCTTTACACAGCACTGGCATTGTATGATGATATAAAGTGTGCATGGCGCTGTATATGTAAATGGCATATATCACTTTATAGGAGAGACGAGTCAGTGGCTTTGTGAATCCACACAGGCTTTAGAGCTAACCTCCTTCAGATATGGGTGGATGATTGCACATATATAAATGCAGTGAAGCAAATGCAGTGAAAAATAACCCCCAAATGCCTGCTCTCTAACTGTCCAAACACGAGTTTGATTTAATATACCCATCCATTATAAAAAGGATGAGAGAAAATAACATTAATCTCTGGGTATCCACCCAGCTTTGGCTTTATGGCTTGGTTGATTTCAGAGACTTATGCCAGTGAAGATCAGATATAAATAATGAACCTCAGCAGTGCTAATCCATCTATTCTTTTTGTAGGAAGCACTGTGAAAGAGCCACAGGGCTTGAAATGCTACTTCAAAAATCCAGTGAGGAGGGCTGGAGAGATGGCCCAGAGGTTCAGAGCACTGGCTGCTCTTCCGAAGGTCCTGAGTTCAATTCCCAGCAACCACAAGGTGGCTCATAACCATCTATCATGAGATCTGGTGCCCCCTTCTGGTGTGCAGGCACAAATGCAGACAGAACACTGTATACATAATAAGTAAATCAATTAAAAATTCAATGAGGGACATTTGCTGTATGTCTCTAGTTCTGGCTCAGAGTCAACTGGACAGATCAGGCTCTCCTCTACATATAGGCACTGTCTCTACCCTGTCTACATAAGAGGAGCCAGAGAGAGCATTACGTTCTGAAAGGCTCTGCATGTTCATGTTTTCATCTATTGCCATTTTTTTTATAGCATCAGAGTCAGGTAGATTGAAAGCCACTTTCAGTTAGAGAAAATGAGAAACAAAATGAAAAGACCCACCTATACCCATAGTAAATGTTAATTTTGTTGTCAACTAATAACAATATCAAAATTTCTTTGTAAATTTTCCACTTTGTAGTGGCAATGGAAGCTTTTTTTTCCCCCTCAGGACTCTCAATTCCACTGGGACCATCTTGGAGTTTAGTAAAGGGCTTAGAAAATTGAGTTTCATTAAATGGATGAGAAAATCAGGAAGTTAACCCATCACATGCACACACTGACACAGGTCCTACCCATCTGTGGTGAAGGAGGAAGAGCTAGAGCAGAAGCTGGTTTAAACCTTCCCAGTACACAGGTCCTACCCATCTGTGGTGAAGGAGGAGCTAGAGCAGAAGCTGGTTTAAACCTTCCCAGTATCCGGTCTTCTCTTCCACCCACCCCGGATGCGCCCCATTCCCTGTTACAACAGGGTTGACTTCGGTATGTGAGCATCTTGTGTTTCGGCTCGCTTGCCATCTGCTCATGGTGGAGTAGTATTGCTACAGTCGGCGGCCATATTTCCTGCACATTGCCATTTCTGCCCCTCTGGTTTAGATGCTTGTGGAGCCCACAGTAAACCACAAAATCTCAAGGAAGAGGGAGCTCCATCCCACACATGTGCTGACTTGCAGCACCGTGGCTTCCACAACCCTATGTGCTCCCAAGCCGATCTCAGCCCTCCCACACTCTGCACAGGGAAGAGGACCGAACATCAGAAGAGAATGAGCACAAGCATGGCTAAATATGCTGGAGGCTGCGAGCACATTCCTTAAAGAGAACTGAGAGCCAGCAAGGGCCTAGACGGTATTCCCAACCTTCCTAATGCTGTGCCTGTTAAATACAGTTCCTTGTGCTATAGTGACCCCTCCAAATAGAAAATTACTTTGTGGCTACTTCATAACTGTAATTTTGTTGCTGTTATGAATAAATAAACATCTGATATGCAAACCCTCTGAAAGGGTCATTTGATCTCCAATGGAGGTCACGACCCACAGGTTGAGAACCACTGGTCTAGTGGAAAAGGTAAAGCTTTTTCTTTTTCTTTCTTTCTTTTCTTTTTTTTTTTAAGTGTTGAGTCTATAGCTCAGTGGCACAGTGCCTGCGTAGCATGCACATGGATCCAAGTTCCATGCCTAGTCTGGCACAAGAGAAAGTATTTTAACATTTAATATGATTGAATGAAGACCTTGCCAGATTCTTAAATGAATCTGATACTCCCATAGGGAGTACATCGATATATTTCTAATCTACCTACATCAGTTTGCTGCTGAGTGACTAGAGAGGACACACCTCCAAATTCCCCCGGTTATATGTGTTGCTACTCCCGAGGCCTCATTAGGAAGATGACTAGAGTTGGGGGAGTCCATGGCCACAATCTTACAGTCCCCCATCACTCATGGGAGTTAGGAGTTAAGGGGATAAAGCTAAATGTATTTGTAAGCTTCAGACAGATACCCCTTTTCTATCAACACTCAATTGCTTCTTCTTTTTCAATGTCACTGCTCAAGTGGCATTTGGGAAACCCCATCTACAGAGACTGAGATGAGTTCCAGGCCTAGCTAGTACATGAGATGAACAGAAATCAGATTCCACAATACTGTGGGCACAGAGTGTAAAACACGGCTTGGGCAGCATGGGCTGCCCCGAAGGAGCAAAGTAACTTAAGGCACCAGTCTATGCGGTTAAGCTTTGCTTTCGGCTTGATTGAATTTAGACCCGAGCAGGGAGGTGCATCCCTGGTGAGTCTGTGAGGGGTTTTCGGGATGGGTTCAGCCGAGGAGGGAGACTCCCTGTGGATGTGGGTCAGGCTCCATGGACTGGGGTCTCAGACAACATAAACGGGGGGGCCAGCTAAGAACAGCACCCACCTCTCTCTGATTCCTGACGGCAGACGCGGTGACACCAACTGCCCATGACACACTGTGAGCCGCGGTGAACCCTTCATTCTCTGAGGTTTTTTTTCTTTTTAAATCAGAGTGACTGATATATAACTCTCATTTTGTTTTACTCTATTCTTTTTATTTTCACCTCCATGTCATTTGAAGGTGAAAATGTTAAAAGGTCAATTTAATGTCAGTGGAAATAACTGGAAGAGGCTCAGAGGTCACCCAACATAACATTTCCCAAACCAGAAATGCTAATGCAGTGGAGCACTCTCCAAAAGTGGCCTAGGACCAGGTGAGCCTGGGAAACAGCACACTCCACTCCTTCCTTCAAGCTGCCCACATCCGGTGTGTCACAGTGTCCTATGGGTGGCAAACTATGTGGAATTCACAATTTAGCTCTCATAGGACGGCTTTGGAGTCCCCTTTGAGCCACAGGATTGCTACATGGAAATGTTCCTAGCCATTTTACAAACTGGAAGATTCCTACACATCACTGAGGTTTCCTTGATGGCAGATAAAGCCATGTGGTATTGTGATGACAGGATGCTGCCCACAGACAGTCTACAAGGCCAAAGAGCTGATAACCTTAAACTGAAAAACAGAGCACTCATTCATCCTGCCTGGAAGGTTAAACAAGCCCTTGAACTGTTATAAGGAGTTTGTTACTTTCTTTTGTTATTTGGAGTAACTCAGGGGACTGCCTCAAAGGAATTGTAAGGCCTTAAAATTGGACAAAATATGGAATGGCCCTATATAAAGATACAAAGAAGCAAACTACCCCCTCACCCCCCAAGCAAAGCTGTTGTGTCTCAGAATTGCTTCAAGGTCCAGGTCCAGGCTGACTGTCTTAGTTACTATTTTTGAAGTTAGACAAACTGTGTTCACTTAGAGAGGATTAAGACCCCAGATTTGTGTAAAACGAAAATCCTTTGGAACAGATACAAGAACATCAAGCTTGTGAGTGTCTACGTGAAGCCAGACATCTGGAGGAAAGATAAAGAAGCTGCAGCAATTTGCCACATGTCCTCCGAATTTATCAAGACACACTGATCAGAAAACTAAACAGTGGTGGCTTGATTATCTCCTCCGCCCCCACCTGTCCTTCCATTTTCTGGTCTCACCCACAGGGCCAAACGTCCACAGGCGCTGGTTTTAGTTTAGCTTTTGGTAGTCTTGTGAAACAAGATCATATAGAATCCGAATAATGTAATTTTTTTTTTTAAGTGATGGAGGAGCAGTAACATAAGCTGATGAAAACAGCTTAGGGGCCACCAGGCCTGGTGAACTAGTGTGTTCTTCCCAGTGTTTCTACTTCACTTTTCGTCTGTTTCTACTTTGGCAGTGGCAGAGGGGACATGCTGCCTGATGGATGCTCCCTGGAAAGCCTATCTCATGTCATTTAGTAGAAAAGGGACAAGCTGTCGGCTGATGTCAGGCGGGGGGGGGGGGGGGGGGGGGGGGGGGAGGAGCCAGCCAGCACTGAAGCTCTGTTATTTATGAGGGGCTCTATATGAACACTTTCACTTCAGTCCTGCAAATCCTTGTCTCCATTGTATGCATCAGGAAATTGGGGCTCCATAAAGTCTAAGATCATGAACCAAGGAGGCAGCCGATCTGGGGGGTGAAGCTGAATCTGCCTGCACTTTCTCTACCACCAGTCCAGCTCCCATTGAGGAAAGTGTGTCATGAAAACCTAATTACTTGCAGAAAAACAAAAAACGAAACCTGACTGTTAAAAAAAACAACTGAATTCCACAAGAATGGCAGGTTACACAGACATTCCTGGCATCAAAAATCCATACTGTAAATCCCAAATGGAATGACTTTAATCAACACTGTAAGTCTGTGCAAACAACTGAATTTGGAGATACTTAAGGCAGCCTTGGAGAGTTTTCCTTTTTGGTCCTGACCACACACCATTTTTGCATTATTCTCCTCATCTTTCCTGAAACAGAAGGGGGTTATTTTAAAAGCCCACATGCTTCCTTTCCAATTTTCAATCATCAAATCCTAAAAGCCTGAGTAGCACACAGCAAGATATAAAAGCTGTTAAGTGTGAGCCTGGCATGGTGCAAATTTGGGACATGGCTGGACTTGGTCTGTGGAGTTTGTTAGAACTGGAAGAAATGCCGCAGATGGAATAGTATTGTATCCACCACACTGAACTATACTGGAATTCCCAAAATAAGTTACACTGTTTTGTTGTTGTTGTTAATCCTCCAAATCTGTTTATTTAAAATCTAGTGAGCAGGGAAGAAAAAAGTAAAACTAAAGTAGTATCTCAACTTCTTCTGATTGTAAATTATTTCGGATTTACAGTCACAACTGTTCTGTTGGCTTCAACTGCAGAACGGCCAGGATTCTATCTCAGAGGCAACTTGTGTCATCTCAAGGGAATGCATATCTTAAAGCAGCGTGCATTGTTAAGTTGTTTTCATTTTCTAAGCCTGTACTAAGTTGGTTTTTAGGCTTAATGACAAATATAGGTATGCATGGTGTCACTCCGCAAGGAAGTAATTTTAAGACTCACTTTGAAGTGAGCATAGAGGCCAAAGCTTGGGTCTCCCAACTGGTATTTGTAAAGTATCTAATCTGACTACTAGTCAGTAAAGAAAGCTGGCTTTTACAGAGGTAAACATTTTTATCACGCCTAATCCTGAGAAATGGCCACTGGAGAAACCTGCAGAGATAACAAAGGAATAGGAGGCTGGAAGATCTTACTGCATTTTTGGTACCAGAATATGGAAGGGATTTCTTAAATCTGGAAAGCGGAAGTTGATAGTTGAGTGTCAACAGCTGAGGTATCAGAAAAGTTCAAAAAGAGTTCAACCTCAAGTGGGAGACTGTCAGTATGGAAAACTCAAGAAATTAAGCCTGCTAAAAAGTACTTCTTATTTGGCTTTATGGGTTGAACTGTGATCACCTCAAAAATCCCACTTGGAGATCTAATCTCTGGTACCTTGGAGTGTAATGGGATTGGAAGACAGAGCTCTGCCAGAGAAGATCGAGTTAAGACGGGTTATTAGTGTGGGCCCTGCTCCAGTGTGACTCACAAGAGGAGAGAATCTGGACACAGGCATCTCTGTGGAAGGAAGGCCATAGGACGAGCTGATGAGAAGATGCCCTCACATGTTGGAGGGAGAAAGGGCTCAGAAGAAACCACGCTTATTCTAACCCTGGCCTTTGGCTTATGGCCTCCAAAAACATGGGGGATAAATTCCTGTTGGTTAAACTATGTGGACTGTAATGTTTTGTCACAGCAGCATGAGCAAAACTGACATCTCTATGTATCTATGACCCCATGTATGTATGTATCCATCCATCCATCCATCCATCCAAAGAGCAGGGGACTCACCACATCAAAGGCAGTAAACACGTGACAGTAGTGGTGGTTGGACTTCAAATCCTTTGTGATATAAGCAAATGTTGAGAGGTCTTCTGGGTCCTGGGCAGCACAGGAGATATTACGAATTTCATGTTCGGCAATTATGTTCTAGAAGACATGACACAAATGATCATTGTTTTCCTTTGAGAATCAACACATTTTAGATCCAGGATAGTTAATCTGGGAACCAGTTGCCCTTCTTTTTCTCTACAATGTTCTATGCAGCAATATTCAAAGCAGTTCAATGTGCTGTCCACAGCAAAGTACACCATGTCTGGAAGGAATGTTTTCATTTAATAACCATCACCATCATCAACCTAAAATAGTCATATCCTGGATCAGCCGCTCTTGCCAAGTGCTGTATATGGAAGCAGTCTGGGTGACAGTTAAAAAAAAAAACAAACAAACCCAAAACCAAACAGCAATTACTAAGCATTTTATCATTTCCATTTCCCATGCCCAGTTGTAGATATGCCTACTGCTAATCCTGTCTGGGAGCTATCATCTGTCGCTTGCATGTGTGAGGGAAGCTGTGACCACAGGAGGCTGTCCAAATCCTTGATGTTGTGTTTGCCCTCTACTCTCCCTCCTCCTCTGTTCTCAGGTGCTGGGTTGAAACCTAGGGCCTTGCTTGTGTTAGAGAAATGCTCCCAAAGCAAGGGTGGGTTCAGAACAAAGCAGTGGGGACGCCTCAGTGGGCTCCTCTCTTTTCAAGGTTCTCAGGAGGCTGAGTGCAAGCAAGGGAAACACTACAGTGTGCTACCCAGGCTTCAGATGCCTTGCTGGATTCGAGGACCTATGGACAGGACAGCTCTTTCCTCCTCACTAGACCCATGACAGAATAATGGTGTGTGCGTGTATGTGTGTGTGTGTGTGTATGTGCACGTGTGTGCTACCGTCACTGTCTTACAGGTGAGACATCCGGCTCTGCAGTGCCTGACACGGGGAAGATGTGGGGTTGGTGCTGAGCTCTGGGGTTGTCTGGAAAGCTGACACTGAGGGCACTGCAATGCTTTTTGTTCTCCTCCTTTCTCTCTGATTTGACAGAATTGCAAATTCTTGTGTGTTCTCCCTGCTAGCTTCTGAAAATAACTGGTGGGAGGGCCGGCTTAGTACCATTGTCCTGAAGCACGGAATGACCAGAGAACATCATCTTTGCTGCAAAACCCAATAGAAACCTCTTTTGAAACATAGATGTATTTAAAAAGCCCTGTAAAAGTACAGTCATTAAAAAAAAATCTTGTAATTTCTCACATGTCTTTTGCAGTTGTCATAGATATAAAACCCCCAATGCTTCAGTTACCCTAATTACTTTTTAATCGCATATGTTAAAGAACCAGTTGGCAATACAGGGCTCCACATCTACCCATCAATGCTTGAAAACATTCCCAAATGTCCTTCCCTGCCAGCAGCCTCGGTGAGTACTTCATGTCCCTCATTCTACCAAGCTCTGTGGTTGGAAGGCAATTACAGAATTAACACGAAAAAGACAATTAAATTAAGACATTCTTCACCATGGCCCTGAAAGCTGACACCATGTGCAGCCGCTCTGTCAAAAATAACTCAGATTGAAATTGGAAGCCGTAAACAAGTAACATTCCACTGCCAGATGGCTTCAGCACAGAACATCCTGGCCCTCTTCCTACAGCCAGGTAGTGTTTCTGTAGGCAGAACACTCCATCAGCAACCTGTGGATCTTGAGAAGGAGTTCAAAGGTCTGTGCAGTCTTTGAAGCGGCTGTGCTGTTGGGTGTGGGTCTCAGCCATCATGGGAATGCGGTTGTGGTTGGACCCCGAAGTCTGGGTTAAGTTGGCTTCACCAGCTATAACGGTCAGGGGTGTCAACCTGATAGAACCTAGGTTCACTTGAGCTAAGGGTTTCCAGGCAGGCTCGAGGGGGATTTTCTTGACTACTGTTCATGGAGGTGAGAAGGCTTGCCCATTGTGGGCGGCCCCATTTTGTGGGCTCATTCCTAGACTGAACAAAAAGAAGACAGGCAGCTGAGCATAACACTTGATGCTCTCTGCTTCCTTACTGTGCATGCAATGTGACCAGTGGGACCTGCCCCTAGGACCTCCCAGAAGTGAAGGATGGCAACCTGAACTGTGAGCCAAGATAAACCCTCTCTCTCTTAAGTTACTTCCCTCTTGCATTTTGTCACAGCAATGTATAAAGTAACTTAAACACTTGCCCAGGAGCTACAACCAGCCAGTGAGTACTGGCTCTAGCTTTAAGTGGGTATTTGTACCCCTTGAGGACCAACCATTTCAGCATCAGGGAAGTATTACTGTGACAAGTATCCCATGAGGTTTGCTGCACAGAATTCCCTGGCGCCTGAAGTTTCATTGTGATGGTGTTTGTGGTCTTGGGCAAGATTGTAAAGTAGGTAAGTTGCCCCTCTAGCCCTCCCCAGGATTTTTTGGAGGATTTTCCTTCTTGTCCTGAAGAGGCCCAGTCTGGCATAGACAATGGAGCTTGGCATGTCTCACATGCTTGGCTAACACATTCCATTCTCAGGGTTGGCTTTAATGCTCCTTTGAGGTATGTGTGATGCTCATATTATATAAACATCATTTTTACGCACTTCTGAAATGCCTCAGCTAAAAGGAACGAAATGTTTCTAAGACAGTCTACATTCAGGCAGGAATATATTCACAGACATTTATTCTATATCCCTGGCAGGCCATGGTGAGGACTGGGATGTGAGAGTGGAGATACTGCCTCTCTCACCATCATGCACGTTAGGGGATGGGGAGGCCAGTTCTCCATCTGTGGAATGGATCCAAGGCCAAGCACTCTGCAGCTGCAGCCTTATGGAGTCTGGATGGTCAATCCACTCTTTGGAGAAGACTCAAAGTGAGAGCATTCCTCCCCCTTCAGCCACGCCTCAGTTCACGGCTACTCCACCAATTAGAAGAAGAAGAGGAGGAGGAGGAGGAGGAGGA